>NW_020173116.1:8839463-8916903 GCF_003031525.2 Neophocaena asiaeorientalis asiaeorientalis | reverse complement strand
TATATATATATATATATACACACACACATATATATGTATATGTATATATAATATCTTATAAAACTTGCTTGTAATTCAACAAATACTTACTGACGCAGCGGTGTTAGCCATATCATCTAATAAAAGCCTCTACCCCCTGAAGCTTACATTGTAGAGAAGGACAGATAAAAAACAAATGTGTGATGTGTTAGATGGTAGAGAATGCTATGGAGAATAAATCAGAGTACATAAGAAAGGGAGTACAGGATTGCCAAGGGATGGTTTATCAGAGTGGTCAGGACATTTGGGCAAAGACCTGAAGGGTGCAACAGTTGCACAGTCCAAGCAGACTAACAGCACGTGCCAAGGCCCTCACGTGAGAGCATTGCTGGGCACATTTTGTGAAACAGCAAGGAAACGCCTGTGTGGCTGGAGCAGAAAAGGTGAGGGGCTTAGCAGTAGGAGGTCGGCAGAGGAGGAGTAGGTTGGGCCAGATCACTGAGCACACTACAGGCCATCATGAGAACTTTGCTTTTACTCTCAGTCAGGAAACTGTGGCAAAGTTTTTTTGTAAAGGGCCACATGACACATTTCAGGCTTTGCAGGCCACACAGTCTCCGTTGCAACTGTTCAACTCTGCTGTAGTAGCCCCGAAAACACCAGAAACAACACGTAAATGAAAGGGTGGGGTTGTGTTCCAATAAAATTTTACTTTATGAAAACAGGGAGTGGGTCTGTCTTGTGAACTGCTAATCTGGAAAGCCATTTGAGGGTTTCAAGTAGAGAAGACACTTGACTTAATGTTTTTTGTTCTTTGAAGGCACTTTAAAAAACTTTATTTTGAAATAACTTAGATTTACCGAAAAGTTGCAGAAGTAATGCAGAGTATTCCCTTCACTGCTCTAATGTTAACAACTTATGTAGCCAAATAATCAAGACCAGGGAATGAACATTAATATAATACTATTAGCCAAACTGTAGACATTATTCACATTCCACGTTTTTCCACCTAAGGTCGTCTGTTCCAGTGTACAATCCAAAATATCACACCACATTTAGTTGTTCTGATTCCTTAATTTCCTCCTTTTTAAAAAAATATTTATTTATTTATTTTTGGCTGTGTTGGGTCTTCGTTGCTGCGCACGGGCTTTCTCTAGTTGTGGCGAGCGGGGGCCACTCTTCGTTGCGGTGCGCGGGCTTCTCATTGCGGTGGCTTCTCTTGTTGCGGAGCACAGGCTCTAGGCGCGCGGACTTCAGTAGTTGCGGCACGCGGGCTCAGTAGTTGTGGCTCGCGGGCTCTAGAGCGCAGGCTAAGTAGTTGTGGCTCACAGGCTTAGTTGCTCCGCGGCATGTGGGATCTTCCCAGACCAGGGATCGAACCCGTGTCCCCTGCATTGGCAGGCGGATTCTTAACCGTTGTGCCACCCAGGAAGTCCAGTTTCCTCCTATCTTTGACAGCTCCTCAGTCTTTTCTTGTGTTTCATGAACTAGGAGACTTTTCATGAGTACTAGTCAGTTATTTTGTAGAATGTCTCAATTTAGGTCTGTCTGATGTTTTCTCATGATTAGATTGCAGTTATGCATTTTTGGTATAACTCATCTTTTTAAAAGGATCACAGTGGCTGCTTTGGAAAGGGCAGAAGCGAGGAGGCTACTTAGAAAACTTGTAATAATCCAGGCTAGGCTTGGAGGTGGTGAGAAGTCATCAAACTAGGAACATATTTTGAACTGATTGGGTTCTGATCACAGAAGTTTGAGAACTGTTGCTGTAGCCTCAGCTGACTGTTAGGAGAAGGAAAGGAAGAAAGGCTATGAGAGATATACTGAAAATGAAGAAGTAGGTTTCTTTTTTTCACTTGTGTGTCCTTTTCACTTCCACTTTCTTACTTTTATCTTTGAACAGCTTGACTGTTTTAGAAACTACAAGCTAACTGTGGTATTTGTTAGCCTTTGTTGGTACATCTGCGCTGAATTTATAGAACCTTAAAACCAAGCACTAGGTGTATAGGAATAGCTTTTCCTTGGACCCCTAGGGACACAAAATTTATTATGAGCTGCCAGCTCCATTCTGGCACAGGCCTGTCATTTTAGTCCTTTTGATTTGTCACTTGTACACATTCTCTTTCTGGAATTCTCATTGGTTCTTTGTTATATAAAAATGACCTCTCGGGCTTCCCTGGTGGCGCAGTGGTTGAGAGTCCACCTGCCAATGCAGGGGACATGGGTTCGTGTTCCGGTCTGGGAAGATCCCACATGCCGCGGAGAGGCTGGGCCCGTGAGCCATGGCCACTGAGCCTGTGCATCTGGAGGCTGTGCTCCGCAATGGGAGAGGCTACAGCAGTGAGAGGCCCGTGTACCACAAAAAAAAAAAAGACGTCTGCTTCCAGCCATGATGGAGTTAATAAGGACTGGACTTACCTTCGTGCTATAAGCAATTAAAAAGCTAGACAAAATATACCATCTAGTTGTTCTCAGACAGTGGACAGCAGGCTGTGCAGGATGTGATTCCCTGAGAGAGAGAAATGAGCACCACGATTGTCCCATCTTTCTGCCTGGAGATATTTCCAGATCACGTTGCAGGAAGGGGAATCCCGAAGAGAGCAGCTGGAAATTGCAGAACAGAGACGCTGAACAGAAAATGATGGTGCCTTTGGGTCTTTGTTGGGTGGGGACCCACATACACAGGGTGAAGCTCCACAGGTTTGGAAAAAGGATGATCAGGGAGCTGTAACCTGACCATATCCCTCTGCTCATGTAGGATGAGGTTGACCAGCCAGAACGGTAAGCCCCTGGTGATAACCCAGGGCGTTCAGTAGAGACGCCAAAGAAGTGGTCACCCTTGAAGTGGTTATTCTCAACCCACCCCAGCAAAGCTTAGAGGCCTTTAAGGATCAACTGATCCACAAATAACTGTCTGCTGGGATAAAGCTCAGCGCTTGCTAAAAGAAGACAGCAAAATCAAGACACTCAGCAGTGTCCGTTTGTAACATCCAGTATCAAATAAAAAAGTGTTATTGTTAACCAGTATGCCAAGGAGCCCAAAAAAAAGTGACCCATAACTAGAAGAAAATTTAGCCCCTAGGAACAAGGATAGGGAAGACTTGGAACAGAGCTATCAACCGAGTGATATAAAGCCATCAGAGGTTATTTAGAAGATAACCAGCAAAGGTGGTGGATATCATCCTTATTATTATTATTTGCGGTACACAGGCCTCTCACTGTTGTGGCCTCTCCCGTTGCGGAGCACAGGCTCTGGACGCACAGGCTCAGCGGCCATGGCTCACGGGCCCAGCCGCTCCACGGCATGTGGGATCCTCCCGGACCGGGGCACGAACCCGCGTCCCCTGCATCGGCAGGCGGACTCTCAACCACTGCGCCACCAGGGAAGCCCCATCCTTATTTTTATGGCCTATTTCCAGTGACCACTTGGTGGCCTGTTTGGTTAATTCAACCTTCCTGTCTCACCAGGACTTGTCTTTTCCAGTACAGCAGTGCAAGCCCAGCTTTCCTGCTCAGCATCGCATTGAAATCTGCAATTTCCCCCCAGTCTGTACATGTTATAATAATAGCATATTATACCCTCTAAAATATATACAAAATAGAAAGTTTTACGCTATGATCTGTTCCAGTGGGTTATCTTGCACATACCCCGTCTAAGGGCAAAGGCAAAGCCCTAATTAACATATGAATTAATTTACAATATTCCTTATAGTATTTTCTGTTTATTTTTGTCGATTTGAATAGAAATATGTATCAGATTTGGGCTCAGATGTCAAATCTTCAGACTTTTTTTGACTATCCTGTTTAAATAGGTTGCTTCCTTTCCTCTATTATTGCATACTAGTTATATAGCACTTAATATTCAATTATAAATATGCATATATATATTTTGGTTTTCTTTATGGACTGCATCTTCCACAAATTTTAAATTTCACAAGGCAGAGATCTTGTCTATTTTATTTGCTAATCTAAACTCAGAGCTTGATGATATGGATATGATACGGATATAAATATCCCCAATTATGGTGTAGACACCAAGTAAATATTTGTGGAATGAAATGATTGGAAAGAAGATAGTAAATTTACATATAAAGGGCATTTTTAAAAATCACTTTTTACCTTCAAGTTATTTAAAATTCAGTCCTCTTAATTTTATGTTCTTTTTTGATCTAGTGCTTAAAATGTCTTCCTTTTTCATCTGGGTAACTGTCTTACAACTGGTAACTGTTTTAAAGTTTCTGACATTTGTAACATTTGTTTACCTTTCATAGGAGGTTGCCTCTTTCTGTTTTATTCTTTGGGCCATTAGAAATAAATTTCTATGATTTATTTCTAAAAGTATCTTTTCACTCAGATTTCTATTTCACTTATTTGTTCTTTGCAGTATTACTGAACACAACAGCTATAGCATATTCAACAGTGATGTGTTATTTTATATATTGATCTTAATTGAAAGTTTCCCTGAAATCATATGACTTTGTTACAGTTTCCTGACTGCCGTGACATTTGGCAAAGAATTATTTCTTTTCCAGTTGGACTTTATAAATTATTGATTTAGAGTAAAGATTGGAATTTATTACTGTCATTTCATCTAACTTATACACTACTGGTAAAATTGATTCTTAAGCCAAGTGTGTATGTTGATGAATTGTTACGTGTGTATGACTCTATGCTGATGAATTGGTGTCAGTATTAGTGACTTACTTGAACCTGCTTTTATGCTTCTTAAACTTTTCCTTATACATCCCTAAGAGAAGCTGCTTGACCCATAGTTCTGTATGCGCAATCTGAAATACGTTTTTTTTTACATTTAACTTTTTTCTATCTCTTAGTTTTTGTTTTTGATTATTTATTTATTTATTTTTTGGAATTCACATAACATACAACTCACCTATTTAAAGCCAGAGTTCTGTAGGCATCATCTTAATCAATTTCTGAAAGATTTTCATCACCTCAAAGAGAAATTTCTGAACCCCTTAGCCATTACCCATTAATACTGCTCTCCCTCCAGCCCTAGACAACCACTAATCTACTTTCTGTCTCAATAGGTATTTTTTAAATACTGGACATTGTATATAAGTGCAGTTATGAAATGTGTGGTCCTTTGTGACTGGCTTCTTTCACTTAGAACAGTGTTTTCAAGGTTCATCCATGTTGCAGTATGTATTAATAAATCCTTTAGTTTTAATTTAAAAATTTTAATTTTAGTTAACCATGAAGAAGACGCTTTCTCCGGGGGTTGGGAGGAATACTCTTTCTTCTTTTGCTATGTATGTCTACTCTTTTTCCCACCTGTCCCAATCATTATCACTCACATACCCTAAGAATATACATATCTCATTTATAGATTCACAGATATGTTCTCAGAATTGGAGGACAATATTACCTGTAGCAAGATCCTTTTTGACCCATCTCCTAGAGAAATGGAAATAAAAACAAAAATAGTACCTTTTAAAAAGTCTCCACAGACCTTTAAAAAAGATTTCAGGAAAAAGCGTTCTTTTAATTTAAAGCAGTGAAGCCCCCAACATCTCAGAGACTTCCTGTCTTATGGCCAACATTTAAGAGTTGGGGAGAGGCAAGTAGAGGCCTGAATGGGGACGAAGACTGGCCTGGCTGTGTGTTTCCAGGCCAGTTACATGTTTACTTTCTTTAGAGGAGCCCCACAACCACTCCCTTGGCTGATAGCAGGTAGGATCACTTCTGGTATATAATGGTGACACCAGTTACCATTGCTTAAGTGAATCTTTTGCTAGTTGCGTCAGTTAGCATGCAACATAAGGATTATGTGTAGTTTTAGATATGGATCACTTTGCATTTCATAAATTTTATTATACATTACATAATAGATCTATGTTCACATAAGCTTATTCTTCTTGGCCGCCGTCTTGGATAGCTTACTGGACAGGGAGCTGGACTTGTTCATCTGTATTCTTGTTTCCTTGGCTAGGCAAATCACTAGCTCTCAATAAATGCTTATCAAATTGAATTTCAGGTATTACTAAACTCATTAAAGGTTATATAAACCAGACTTGATTATGTTCTCTAAAATCATAGCCTGATGAATGGTAGGATGTGTTTGGGTTTACGTAGGGGAAGGACGGAGGGTTTTGAGCTGTGTTTCTGTAGTTCTTTAAGAGTTTGAAGGATATGATCTTAATAAATTGTCTCACTCCTACATCTTTAACAATTAAAATAGGAATTACTTTCAATTAACAGAAATTAAAGTTAAAATACTTTTCCAAAAAGCCTCCTCTAAAACAACTTTTTATAATCCAGTAGTTTTGTAATTTCCAGTGTTAAAACAAACCAAAAAGATAAAGCTTATCTTCCTCAAGTATTAAGTGTTTTCGCAGTCTTTATAACATAGATTGTACTAGAGATATCGTTGATTCTTTCTAACAGTTGAGCATTTTAAGTTGTCACTGTAGTTAAAATTGGTCGGGAGTATTGGCTCTCCACTTGTATGTATAATTTAGAAGTTCACAGGTTTGATAAACGTTTTTTTCTGACTGATTAAAGTACTCTTGACTTGGGTTCTCATTATCAGCTTACTAATAAAATAACAGTAATACAGAATAACACTGCTTTTTATTACATAGCTTTATCATGTAATGTCATAGTGTCTGAGGTATTATTTCCTCCCAAACCTCCCCCCGCCCTTTTTCTTTAAATAGGATAGAAAACTGAGGCTCAGAGAGTGACTTTCTTTAGATTGTACAGGCCAGTAGCTAGAGAGGCAAATCTGGAACCGTGGTTTTATGATTCCAAGTGGAAAAATCTTTCCCTATAGCGTTCTGCATCTGTTATTTATTCACTACTTACCGTTTGGATGTTGCAGAAGAAGTAGAAATAGTTTCCGTGCTCACTTTTTTCTACTGAATTGAACATAGACAATTGAAAACAATAAAAACTTAAGAATCTGCTTATCGTATTGGTTAGTACTCAGCGATATATAGCAGTGCAATACAGTAGAATACAGAAGTGCAAATCCCATAAGTTGTCTGAAAATTTCATGTTTTCGATGAATGTTTTAATCATTTATTTAATTTTGAATTCAGAATTAAAAGTTAAATAAAATATAAAGGTAAAAATATAAAAACATGAATGTTGGTATAATTGTTTTTTTCTCTCCCAGACAGATATTGATTATGTAAATGGTGTTGTGGCCAACCTGGAGAAAGAGTAAGTTCTTCTTAATTATGGAAATGAAAATATTCTATTTACTATTATCTCTTGGCTTTTTGCTAAAAGAAAACACCTTTTACAGTTCATTTTTTTCTGTGGAGTTCAGTGTTCACTGGACCACCTATCATTGGTCTTTTATGTTATCATAAAGTATGTGTATATATATCAAGTTATCTGATGGGATACATTGGTGTATTTCGTTTTGGAAAAGACTTGAATGTCATATATATGTAACACTACCAAACAACAATTTTTATCTTGAAGACAGTGAATAGAGAGTCATATGAGATCACTTAAATTTTTCACCCTCCGTTTAGCAAGAAAAAAAATTTCTGCTGTCAGGGCAGCTAGTCAGGTAGCAGTTTCAAACCTCAGTGCTAAACTATGTCTAAAAATCTGCAAAGGTTTATTAACAGTTTATTGTGAGTGGGGCGCATAGCAGATAACAGATGGACAGCTTAGTAAGTTGCAGATACCATTAGTTTTTATAATATTGCCTTTGTAGTTTTAAGAGCAGTATCATGAAATTAGTCCTGATACGGATTTCTTCATTGAAATGTATCTCTTGTTGCCCCCAAAAGACATATCTTTTACTTTAAAAGGAAAGACAAAAGAGAAGCAAAGGTCCTTGTTTAAGATAATGTGGCTCTACCTTTGTCTATCAATATGCTAAAACCAGAGATTTTTTTAAATGTATTTTTATGTTATACATATAAGTTGATCGTTAAGATATAAAATCCCACGGAACTTAAATAACTCAGCCAACCTTTCTCATGATAGATTTTCTAAAGAAATCAGTTCTGGCTTGGTGGAAATAATATCACCTCCTGAAAGCTATTATCCTGACTTGACAAACTTAAAGGAGACATTTGGAGATTCTAAAGAAAGAATAAGGTAAGCCTGTGCACCCTTGTGAGTATAACAGGTAATAAATGTCATCCTTGTTTATCGAAGCTTAACTCATTTTAGGGTTGAGCTAATTAGTTGAGAGCTAATGACTTTTTGATTATTTTATTGGAAAGTCTGTGGAGTTTCTGATGAGAGGTTGAATTTGGTAGATCTAATGAATTTTATAACCGTGCTGCTCTGTGTTGTTAGAACTTTTCTTAAGAGTATATTGAGTATAACTGAAAAGTTAGTCCAGACAGAAATCTCATGTCTGTACGTAACATAAATGAGAACAGATCCAATAAAAGTGATAAAAATAATAATACTCTTGTGTACAATTGTATTGCAATAAAATCATTAGTCAATTGAATTTATTTATCTCTGAATCTCTAAAGTTGAAAGGGAAACTTTCCTTGTGTTGTTATTAAAGACAAAGTAAGCTAAGAGATATTGGCATTATTTTGGGATTGCCTGTAACCAGAAAAAGGGACAAAAACCCTGTGTTGGGAAGAGATTTATTGTATTTCTTGAGTTGTTAATTTGTCACAAAAACAGATTTGTCCCTATAATTGGTTAATTATCTCTCAATAAATATGATGTTATTTTAAAAATTTAGGATCGAATTTGTTTGAAAAAAACTCTGGATAGACTCAATAAGTTCATATCAGCTTGTAAGGTATTTTCTGGAGAAGTTTACTTAGTGGTTCAAAGCTTTTATCTTATTGTGTGCTTTTTTTTTTTTTTTTTTTTTTTTTTTTTTTGCGGTACACAGGCCTCTCACTGCTGTGGCCTCTCCCGTTGCGGAGCACAGGCTCCGGACGCGCAGGCTCGGCGGCCATGGCTCACGGGCCCAGCCGCTCCGCGGCATGTGGGATCCTCCCGGACCAGGGCACGAACCCGTGTCCCCTGCATCGGCAGGCGGACTCTCAACCACTGCGCCACCAGGGAAGCCCTGTGTGCTTTTTTTTAAAACTGGCTTTTAGAAAAACCACTTCTCTTTTTCACATTGGTCAGTGTGTTTCTGTAGCCTGCCGAGAATTCACCAAAAGGCCCTCATATTGTAAATTGTAATATGATGTTTTGGGTTTTTAAAGCATTTTTACCTGTATGTGAAACACTAGTTTCTAGAGACATTAAGATATTACTGGAAAAGGGGGCTGTGGTCAAGAAAATTTGGAAAATATTGGATTAAAAACTTTTTTTCAACAAATGTATTTACTGCTGAATGTTTAAATGCCTCTAATATTACTAATACGTCTCTAGAAGAGGAATATGTGTTCTTCCCAAACTTCCTTGACATTAGACTCCTTTTTTCCTCAGGACACCTTGAGGATTAGTGTTTTTGAGAATATATTTCGATAAAGCCTTCATTAGAGGAGAGTGAATTCATTCACTCTCTCCTAAGTGATTATATCCTATATGTGTGATATCCATCCATCTATTTATCTATCTATCTTTCTAATACATAACTATACATTGGGTATATATATAATGTCATGTATACAATATGTGATGTATATATTGCATATGTATATATTATAAAATATTTTATATATTATAAAATAGTATACATCTAACCTTATTTTGCTAACTTTGAGTCTGATTCCTAACTTATTTTTATTTTTTTTTTGGCTGCGTTGGGTCTTCGTTGCTGCGTACAGACTTTCTCTAGTTGTGGCGAGCGGGGGCTACTCTTCATTGCGGTGCGCGATCTTCTCATTGCACTGGCTTCTCTTGTTGTGGAGCACGGGCTCTAGGCGTGTGGGCCTCAGTAGTTACAGCACGCAGGCTCAGTAGTTGTGGCTCTCGGGCTCTAGAGCGCAGGCTCAGTAGTTGTGGCACACAGGCTTAGTTGCTCAGCTGCATATGGGATCTTCCCGGGCCAGGGATAAAGTCCGTGTCCCCTGCATTGGCAGGTGGATTCTTAACCACTGAGCCACCAGGGAAGTCCCTAACTTTTTTTGAAAATTTTTATTTCAGATGGAGAACAAAGCAAAACCTCGATTATTGTTTTCTAATGATGTATGCTCAGGAAAAGGGCACATATTACATCCAGGTAAGTGTGTGTTTGGTTTTTTTCTTCACACTTTTAAAGGAAAAGTAATATGAAGGGTATATTTTCATGAAAACGAAGTTTTGAAAGCATAAACCCTCTAAAATATAATATCATAACAGTATGCCAGAGCAGAAGGGTTGATCACGTCACTGAGAACATGGGCTCTGCAGTTCCACTCGCTGGTTTAGTTCATGATTATTTTGGTGGTCTTATGGTAAATAGTTGTTTTGTGCACTTCAATACATTTTCATTTGTACTGAAGATAGTAAAGTTGACATTTAGTTCTAATGGTGCAACTTTTAGCAGCATGGCTAAAACAGTAAGTCCATCATGATAAGGGTTTTAAGTTAGCCAGGTAGGCAGCAACTTAAATAATTCTAGGAAGCTCTTGTTTCTTTCAAACCTTTAAGCTTAAATTTCACCACTGGAATTTCACTTCTTTAACCAAACGTCTTTATCCCTTGTTCAAAATGCAAATACCCCTGAGAGGTATATGGCACACGAAGCCTGTCAATTATTTTTTTTTTCCAGTATAAAAAGTTTATTAGATCCTTTCCTGGGTGGATGTTTGGATGAGAGTGGCAAGAAGCAGCCCTGGTCCCTGAACAGGAAGGACATGATTAAGCAGCTGTTGGCAGGGGCTGGGGAGGGAGAGAAGGAAGAAAAGAGGCTGACATCACATGGGAAGGTGGACTTCTTGAGGGCAGACTTTGTCTCCTTTGACATTGTACCTCGAGCCAGCTGCATTCAGGTGTGCGTGAACCTTTCCTTGGTTCACAGGATGGAAAACGGAAATGATGATAGAGTGCAACATTGTCTATAACAGGATGCAACAGCTGTGCATATAAAAAAACACAATATCCTAGATACAGGTAGTACATTTCCTCTAAATACATTAGAGAAGTTTGATTTTAGTTTTAAGATAATAATTTCATAGCATTTTATTTTAATGTATACCAAATATTATGGTAGTTGAACCTTGCTCTTTGTTCTAGGGCCAGTATATAAATATTTACATTATGGTCAAGAACTTTATAGAGAGAATTTAAAAGTGTAGCTATATCACTTTTAAAATTTGTTTCCAGTTTTCCTCTAAGGGAAGAATTAATGGAACCTTAAACCTTTTGGGGGGAGTGTAGGAAAAGTTAATATTTAAAAATTGAGAAAAGGATGGGGGTTAAGAAAGAGGATGGTAAGGAAAACTTCCCCTAAGCAGGGTCAATATATGATGTATTATAACAATAACAGCTGCTATGAACTAACATTTATTGCATACTTACCATGTGTCAGGCATTGTTCTTTAAAATTTGTTTTTCACATATTAACTCATTTAATACAACCCTTTTTATAACAGGAGTGTCCTGTGCATACTGTCTTAAAGCCTGTTTTGCTGTCATTTAACATACTGTAGACACCTTTATATGCCAGTAATTATAGATTGGTATAATTTTTAATTGCTTCTGGAAGTACCATTATTCAGCTATCACGATGACCTTATTGTTGGTCATTAAGATTGCTACCAGCTTTTCAGGTCTTTCACATATGGATCCACTGAACGTTCTTAAAATTACCCTATTTGCCCAAAAATTATGCCTCAGAAAAGAGGGAGTTGCTTTACCTTCAGGTCTTTACATAATATATAGAATTATCTCAGTGAGTTCATTATGATGTACAAAGTATTGTAATCCAGACTTCATAATTATCCCAGGGACATGACTTCAAGATTGCATATGTTGGGGGTGTATCCTACCCAAGACTTCTTTAAAAAATTAATTTATTTAATTAATTTATTTATTTTGGCTGTGTTGGGTCTTTGTTGCTGCATGCGGGTTTTCTCTAGTTACGGCGAGCAGGGGCTACTCTTCATTGCAGTGCACGGGCTTCTCATTGCAGTGGCTTCTCTTGGCGCCGAGCACGGGCTCTAGGTGCGTGGGCTTCAGTAGTTGTGGCATGAGGGCTCAGTAGTTGTGGCTCGCGGGCTCTAGAGCACAGGCTCAGTAGTTGTGACGTGTAGGCTTAGTTGCTGTGCGGCATGTGGGATGTTCCCGGACCAGGGATCGAACCTGTGTCCCCTGTATTGGCAGGCGGATTCCTAACCACTGTGCCAACAGGGAGATCCCTATATAGCATTCTTGAAATGACAAAATTATGGAGATGGAGAACACTCTTGGTTACCAGAGGCTAGGATGGGGGGAAAGGAGGGAGGTGGCTGAGGATGTAAAGGGTAGCATGAGAGTCCCTGTGATGGAACTGATCTGTGTCCTAGCTCTACTAGTGCTCTTGCACATGTACACGTGTTAAGATTGCATGGAGCTAAACACACAGACACACAGCTACACACAACTGGGTGCATATGTAAAACTGGTGAAATTTGAATAATGTGGTTGAATTGTATCAGAGTCAATTTCCTGGTCGTGATATTGTGCTGTAATTATATTGGAGGATATATATTGGGGGTCTGTTGGGTCTCTGTATTATTTTTTATAGCTGCATATGAATCTACAGTTATCTTTAAAAGTTTCTTAAAAAGTGAAATTGTTTGATGAGGTGTGAGAGTGGAAGAAAGCAATTTTTCTAATTTAATATAAAAAAATGTACATTTTTGGTGGTAACGAAATTTAGTGTACTAAATTTTAAGTAGGCATTTAATTATTTCACCTACACTTCTGTATGTTTAAATCAGTCCCAAGCTTGTTTTTGTTTTGTAAATTGGGGTATAGTTGCTTTACAATGTTGTGTTAATTTCTGCTATACAACGCAGTGAATCAACTCTATGTGTACATATATTCCCTCCCTCTTGGACTTCGCTCCCACACTCCCCCATCCCACCCATCTAGGTCACCACGGAGCACCGAACTGAGCTCCCTGCGCTATGTAGCAGGTTCCCACTAGCTATCTGTTTTACACATGGTGTATATGTCAATCCCAATCTCCCAATTCATCCCCCCCTCGCTCCCCCTACATGTCCACATGTGTGTTCCCTACGTCTGCATCTCTATTCCAAGCTTGTTTTTTAATCTACTTACTGGAAAAACTTGGAAGTACCTGGTATTGGGGGTCATCTTTCCTTTGGGCGTCCACAGCCAATGTTTGCGTGTGAGTGTGGGCATCTCTTCTTTGGGAAAGCAAGGTTAGGTGCCAGCGGGGCTTTGTGCTTTGTCTGGTTTTCCCTCTGGCTTCCCTACAAGCTCTGAGGGTGTAAAACTTGTCTTTTCTGTTCACTGGTGGGTTCCCAGGGTTTAGTACTGTGTCTGGAACATAATCAAAGCTCAGTAGATATTGGGTGAGTCAAAATCATACCTTTCCAAATATTGCTACTGTTTCTTCACAGATAGGAAGAAAGCTTATAGGACTTAAACACATGAAAAAAGCTAAATACTAAAATAAGTGAAAATTACTTGCAGATAACTAGAAATGATAATATGTCATTAAGAAAAGGAAGGGGCTTCCCTGGTGGCGCAGTGGTTGAGAGTCTGCCAGCCGATGCAGGGGACACGGGTTTGTGCCCGGGTCTGGGAGGATCCCACATGCCGCGGAGCTGCTGGGCCCATGGGCCGTGGCCGCTGGGCCTGTGCGTCCGGAGTCTGTGCTCCGCAGCGGGAGAGGCCACAACAGTGAGAGGCCCGTGTACCGCAAAAAAAAAAAGAAAAAAAAGAGTTTTCTTCTGATATTAAAATCATCAATGGAAAAGAATATTAAAAAATAATGTATATATGTAAAAAAAAAACATCTTGTGACTTTAAAATTTTATGAAAGGAGATTTGGGGAGGAAGTCTTTGCAGATGCTCTTGATCTCTGGTCTCTGTCAACTCCCTGTTGAACTGGTAAACATTCCAGTAACACACGTGGTGATGGCAGAGCACATGGGGTTAACTGGCGCTCTGAGTTGCTACAGCTTCTTAAGTATTTTGAAGATACCTTTTAAAATATAAAAAGAGAACTTTTAGGAACCCATCCTACAGAAATGAATAGCACTGATATGAAGTGTAAGCACTGTTTGCATTGACAAAGAATGAGAAGCAACCTGGGTGTCTGCCTATGAGCAGGTGAATGATTTGTCCATCAATCCCAGGGAATAGTATGAATCTGCTAGAGAGAATGCTTTAAATATATACTTTTTAACCTGGAAAGATATTCATGATATATTAAGAGAAAAAAACCAGTTTCATAATGTGATCCCTTTTTAATAAAAACATAAAGGTGGTGGGAACCTTAAGGTAGGTATGGGTCTACCTGTGCTGTATGCCCATATTGAAGGTGTCCAGTGGGTGCACACCCAACCTTGAACATTGGTCACTTCTACTAGCAGGGTGGAGGGCAGAGAAGGAGAGCTGCTAGCTTTTTTTCTTTTTTTGACTTGTTACATGTATTATGTAAAAAGCAAAAAAAAAAAAAAAAAGAAAAAATTAAAAGGCCTATAAAATTCTTTTCCTTTGAAAAGAAAACAGGATAGTGTGAAATCATGTTGGGAGCCATAAAAGGACCAAAAGGAGTAATTCATGGAGTGGTTTTGTTATTTCCCATGGTGAGGGAGTGGTTTTGTTACTTGCTATGTGCATCTGCCATTTTATTTTCCTTGCTTTCTTTTAATAAAATTTATTTATTTTTTATAATTTTTCCTTTTTATTTTATCATTATTATTATTATATATCTTTTGGCCACACCACGTGGCATGTGGGATCTTCCCTGACCAGGGATGGAACCCGTGCCCCCTGCATTGAGAGCGTGGAGTCTTCACCACTGGACTGCTAGGAAAGTCCTAAAATTTATTTTTATATTTTCATCGTTTTTGACCATTGTTTCCTTGATTGTCATTATAAAAGTGTGCTTGAGTTTTTCCGTAGTAAAGAATGTTCTCTTTAAATCTTCCTTCTCTTTCTGATGTATTAATATGATTGTTTAACTTTCTTTAGCTTGAAGATGATATTATTGTCAAACAGAATTACTTTAACACCATAAAAAATTTTGCCCTTCAACTTTCTTCTGAGGAATGGATGATACTTGAGTTCTCCCAGCTGGGCTTCATTGGTAAGAAAAGTTTTAGATTTATTTACTTTTCAGAAATAACTGTGACTTAGAATCTTAGACTATTTTTTTTTTTAACCTTAAAGTTGTCTTTTTCCCTCTGGAAATGGATTGCTTTTGAGAAAATTTAATTTCGGTAAACTTCTGTGTATAAAATGTTGAAAGTCAACCCAAAATAACATTTGGAGAGTTCTAAGATGGTAATATTTACTCTGGAGTTCTGCAAGGCAGCCCTGCTGGCTTTTCATGTCCACAGAGAGCCAACCACTGTCCTGGGGAGCATGTCTGGTTCCTTCTCGGACACTTCGAGTTCCTGTTTTAAAGCCCAGAGCTTTTGCAAGATTGGGGTTCTTTTAAGAAGAGTCCTGCGCTAGTGGTTTTCTAATAGGAATTCCTGATATTTGACATAGCACATGAAGTTCTTGTTCAGTCATTAGTTTGTATTCATGTGTTGCTTTCATGGACTAGCAAGGGTACTTATTTTTAAAGTTTTTTTTCATTAAAATTCCTAAAGTATCCAACTAAAGAGAATACGTTTAAAGTTGAAGGTTGAAGGAAATTTATAGGTCTTAAAAAACACCCCAGAGAGTAACATTTCGCTGCCTCTAATGCGTTAGATCTGTAAGTATTAGAGGCTGGGGCTTTGATCTTGTTGATCATTTATCTCAAAACTTAATTTAAGACTCAAAAAACATCTTGATTTGTGAAGGTTTCAGTGAAGACAAAATCAGGAGTCCTTGTTTTTTGCTTTTATTGATTTAGTTAATTTTTTTTTTTTTACTTAAACCTCTTAAGTTCCTTTTTTATGGGAAGAATTTTAATAAGACATAAAGGAAAAATCTCCGGCTTGCTTCTTGAATCCTTTGAGCTAGTAATTGTATGATAGATTTTGTAATGGAGAAAGTTAGGAGTTCAGTACCTACTTCTGTTAATACTCAGGTGACAAGTAAACTTAGCTAAAGCAAGTTTGTTTTTGATAAGACAGGTGGGGAAATTATTGATAACGATTTATAGTTGAAAGCACAAGCTTTAGTGTATTTGTTGTATGGATTTCACTCATTTAAGCTATTTTGTTGCTTGGCTTCTTTATTACAGTTACTGATTGGGAATATCTTTTCAGGTAAAATGTTTCAAGCGCCAGACCTCACTCTAATTGTGGAATTCATATTTATGTTCTATAAGGAGAAACCCATTGATTGGCTCTTGGACCATATTCTGTGGGTGAAAGTCTGCAACCCTGAAAAAGATGCAGTAAGTTAATTTCTTATGCGGGTAGAAGAGGCTTCTTTTATGTTTTTAGTGAAAGTGATGACTCTTAGGGAACCAGATGTTGTAAACGAACAGTTAAATAGGTAGCTGAAAGAAAACAGTGTTTCCACTTACCAGTGTAAGTGCTTGCCTTCTTTCTAGAACTACAAGAAGTTCCTGTTCTGAAGGGACTTTTAAGTCAGTGAAGTGCACCTTTCTTTAAATTGCTGATGAATGTTTATTGAGGCTCTGGTGTTTCCTTGCTGTTGGCCATATCTGTCCTGTGTCAGGGGGAGTTGTTTTGGTTTGCTTCACATCCTCTGTCAGCTTTCTGTTTTCAAATACTTTGGGGACAATATCGGACCCCAGCACACCTGGATATAAGCAGTAGAATGGAGGTCATATTTTATACCAAAACAATGACAAGTCAAAAGTGTACCTTTTTCGTATTGTGTTACTTGTAAGAAGCCAATGTTCATGCTGATATGCTGACCTTTGGGATGTTGGTGACAGGTAAGTATGTAAACAATGATTTTTGCTTGGACTATTTAAATATTAAGTTATCTCCATTGAAATCTTATTGTAGAAAGTAAATTAATATGTTTTTCTTGTCTAATTTGAATTGTATCTCTGGAAAAAAAATTTAAATTGTTGGCTGTAAGCATAAGTGAAATATGAATACACATTCTTAAAAATGAATGAGTCACTTTGACATGTAATCACAAGGAAATCTTTATTATAAGCATATGTCATTATAGTGTTGACTTATTCTCCCAAAGAAACATTTAATTTGATTTCATGACCTTATATTCCCTAGAACAGTTTGATCATCCTATCTGCCAGTTAGTTTTTAGGACACCCTCTTCAGGTGTCCTTTCTCTCTCTTTTAAAAATAACCACTTTCTTAGAGCAAATCATGGTGTGTAGCGAAATAGCAGAGTACCAGCTTTCCAAAAATGACTGAACATATAAATCAATTCGATCAATTCATTTTTATGATGTAAGCCCTTACCTGTATTTTCTTTGTGATTTGCAGGAATTTTTATTGTAGGACACAGAACAATTCATGTCATCTTTACATTTGTACAACACACTTGCCTTTAATTGGTCCTGTACAGTTTTATCTAATATGGTGGTTAGGTTCTTAAGTGAGCTTGTGAGGTGAAAATCTCTGAAAGTAAAAATTAAAACCATGAAGATACATTCTTCCACCCTTCTTTCTATGGCCTGTAATTTTTCAGCTGCTTCCACTAGGATGTCACGGAAGCTGTCACCACATACTTGCTGGCTCCAGAATCACATCCCTTTGACAGTGGTCTAGGAGACCCTTCCATTCACACTTATTTCACTGAGCATAATACCCTCAAGGTTCATCTATGTTGTTGCAAATGGAAAGATTTCATCTTTTATATGTTTGAGTAGTATTCCTGTGTGTGTGTGTGTGTGTGTGTGTGTGTGTGTGTGTGTACACAGCACATCTTTATCCACTCATCCATTGATGGGCACTTAGGTTGTTTCCATATCGTGGCTATTGTAAATAATGTTGTGATGAGCATAGGGGTGCATGTGTCTTTTCTGATTTCGTGTTTTCGTGTTCCTTGGGTAAATACCCAGAAGTGGGATTGATGGGTCATATGGTAATTCCCAGTTTTTTGAGGAATCTCCATACTGTTTTCCACAGTGGCTGTACCAGTTTACATTCCCACCAATAGTACCAAGCAAAAACAAACACGTAGTTATAAGAACAGAGTAGTGGTTTCCAGACTGGATGGGGCAGGGGCTGAGTGGCGGGGTGAAATGGGTAAAGGGGGTCAACTGTATGGTGATGGATGGAAACTGACTTGGTGGTGAGAACACTGTAGTGTATACAGAAGTAGAAGTATAATGTGTATTTGAAACTTATATAATGTTATAAACTAATGTTACTTTAAAAAAAAAAAAAGCATTCACACATTCTTCCAAAGGTTTATGGACCTGCTTTGACTCTTCGGGCCCGAATGTGTCATTCGTTGCCTGTGTGTTGAGTGGTTAGCTCGCTCTCAGGCACTGCTGCTTCTCATCCTCTCTCGCCTCCACCGTCCCACCTCCCCTCTCCTCGCTCCTCCCCTGTCCTCTCCCTCCCTTACCTTCCCTCTTCTTCCACTCGAGTGTTTTATTTGTGTAAATAAGATATACAGTTTCACCTCTACTCTCCTGTTAGCGATAATGCTAATGACGTGAACCTCTTGAGAAAATTAGGCATTTTAACACCCAGGAAATAATTGGAGGTCTTTCAAAGTGGAAATGTCTTATACCTGTCTTTTTCAGTATGTTCTGGGCCCAAAACTTATACAAGTCATTGAAAATGGAAAGGGTTTATAAAAGCATGACAAGGTAGCCATGGCTGTCCTGAAGCACTGAGCTAATGAATGCACGAGAGTCCTGCCAGGGCTGTAGGTCCCACACGCCATGATCACACGAGAGCAGGTTATAATCGAAAATATGGGCCATGGGGC
The DNA here is from genome assembly GCF_003031525.2 of Neophocaena asiaeorientalis asiaeorientalis. Taxonomy (NCBI): domain Eukaryota; kingdom Metazoa; phylum Chordata; class Mammalia; order Artiodactyla; family Phocoenidae; genus Neophocaena; species Neophocaena asiaeorientalis. The sequence continues at coordinate 8,898,024 of NW_020173116.1, read as the reverse complement.
ACTTAGAGCTGAAACATAGGTGTCTCCCAACTGTGCTGAGTTGGATTTGTCTGGTTTTTTTTTTTAGTACGTGGGCCTCTCACCGCTGTGAGAGCACAGGCTCCGGACGCGCAGGCTCAGCGGCCATGGCTCACGGGCGCAGCCGCTCCGCGGCATGTGGGATCTTCCCGGACAGGGGCGCGAACCCGCGTCCCCTGCATTGGCAGGTGGACTCTTAACCACTGCGCCACCGGGGAAACCCGATTTGTCTGTTTTGATGTTGTGTCCTTGCTTGTAGTCCACTTGCTGGCTCACATTTTCAAATTGATTTCATGCAACAAAATGTGCTTTTCCTTATCTGCAAATTCTTCATTATATTATCCAATTAAAGGTATTTTGTGTATTTGAACCAAACCTCTAGAGTTTGTGCATTTTAACATTAAAAGTCAAATGTATATTGACCTATTTTGAAAGGTAGTTGAAATTAAATCCTTAACTCTTCCCTTGGAAGTGCTTATTTTTAATTTCCGCATCGTGTCCGCTTATTTTTAATTTCCTCATCGTGTCTGTTTATCAAGTAGGTAGCGAATCTATTAATGCCTCAAAGAGGACCCTAAAGAAACACGACTTGGAATTATGAGATGAAGCTGGATTTTCTTTTCAATATTTACCCTTCTGAAGGGCTTCTCATCTTTCAGAGGAGGACAAGATTTCACTTTATAATGTAACACTAACATTCCCTTTTAATACTTAGAAACATTGTGATCGACAGAAAGCAAATCTGCGGATTCGCTTCAGACCTTCCCTTTTCCAACATGTTGGTCTGCATTCTTCACTATCAGGAAAAATTCAGAAACTCACGGTTGGTGATTTAATTTTATTTTTCTCATGCACAGACAATTTGTTATCTACTGTATAATCCTTGTTCTTCTGAAGTATAAATGAGCCGTATGTTGTTAATATGTCTTTCCTCCTAGGATAAAGATTACATGAAACCATTGCTTCTTAAGATCCATGTAAACCCCCCTGCAGAGGTATCTACTTCTCTGAAGGTCTACCAAGGACATACACTGGAGAAAACTTATATGGGGGAGGATTTCTTCTGGGCTATAACTCCAGTAGCTGGAGACTACATCCTGTTTAAATTTGACAAGCCAGTCAATGTGGAAAGGTAGGTCATTATTGAAATATAATTTGGTCTTACAATTCAGACCTCTTATTCATAATGTGATTTATGACGGAATTTTTGGTGTATATAACACATGTGAGCAGTCAACGAGTCCTAAATGTTGGATTATAAAATACATTTTGTATAACTCAGTAACAGTATGGGTATGTTGCCTACAGATATAATACCAGCATTTAGTATGTTTGATAAATTCTGTTGGTATTTCTGAATGTATATTTAGTATAGATTTTTAATACTTTTATGTAGAACTCTCCCTCAGAATCCCAAATTAGTTTTCATGTCCTTATCCTAGAATATCCCTTCAGGTTTGGCTGCGAGCTAGTGGATGGCCCAGCAATTTGGTTGAAATGATAAATTTGACAGACTAAGACTATTGCTACTCAGTGCTTTTAGTACACCATGGAAGAATTTAAAGCCCTTTTATGTGTTTCAGCATTTCTGTTCACTTTGCAAAAGTTGGGACTTTTTCTCCCCATTTTTACTTAACAGTCACAATTCCTTCAATCTTTCCTCAGTGTTGGGTATATTCCCCAGACTGTCTGTGGCATACTTCCATGTAATCCCCAGAATGTGATGTTATGTCTTCTCCTTTGAAGGCCATTTGGTTTTTAGAATCTGCCAAAAATAATTTGGAATAATTCTGTTTAAGGTGGTCAAAAACAATGCATAGCTACATGTAATGCTATTTTCTTTTGTTACTCTAAACTGATTCTAAAGAGGAGTTTAAGTGTAAAAATGTTATAAGCAATGGGAAGATCACTGGCAAGACATATTAGAATACTCTTGAGTAACATTTTGCAGTTATATGAGTATATAATATTGGTTTTGTTGTTATTTAATGTTCATTTTTATACTGTGTAGTGGAACTCTGTGAGGTATTGTTCACCACACTTGAGCCCTCATAGAATTAGAAATAGCACTCTTCTTTCACCTCAAGAAGAACAGCCTCAAACCACATTTATGGGTTTATTTTTAGGAAATAAAAATAATTCCATCAAAGAATCTGCTAAAGAGCTCATATATTCGAGATCAAACTTAGTAACAACAAATATATTTACAATAAACCTCTGTAAAATGATATTTATAATGCCCCTACTGAGGGCACTTTTCTAGCGAAAGACAATTCTTCTAAAATGACAGTATATGAGAATTTTCTTGGAGTCCATGCACAGACCCACCCTTCCTAGGACAGAGAAAAGGGATCATTTGATTTTCACCATAACTTATTTGCTGAGAGGGGAAAAAGCAGAAGTTGTATTTATTAATACAGAAGTGAAGTGTTAGGAAAAAAATTCTCTGTGTAACATACGTATGTGTTCATTATACAAAAATTTTAAGGTGTGAAGAATGAGGGAAAAAATCATAACCCCAAGGATACCATTATGACCATATTGACACTTTTATTTTCTTGGTAACTGTGTGCACTTTCTACTTTGAGATCGTGGTCTACCTGTAATTTTATATCATATATTATCCAATATACTCTGTCACAAGTGATTCACAAGCATTTTAATGGCTGCATCAACAGCAACAAAACACCGTCATCTTTTTTTTTTTTTTTTTGTCAAGTACATTATTGTTACGCAGCAAACATGCCCCTCTGATAGAGGAGCTATTGCATCCCCCTTAGGTTTTAATTTCCCTGCAACTATTCAGGACATATGATGTGCAGCCACTACAGACTTTAGCGTCGTCAACCTTATTCTGAGGTGAGGCCCCCTTCTGAACCTTCGTGGAGGGTAGTCTGACTGTATTTTTCTTTTTATGTTTGTCTTTTCAGTTATTTGTTCCATAGTGGCAACCAGGAACATCCAGGGGATATTCTGATCAACACAACTGTAGAAGTTTTGCCTTTGAAGGTATGACTATTTTTTCTCCTAAATTTTCCTTGAGAACTAATATTAATAGACCTGATTTGAGGCTCTTCCTGTTTAAGAAATTCTCATGATGGCAGGACCTTAGTGGTGAGTAATACCAACTTCTTTTGGCAATATGGAACACCTGGTATATTGTCCCGTTTGCCTTCATAGAAAGAGCCTTTATTCTGTTTCCTGTTGGAAAGTAACTTGGACATTTGTACTGGGAAAATAAATGAATCATTATTTTACTTTAATGTTTACTTGCTGTTTGTATTTTGAGTCCCAAAATATCATGCAGTTTTAATGCCTGTTGAATAATGTAGAAAGTTAATTTATTGGTCTCTAAGGAATGCTTAATTTCTTTCAAGGTAACACACAGTTCTTTACTTCTGTATATTTTTAATAGAAAACAGCATTCTATTAAATTGATTTAAACTGGAAATTAATTAAAATTAAAAATGTCTAGCCAACAGTATATTATATACAGATTCAGATGGAGCACTTATACTGATTGATAAACCTTTTAAGGTTCAAGACTGACATGGCATTTTCTCTTTTCAGAGATAGCTGTGCCACAGATGCCACTTTTATATTTATTAAGATATATTAATCTAGATTTGTTTTAAATAGAAGTAATTATGTTTTTGTTCTATTTTAGAGTGAAGGTTTGGAAATCAGCAAAGAAACCAAAGACAAACGATTAGGAGATGGCTATTTCAGAATAGGTAATACCCACTTGAAACTAGTAAAATGTCCTTTACTTTTTTGGACTTAGTCCTGAAGTAATTTTAAGTTCTTTTCAGATATTCAGCAGCTTCAGGATTATAAATACCAGTGTTCTCTTTTATTTGTTCTCTGTGTTCTAGTACATACTTTTATTACTATCTTGACCCAACTAGGGTTTCAGATCAAAGGTTCATTTCCTGGTTCCTCTTTCTCTCTGCATCTGCTGCCTCACTGTTGTCACTGGTAGATAATCCGCCTTCAAGCTGCCTCCTGCAGTCTCGTACTGGATGATCTTAGCTGACTGCTCTCATGATCCCAGCAATATCCGTATGCCAGAGTCTGAGCCTTTAGCCCTGCCTCCCTCCTGAGCTTTAGATCTGTACTGAGATGCCAGCTGACAAACTACGTGGAGGCCACGTAGCCATCTACCAGGAGTGTCTGTAAATATGGACATTTCGTCATTGGTCACCATGGTTTGTGCTGTCACGATTCATCTAGCTGCCTGAGTCTAACCTTGGGAGACACTCTGAAACCCCACACCCACCTTCACTGTCCATTAGCATAAAATGTCTATTTGTGTCTGAATGTGCATTCACCCTACTGCAGCGATACTCTGCCTCTGTTTCCGAGCCAGTCCACCGAGCCACTGTAGCTCCCTTGCCAAAACCTAAATGCTGTATTAACCTGGCTGAAAACCTTAATGACCTTCCGTGATCAGATTCCTTAGCTCCCACCCACTTTCGTATCTTGTTACTTTCCTCTTATGCTTCATCTCTCCAGTCCTAAGATGTGTTCCTCTAATGCCCTGTGCTCCCAGCCGTGTCTCTGTCCACTTTCCCCGCCTAAAACGATGGATTGGTATTTCTCCTCCTGATGAATGCTTTCTCATCCTTTATTAACAAGTTTAGCTGCCTTCTCCTTGGCTCTTCTTACCACAGTGCATGCACCTCTTCTGTGTAATCACGTTTCGTAGCTCAGTTCTGTGCGCTCACTGTGGAAGGGGGAGGGGGCTTTGTTGCTCAAGCATCTCCTGTGATTAACGTAGGACCTGTCCTTTGATGGACATCAACTCAGTGGATGATTATATATTTTCTTTTTACTTAAATTAATGCTTTTCCTAGTGGTAGGCAGAAGAGATTATTGGGCAATTAATATTGTAGGTATACAGGACAGAGGCATTCTTATAACTCTCTCAAGCAGTTTTACGTTTCGTGAATGTCATTCAGTGTTTGCTACAAGGCTTGTACAGTCACCCTGACTGATTTCTATATAGCTTAGTGGATAGATGAGTTTAATTATTTTCATAGTTGGGTTATATTTTAGCCCACTCTAGAAATGTTCATAAGATTAGCTGCGTATATGAGACATTTATTAACCCTATTACCTATGAGTTATTAAATTTCTGAGAATGTTGTGTTCTAGGTTATGAAAGTAGCATAGGAAATAGAGACATTTATATGATTGCAGTAATTTGAAGATAATGACCATCTAAAACATCAACTCATACATATTTAGAACTGGAAGAGAACTGATGGGTGATCAGACCTAGGACCTTGCGTAACAAAAGTGTGATCAGAAACCAAAGCAGCTGATTTTTTTTCAAGCTCATATAAAAAATTCTGCTCCCTTAAGAAGCATGCTTTAGCTGAATGGCGTGTGAGGGGCTCTGCAGACGTTTTTCTAGTGAGACAACCATAACTGGTGAAAGGTAGTTTTTTAGAAAAGTACAGCAAATAGAGAAACATTAACTCGTAAAGTCTGAATCTCAGTAACAGCATTAAGAGTCTGTGGCATTGGAGCCCTGACTCGCTCATTACCCACGCTGGCCAAGCTCAGTGACTCAGAAGCTCTACTCTGCATGTCCAGCCAAAAATACAGACTCCCTCTCCCATCAGCCCCCACTCCAGGGCTGTGGTATCTCACCGGAAAGGGCAGGCCACCAGCATCTGTCACCTCCCCAGCTCCCTGTTGCAGAAGCTCTGTTCCAGACATGAGCAGCTTAGAAATCTGAGGCTCCTTTCCTCCACCTAACTTCCATTCATCGGGCGAACCTTTGCTGCAGGCACGGCAGGGTGAGAGTCCTTGGCCCTGATCACGTCCCCCAGCCCACTGGTCCCCGCACACTGGGAGAGGTCAGCCAGGACACGAAGGGCTACTGCTACGACCCAGTGCTCTGCTTGTAAAGCAGGGGTGTCACTTTAGCTGGGAGGTGGGCTGCTGTCCCTGCCAGGGGTCCTGAGCAGTGGTGCAGAGATTTTCTCCAGGGGAGAGGCAGGCCATCAGAGAGCTCTGTAGCGTACCCTAAGGGGACTGCCTTACTTGAAACAGAACTTGGGGAAGTTCAAGCCCAAGGGCGCTGTGGAACATGATGGAGATCTTGGTGGTAAACAGTTAGGAGGAGACTGGTAGCTACATTCAAGCTAAACTGTAGCCCATCCAGAAGTTTGACAGAGAGAACCAGAGAAAGAGGTAGCTAATAAGAGCCCTCTTGGGTGGGACAAGCCACAAAGGCTGGCGCTACAAAGGGGCCTGGGTTCAATAGGATCAGATTATGCAGCAACTTACGCCCAAAGGCAATTGTCGGAAACAGTAGACATCCAGCTGGCCGTTAGCAGAGACCTGATGCATGAAGGTGGGGCTGGCGGGATGGTAACTAAGGACAGTCCTGTGAAAGAAATACCAGATTTATTAGTAGGTTAAAATTATGAGACAGCAGAAGAAGAGCCTTTCACAGAGGAACACTGGAAGAAGGAATGGACCACCGTCTGGGTAGCAGAAGGGCGTCCACGGAGGGCATGACCTTGCAAGTCCCTCCTAATGCCAGGGTTTGGGGATTCCAGTCACTCTTTAGTCATTTCCTCCTTCATTTTCCCCTTCTTTTTTATCTTTTAATGCTTACCTACCGGACCATTGGGTTAAGGACAAAAGTTAAATTTGTTGTTTGGAAAGTTAATACATGTACATGGTACCAAATACAGATTTAAGAGGGTAAACTTGTCTCCTTCCCTCTTCTTTCCCCTCCTACCCGGTGCTTCCCAGAGGCAATTGCTATAATGATTTGTATTCTTCTAGAAGTATCTATTCATAAATAAAAATATTTTAGTATATTCTTCGAAAACACACAATCACACATAAATGGTAACATACTCTACAACCTTGTTCTACATCTTGTTTTTTCACTGAACAGAATACATATGTGCATATGGAAGATGAACATTTTTTAAAAATTGTAAATATTTCAGATGCACAAAAAGATACAACTAATAATGTAGTGAATATCAGTGTATGGCAGGTTAAGATTGGCCAGTTCAGTTGCTCTTCCCTAATGATCTTCTTTCCCCACCCACCCAAGGGTAACTACTATCCTAAATTTTGTGGTTACCATTTCCACATATGCTTTTACTACATATGTGTGATATATCCCTGAATAATGCAGTCTTACTTTGCTTGTTTTGCAGTTTGATATGAATGATGACATTCTGTAGTCTACAGTTTGCTTTTTTCTCTCACTGTGATGTTCAACCATGTGGATGTGTGTATCTATGGCTTATTCATTTTCATTGCTGTACTGATCTCCATGGGTGAATATATCGCTGTCTGTCCTGTTTGGTCATAAAGTGTGTTTCCATCTTTTTGCTGGCCTGAACACGTAGGCACATGTATGGGAGTTTCTCTACAATGTATTCTTAGGAATGGAAGTAAGTCACAACTGCATTATCTACAACTTTACTTCTTTCTATTCTTTCTTCAGTCTTTTAATGGGCTGCCTAATATTCCCTTGTATTCGCATATTGTAATTAAATTAGCCAGTCTGCTAATCATGGGCACTTAGATTGTTCACAGTTTTTGCTGCAGTCTACATACGCTTTTTGCACATGTGAGAGTATATCTGCAGCATAAAATTGCTGGGTGAGAGTCTTTTAATGAGGCCAGTTATATAATTTGCTAATTAGTTTTCTAATTAAATGAGCTCATCAGGTGATAGATTCAGATACATTATAAGTTAAAATGTTTCATGTTCCACAGCATTTTTCAACCCTGAATTCCCTTCCTAACTCAGTATTAAATAATACTTTTTTTGTAGCATACATTCCCTACCCCAGTCTAGCACCAAATAAGGACATACTTTTATGAAATAAGTATTAATTTTTTTAAATAAAAACATTACTTTGGCAGTTCATAAGTTGAATATTTCCCGTACAAATGAAAATGAACTTTCTCCAGTATGGTTTTTCAATTTGAATGTATCTTATCTTACTATGAGCCTAGTCAATATATTTTAAGACTCTAGAGTTGACACATAATTTAACGGTTAGCTAACGACAGCCCATGGGCCAAATGTGGCCCACTGCTTGTTTTCTAATAGCCTGTGAGTGAAGAATGTAGAAATTCTTTTCATTGTTTATTTTCATTTTTAAATGGTTGAAAAAATAAAAAGAATAGTAATATATTGTGACATGTAAAAATTAGAAAGTATTCAAATTTCAGTGTCCATGAGTAGAGTTTCTTTGAACACAGCTATGCTCATTTGTTTACGTGTCGTCTGTGTGCTTTTATGCTACAACAGCAGAGAGAAGTGAGCAGTTGCAAAAGAGATGGCGGTGGTGCTCTCAGTGCTTGGAATTGCTGCTCAGTGCACTACAAAGAGCTTTGATGCATTATAATTTGACAGTGTTTAAAGTGCCACACACATAACTCTACTGTGACATTTAAAAAAAAATTACCAGTGATTACCCTTCATGTCAAAACAGGAAGAGAAAAGTGGACTTTGAATGTTGTGCTTTTTAACGCAGTGGAATATGGGTGGTTTTACAAAATTAGATGGCAGGTTACGTGGTTGTTACGCAGTGACACAAGAGCTGTGCTAAAGCGTGCGTTACCACTGCTAAGCACTCACAACAATATCCCCAACCCACAGGAGAGCAATGGTCAGAAAAACGAGAAGATTTAAAATATGATATCTCATCCCTGAGAATTTCAAAGGACACTGTAACCAAAGCGGGTTTCAAACTGGCTCATGTGTTAGCCAAGCAAGAAAACCATTTACCAATGATGAGTTAATTAAATCATGTTTAACTACAGCAGATATGTGTGCCCAGAAAATAAACTCATTTTGGACCATCAGGCTTTCAGCAATAACTATTGCTTGAGGAGTTGGGGACTTTGGGAACAATATCAGTAGTCAAAAAGCAATGCAAATTATTTGAGCAATTTTCCTTGGCTCTTGGTGAGTGGACAGATATTACTGATACTGCCTAGTTGTTATTTGGAGTCAATGCCAGGTTTGAAGTGACTGAAGAATTGGTCTCTGTGAATAGTCTGTAGAAAACAAGTACAGGCAAGAATGTTTTCAAACCAGTTGAGAAAACACAAAGTTCATACAAACTGAAGTGGAATCTGCTAGGATGTTTTACAATGAGTGGTGGTGAAAATATGTGTGGAGGAGAAGAAGGCTTAGATGGACAGATTTACAAAGCTTGCAACAATGTAAGGTGTTTAAAGCCTATGGTTATGTTATTATTCATCAGCAGGTGCTTTACAGAGAGTATTTGAGTGTCGTGTATCATTAATTTATTGAACCAGTAGTGTTGCCAGTGAACTTTACTTACTCTCAATGACTTCATCAACATCAGTTCTGTGAATTTTTGTCAGAAATAAGAACTGAATATCCTGACTTGCCCTGCCACACAGCAGTTCTGGGGCTTAGCAGTGATAAAATTTTATTGTGGTTTTTTTTTTTTTTTTTGGTTTTGTTTTGTTTTAGCTCTGAAATAAGATTGAAAATTTTCCACGTGAGAACTGCCCTCAACCACTATTATCTCTTTGAGAATTAGTTTTTGCTTCAGACTTGATGTTTCTTAATTCAGCCTAAAAGCACAAGACAAAGCAGTGCTTATGTGCAAAACTTATATTGCATTCAGGTCACTTGGATGACTATTAACGTTATTTGAACTGCAAGTAATAATATCAAGCTAATTGAGGAGCTTCCCCCAACCTCTGATTGAAGGTGATTCGTCTGCAATGTAGTGATGAGGCAGATTATCAAAGAGAAGAATCTAATAGAATTTTACGCAGATACCTTCCAAGTCATGGACGTGCTCCATTAAAATCATGTGCTTGTGGGTTCATAACAATACTTGCAGTATCTAGGCTGTGTGAAAGGAAGCATTCAAGATAAAATATATCAAATCTCATTATGGATCCACATTAACAGATGAACATTTGCAATCGATTTCGATGATAAGGAACACTAACTTTGAATGCCAGTTAATTTAAGTATTATCCCCCCATAAGGAATTACATGCTCCTTAGTATTAGCAGAAAAAAAAAAAAACTTAGTTGTTATTACATTTTGAATTTCATCAATAAAAATTTTGTGAAAATTAGTTTTCTCTTTTTCTATACAAGTACCTGGATGATATTCTCAGATGCCCTCTTGACCCACAAATCCCCAAATATTTACTATCTGCCCTTTTTAGGAAGTTTGCCTATCCCTGGCTTAGAGCAGTGTGGCTCAGAACAAACCATTTTCCTGTCACTTTTTCAGTAGCATTTTTGTTTTGTTTTCTTGCTGTTTCCTCACAGCAAGAAAACTTGAGTACTGAGCATGTTATCTTCTATAGAACTTCTTGGTCCTTATCCTTACAGGAGAGCTTCTTGAGCTTATCATTTATAATGGAGTTTTATGTTGGAACTGCCTTGAGGAGGTATCACCTTTTAATTCCATCTAGATGTGACCTTGGAAACTGCTCAAGGCCAACAGTTGTGAGTCTAATTAAAGCACTGAAATTTGTTACTATTGACTTAATCCTCAAAGTGATCAGACTGAAAGATGGTACAGAGTATATTTTGTAAGGTTTGTAAGTCACATTTTGCTAAAAACTTGTGTTAGTTGATGTAAGAACAAATATATTTGTTTTTTTTTAATTTGCAATAAGAAAATATATAGCTCTGCCTCTTTCAATAGGTTGCTTCTAATGTTTTTAAGCATATACTACTTGGTGAAACGTTTAAAAGTTGAATAAAGGTAGAAAGAAGGAAAAATTTCACCCATGCTCTTTGTGTAAAAACATCCACTAGAAATATTTTGGTGTTTTCCTTCCCTGCTTTAAGTCAGTGATAATTTATGTGTGCTTGTTTCAGTCTACCCAATGAGCGTTGATTTTTACTTTGAAGGGAAATTTGAGAATGGTGTTGCAGAAGGAATGGTGGATCCCAGCCTAAACCCCATCTCAGCATTCCGACTTTCAGTTATTCAGAATTCTGCTGTTTGGGCCATTCTTAATGAGGTAAGACAATATATTAAATCAGTGAAACTGCTTAGATTCTACATTTTTTACAGCATTTGGATTTCATAATTAAGACCTTTTTGGAATTGAAAATTGCCATTTCATGCTGTTCACTATCTTGTATTTCAGATTCATATTAAAAAAGTCACAAACTGACTATCTCCTAAGAAACCAACACATTTTTTCCCTGTGAATTTGTTGATTAAAGGTGGCTGAGCATGTACCGTTTTTTGGTAACTTGAATTCTACCTCTTGTGAAATCTACTGTAGATAAGATGATTGTCATTTCCACTTGGAAAATGAATCTTCCATGGATAATTGTATTCATTCGAACCTAAGCTGTCCTCCAGTTTTAACTTGACTCAGACATTTTACAGTTATGACAGCCTGTTAATATGACTTGTACTATTTTGGTATTATACTAATACATAAGAGTTGTACATATTGTTACATTCCTTAAAATTTGAGAAAAATTAATGTTAAATACATTTTATGAAGGGGGTACTTTTGAAGTCCATTTATTTTAATATTATAGACCCTCTTTTATAGATTATCAGGGATTATATATATATATATATATATATATACACACACACACACACACACACACACACACACACACACATACATAAAATGCTACGGAGTTAATTTATTAGAAACACTTAAGAAGTACATATTTTTGTGCAGTAAATTTTTGAATCAATACTTTTTTTGAAAACCAGTTACCTTGCTTTTTTAAGTTCTTTCTATATTTTTCTTTGGAAATGCAGACATTACAAGTTAATGCCATTTTTCAAATGCACTGCCATTTAAGAATGATTCTAGATTGATTTCCTAACTGAAGTACTTTTATAATCACAGTGATTCTGAACAAAATATTTTCAAAGGCATTTGTCATTCCTTAAAGCCAAGATTTTAAAGACCAGTGTCCTTTTTGAGGGTTATTTTACTATACTGTGTATGTAGTCACAAAAAATCAGTCTGATAAATTTTAATGTGCAGGGGTGACGCAGTCAACCCAAATTATCATAGACTGAAGTCATTACATTTCCTTTGATATGTAAAATGACAGACTCTTCTCTTTTAATCTTTGTCTTTAATCCATGAATTAGAGGCATTTTCTCTTTCCTTGATGCTTTTATATCTGCACTCCGTGAGTTCTGACAAAACGTTTTCTAGGTTATGCTATTGTATGAGTCATAATTGGTTTAATTTTAAAGAAAAACAAAATTGTAATGTTGGTTTTTTGGTGAAAGGTATTGTAACAGTTGTATGTTTTTCCAAAATTATTCTATTGCATTATGAACTTGTAAGTAAATTCGCATCTGAAGAGTATTTATTGCTCTTAAACATGCAATTCCACATGATATCACTACTATAAACAAAAATATTATCAGCCTTAGCAATCGGTGATCTTTACAAAAGTCTTTTACAAAATTATGAATTATCAACATCAGTTCCCAACCAGCCTGGTGTCCTCAGGTGGGTTGCAGGCGGTTACAGGTGTGCAGAGCTTGAATCTCTTGAGCTTTCAGAGTAGCCAGTGGCTGAGGCCTCTGGCAGCTGGAGGTCCTAGCTGGTTGCCTTTAGCCTGGAGGAGCGTCACCTGGTTACCCAGCAGGCTGAACAAACAGCTTCCAGACAGCCTTGTTTTCTGTGCAGGGTTATGCAGTGAAAAAGGTTGGGAAACACTGATAGGGTACAGTTATTTCCATTACTCTGTATTTGAATAATTCTTAGTTACATCTCTTGATTAAAAAGTTACATGTTGCCAACAATGATTTCTTTATGTCCGAGTCCAGTTAAAAATTTTTATTGAGGTTTTTACATTTTACTTTTTATTTTCTTTAACTTACGTTTTATTTCCTTCCCAAATCTCCTTGGCCCAGCGCCTAACGGAAATGTCACTGCAAAAGCATAAGCCTTTCATTACAAAATTGTGGCACCAGCTTCACATACTAAATTACTGCTGTAACAAATAAGTATCCGGAGGTAAAAATCTGGAGGAATCCCCTTGTTTCCCTGCTTCCCAAGTAGCTAACTCTGATTTGAGGAAGAAAGGCCACGCTCTGAGAGTCTAGGGAGGTGACAGTAATTGCAGCTCCTGGCCATTGGGTGTCTCAGTCTTGAGACTGAGCCTTACTTACCCAGCCAGCTTTGTCCTGTTTTTGTGCTCAGTCTCCCCTCCCAGGCTTAGCTCCTCCCTCCTGTTCCTGAGAAGACTTTCAGCCAAATCTTATCCATCTTCCAAGGACTCTCCTGTGCACTCCTTCCTCCCCATGGATTTGTTACCAGGGCCTCGTTGAGCCCGGAACAGTGCCTGACACGTGGCAGGTGCCCAGGCAGCGTCTGGGGAAGGGGACCAACTGTTCCAGCCCACACTCCTCTTTCTTTTTCTTAACTCTCTTTGCCTACTGTCCTTGCCACACACTCACACACACACTCAGCTGTCTACTTTGTGGCGAGTGTGTGTACACATACACGTAATCACTCTGGCCACATGTCAGGCTCCTGCAGGCAAGCCTGTAAGTCATGCTTCCTAGCTTCCTCTGCTGCACAGATGCTCACGGACCCTCGTGTTAGCTGCACTCTCCTTTCCCCCAGTTGCCACTAGACAATTAGAAGCACCCAGGCTTGCCTCAAGCAAGCGATTATAGTGGTTGCCCTTAAGAGTCATGTTAGGGACTAAAGTATTGGGACAGAAGATGAGGGGACCTGGAACGAGAGAAGGTACATACTTGACCTTGAGTGGACACTGAACCACTTTTACCCAGAGTGAGTGGGGAAAAGTACAAACGGCGGGACTAATTTTATTTTTACGTATGTATATGGCATGATGTCTCTGGAGCTGCACTGCCCTCCACAGTAGCTACTGGACACAGGGCGGCTATTTGAGTTTAAATTAATAAAACATTCAGCTCCTCGGTCACGCTAGCTCCCTATGGCTAGTGGCCACTGGGTTAAACAGCACAGATACAGATCATCTCCATCATCACAGAAAATTCTGCAGCACAGCAGTGTGTCAAGAGTGCTAACATGAACATTTCAGAATCCAGAATACTGAATTCCCATCACGAGGCTAAAGGCAGACGTGCAGAATATATCGTAGTGCAAACGATGATGAGTATTTCGGGTGAGATGAGAAGGTTGAGGACCTGATTCCAGGATCCTAAGATCCAGTTTCTAAGTTCTTTAAGTCTCCTGCGTTCTTTACAGCATTCACTGTCCCTACTATGTAGTCCCAAAAGAGCGACAACTTGAGGATGAGGTTCCAAAACTTGCGTGATTGACAAGCTTTGGGAAATGTGAATGCACGTGGATTTAGCCCACAGCCTCTAGACACGTACGTGAAGGTTAATTCGGCTGCTGGAGATGTCTTTGAACAAGCTTTTAAAGTCAATTGCATTAGTAAATAATTAGAAGGTGTTATTTTAAAAACTTCAGCAACGCTATGGAGGCTTCTTTTTAAATATGTCATAATAATGAAAAAAGTTGTCTTCCAACAGTGCTGTCCTCAAAGACAAGTGTGGTTATATGGAAACAGCATGTTTGGAGAGATTGCTCTAATTAATAGCAGTGAATGTTTGTAGCAGCCAGAATTCCATGGATGACCCCCCTGCCCAATGACTTTGTATATCCTAACCCTTTGAGTGTGTGTGGAAGCTGTGAGTATGATCCATAATTACGTTGTACAGCAAAAAGGAGATTATCTGGGGACAGCTAATCTAATCAGGTGAGCGCTTTAAAAGCAGAGTGTTCTCAGGCTGTCAGCAGAAGTCAGATTCAAAGCAGGACTTGCGGCACCATGGCTGGTTTAAGATGGAGGCGGCCGCATGAGAAGGCATGCAGATGGTCTTAAGCTGAGAGGCCCCAGCTGACAGCCAAGAGAATGGAAACTGCAGTCCTGCAGCCACAGGAACTGAACTCAGCCACCAACCGGAAGGAGTGTGCAGGTGGACTCTCCTCCAGCAGCTAAGAGCTCAGCCCCACCAACACCGGATTTCAGCCATGTGAATCTCTAAGCGGAGAGCTCAGTCCTGCCTGCCTGGACTTCTGGCCTACAGAGCTGTGAGATAATAAATGGGTGTTGTTTTACGCTTTTAAATTTGCCGTGATTTTATGCAGCAATAGAAAATGAACACGATATTTAAAAGAGGTGAAGCGGAGAAGGCTTCCTACTTGATTCCCTCTGGTATGTTGGGTATTTCTTGATAAACTTATTGAATAAAGTCTTGCACTAGCAGATCATATACACAGGCCTCATCTGGGATTCTCTCCCAGAGACCTCAGTTAATCCTCTTTGGCAGGTTGTTGGCAAAAACTTGCAGCACCTTTGTAGCGTTTCATGAAGGAACCGCTAGCATGAGATTGCAGGAGCAGGATCCAGTGAGTAAGGAATCTTCTTCCTGGAATAGGTGTCACTTTATGTTGATTTAGGCTGCTCTGAGCCTGTCAGTTATTTAAGAATGAGGAACAGTGATATTTTAAGACATTAAGAGAAAAAAAATATTTATGCTTTTATGTAGAGACCAAATAATCTACTCTGTATTGAAGGACTTTTTTTTTTTTTAACCAAAATTTATAGTCTAAGCACAGATCAAATCCTATACGTGCTGACCAAATTTTTGTACTTAGGGAATACTTTTCAAAATGCTTCTCTGCTTCCAAGCCATTAATTGCTAATGAAGTTTAATTTTGGTTTGTCCATTACTTTTTGTGCTTCTTTTACTATATTGCTATAGCCCTGATGTAAGAAAAGTTGAGCTAAAAGAAAGAAAATGAGAGGCTAACATTATTGAAAGGTCAGAAATTTGAGTCATAATCATATCTGAGGTCCAAAGAGAACTTTGACATCTGATCTCTTTAAAGAAAAGGAAACTTCTCAAAGCTATGTAGCAGTGTTTATAGTGTATGAAATTTAGTTTGATAGTTGTAAATTATTAATCTTAACAGATACATGCCATGATAACTAATATGCTTACTTTTCTTCAATGCATGTGAACCTACAGTGCTGAAGAGACCACTACTACAGTATCACTAAAAAACAACAACAAAAGATTTGTTATATATATACATATATACATACCCATATCATCAATGCTTATATAGAAACTCTTCTCTTCTTACCTGAAACACGTGCTTCACCTGTTTGGGCACTAGCTAGAGCATTTCCAGAGGAACAAACAAGAAAGAGCTGGCACTCCAGTTATGTGTGAGTTGAGAATTTAGATGTCGTTCAAAAACGTGAACTGAATGTTGAGTGGGAAACACTTTGTGCGGAAAAATGTTAGGAAGAGTGGTGCTAAAATTGTTCTAAATTAAGGATTGTGTGTTGTGGGGAACATTCAGTACAAGAGGGAAGCTGTTTAATGTGTCACTTGCTCCTAGTAGCTTCATGGTGTTAGTAATTAGCAAACTGCCCTGGAATCAAAGGTTTGGTATTTTAGTTTGATTAGCATTCCATTATTTATTTGAAATACTCAGTGTTGGCTGAAATTGGGTGAAAATACCTTTTGAAGACATAGTCTCTGAGCCTTAAAAATAGTGGATATCGACAGTACTGTAAGATGCACTGCCAGCACAGTTGATACTTTTCATTCCAGTGCAGACAGTCACATTTTCTAAGACAGATTTAGAAATCAGCTGATTAAACTGTAACAACTGTTTCATTTATGGAATGAAAAACTGAAACATTTCTCCTTGAGAACAAACTTTGTTTTGAAAGGTTGTCTTTGTAATTGGGGTGTTTCTGGAAGCACCCCTGGGAGAAGCTGCCTGAGGAACTGCTTTACCAGGTTGAACCAGATGTTTTTTCTCTGTAAATGTATTGTACATATTTTCCTTACAATGTCTCCATTGGTTGAATGGGTAATCTCTGTAGTAATATTTTAGGTACCTGTTGGATTTTTAAAGGCAGATTATTTATTTTCAAATTTGCTGCTATAACTGAAAACCTGATAACTAGTCCTGTTGACTGTGCCTTTCATCACTGTTTCTCTGTGCCACAACCGTTCATGTGTATTTGAGATAAAGAAGTTTAAAAAGCCATGTTGAATTCAAGACTCCTAATACAAATAAACAGGTAAAAACTTTATGGGTACCAAGCTTTTTTTATTATTAGTTTTGCTTAACACTGATATAATAATAGTTTACTGGTACTGTTTTCAGTTAGAAAACAGGCGTGGATTTGATATGTGGGTTTTGGAAAGTCTTTTAAAAAAGAAAAGCAGGCTGGTGTTAAGACTGTGATTGTCAGTGTCACGCAGGTGTTCCCTCAGACCCTGAGTATGCTACTATACAGTCCCTGGAGTAAGAGTAGCCTCCGGGGACCTCTTCGATCTACTGTATTTTGTTTGTTGGGTAATTTTTTTTTTTTTTTTTGCGTGAACAGTGGCTGTTAATGATATTTGGAGCCTGTAGTGCAGTGATTCCTATTTGAATTACAAGTAGAGGCTTTTGAAGGTTACACTAGGATCCTGTGACTTATATAAAAGTTTAAAATGCAGCCCATTAGAAATGGGGCTGGACTTGGTACCTTGTCAGTAACGGTGGGGGAGGGGAGAAGGGGAAACATTATTACCATGTTCTCCAAATGGATACTTTCAAAAATAATTCATATTAAAAAGCTTTACCTTTCTCTTTTCCGCATGCCCTTAGTACTTTGCATATATTCTCTGTGCAGAATAAAATACATGCTTTAGTTTAAAAAATATTTATTATAGAAATGTACATTTAATTAGTTTTAAGGAATGTACTAGATAACGGTGTTAGCATATATATTTCTTCAAATTTGCAAACTTTACACCTTTAAGATATCTACAATGATAGTTTATTTACAAGTTTCACAAAAAATCACCACCTCACCAATACTGTTGACGCACCTAAGACGTAAGAGGCTCCCTGTTTCACTTCACTCTGTACTTGTAGAAGGAGCACAGTGTGTGGGTGAAGTTCCAGCCCAGCGCTAGTGACAGTCCGTAGAGCAGGATGAGAGGTGCAAACGGGTAAAGAAGAATCACTGTGTTTTTCAGAAACGGCAGTGCTGGAAAAGGAGCAAACCCACATGCGTTGGTGGGAAAAGTAAAGGACTAGTAAATGAGCGTTCTGGAAGACGGCTTCCCCCACAGCACGACGGGCCGAGCAGGCAACACATACTGTGACTCTTACTGAAGCATCTTACTGACGATGCTATATTGCAGCCAGAGCAATATTACTACTCCTCTGTGTTGTTTCCTTCTCATTCATGGCTGTGAAGAAACCGAGCAGAGGTTTCTCAGCACAGAGGCTGAAGGAGAAGCAAATCCAGGACTGAGGTTAAGAGTGAGGGTCAAACATCACCAATATTAATGGACGCAGTGGTGAATTGAAACCTGTGATGCTTCAGAAGCCTCCCATCCTAACGTACCAACAGAGATGGATGATGTTATAGGAAAAAACCCAATTCTCAGCTGTTTGCGATTTCCCAACGGGGGAAAGCATTACACGTCCACTTTGAGAAGGTGAGATCTCAACTAGTATCCCAGACTTTAGGAAAGAACTGAAACTCTCACATATAAAATCCACCCTCAGATATCCGTGTTTGTTTCTTGCTCATGGCTTGGTTAGTGGGTCCCTACCCCATGCATTCTAACCTAAATATTTCTCATACAAGTAGTCCTCAAACTGAAACTGAGCTGTGCTCAAAGAATCTTCTAAATCACAGGGAGTTACCAGGAGAGTGATGCAAAATCCACTTTGAGAAACCATAACGTGGCAGTGTGCTAATGACATTTTAAAACTTTCTCAAAACGTGAAAATTCATTAGAAGCCTGAATATAACATGTCACAAACATTTCCCCTGAACTAGAGAAAGGACTCCCAATGCCCCAAACAAGGTATTACAATGTGGGTGGCAGGGGCGTTTCAGTGGTTCCTGGCAAAGCCAAGGGGACGAGCGTGGGAAGCTCTCACCGTTGGAGCCAGTCACATGTGAGTTCAAGTGGCTTGTTTTTACAGTAAGAGCCTGATCCTCTAGAGTGACAAGAAAGGAAGGGCTAGGAATATAATGCTAACAAATCGTAAGTAAGGTCTCTAGATCTAATCTAACTCTGTTTAGTAGTGATTGTTTCTTAACATACATGAAGAATACTGTCAATATGGTTCTCATTCATACTATGAAAAACGAATCGACAGCAGGATATAACAATGAATTCACAAACGTCCTGAGCTCAGCAGAAGCTGGGCCCGATCTTCTGCGATTATCTACAGAACCTCTCATCCCTAAGCTTCCCCAGTCCAGCAGGTGGCCTGGCACCTGGCCTTAGGCCCAGACTGCTGAGCAGGCACTGCTGCCGTTGACGCGTAACCACCTCTGCACCCCTGGGCGCTCCCCTGCTCCTGAGCCCCACGATCTCCCTGTTGACAGGTGAACTTTGTGTACTGTGGCTTGGGTACAGTATATGAATTGTGAGCAGGGTTCATCTATTTTAAACACAGATATTTACAAAATAAAGAGTATTTCAAAGCTCCCCCAGTCCACAATCATAAAACAGAAAATGAGGCAAAGGTTTTAAACATGCTCACACCTTGGACCCAACCCTTTCCTCACTCTGACTGCCGGTAACCCAGAACCCAAAGGCCTCGGAGAAAAGGAAGAGGAAACTGAGTGGGTTTCCTGCCAGTAACTTGGACAGCATCAATATGGTTTAACATGGTTCCTTGAAATTATAAAATTTGTTATATACCAGCTATGCCACCTGCTAGCTGCGTGACCATGGGTAAGTTACTTAATCTCTCTGTGCCTGTTTCCTCATTTGAAAAATGGGGACAAGTAAAGCTGTACCATGTATCTGTAAAGATTAAATGGGAGAATTCCTAAAACACCTGGGACAGTGCCTGTAAGAGCTCCATGAAAGTAAGCTAATTGAATTACTGCTGCAACTTTTCCCCTCCCTGTTGTGTTGTCAATCAACCAAAAAACGCAATTACTTACCACTGTATCCTAGGAAAGTTACGTAGATGTAGTAGCCAACTGCAACCAACCATAAGGTATTTCCAACTAAATATCCAATAAATGTGTCCGTTAGGATGACATCTGCGGAAGAGACGCATACAATGAATCTCTTTTCAGTGGGTACAATGAAGACTTTTTGATAATGTGTTGAGAAGTAACTGCTACTTACGGTTGATGAAAAAAAGCTGGATAAAATGCAGAATGACGAGGAGAGGGTAAAAAGCGTTCAGATGCACATCGAAGGCATAGCCCCACTCCACATCATAGTCTCTGCTCTGCCGTTTCACTAAATACTTGTTAGAGATAAACCTGAAAAGTTAACATTTATTTCATAGTACAATGAAATTAATTATGAATATTTACCGACTACCTTCTATGTCCCAAGCTTTATTCTGGACATTTGGAGATACAGCGGTAAACCAAACAAATTTCTGCCTTCAATCTCGGGGAGTAGTCTGACAACAATACAAATAGCTGTCAGATGGTCCCATGGAGAAAAACAGAGCAGTACAGAAAGACAGAGAATACAAAGTTGAAATGTTACATATGATGATGGTCATGAGAGAGTGACATCTGGGTAAAGTCCCAAGGGCAGTGATGGGAATCCCCCGGGGCAGAGCATTCCAGGCGGAGGGGAGTCCAAGCACAGAGGTGGTGGGGGGTACAGGGAGGTGGCAGAGGGCCCAGCAGGCTTGAGGAATGCGGGAGGGGCGCAGAGTGCCTGGGACAAGTGAGAAGATACACAGGAAATGGAATCCGAAAACAAACGGGAGCCGGACCTTATAGAGCCTGTGGCCACTGTCAGACCTTTGGGCTTTTACTCTTGGTGGAATAAGAAGTCACTGTGGAGTTCTAAGAACGTCCGACTTACTGTACTGACAGGGTTCCTCTGGCTGCCGGTCTGAGAACAGACTCTGGGGACAAGAGTGGAAGCAGAGAGGCAGATGGGAGGCTGCTGCAAGCAGGAGATGAACAGGGTGGCAGCAGCGGAGGTGCTGCCATGGGGATATATTACCGCTGGAAGGCAGAGCCAATAGGACTAGATGTACTAGATAGACTAGTGCTAGACCTGAGTGCTAGGGTACAAAAAAAAAAGATCAGTCAAGGACGACTGAGAGATTCTGGCCTTAAACAAACGGAAGACTGAGGTGCGAGGTGGGGATGCCTGTCAGTCTGGAGTAAGAGGTAGAGAAGGTCTAGAGTTTAGAGGAGAGGTCCAAACTGCAGATATAACCTCATCAGTGTGTAGATGATATTAAAAGCCACGAACCCAAATGTGATCACCCAAAGAGTGAACGCAGAGAACAGTCCAAGGCCTAGGACCTGGGTCTCCCCGTGGAAAGGTCAGGGAGTCAGGAGGAACCAGTAAGGAGAGAGGGGCCAACGGTGTCTCCGGCCACAGGAACAATCACTCAGCTGGTGTCTCTGTTCCACAGCGTGGCCTAATCGTTCCGTTAAATGACGAACGAATGAGAAGACAGACATCCAGGTAACAGAAAGACAGATTGTCAAAGGAAAAGAACAATAAAGATCATTGTATTATAAACACAGCTGTGGAAATTCAATGGACTCTTCCACATGTGATTTCATTTTGAGGATACCGTTAAGAAAATGCTATGTCTAGTGGAAATAAAAATAGAAAAAAAAAGGAAACGAGGGAGAAGGTGTTACAATACTAAAAAAGCAATCCTGTACTCAGTTACCTGAAAGCGGCAAGACAATAGTGCTCTGATCGAGCAAACAGGCTCACCAGAACACCTTCCACTTGAGCTGAGAACCTGTGCCATTCAAATGAATGGAATAAGCATCTAGCCCACTACTCAAGTTCCCACTCTGGGGTCCTGCTACTGCCCCTACCTCTCTGCTTAGCCCCTGAATGGCTGCTTTCCAGGCTTCCGGCCTCCTTCCGAGTCTCACCCCTAGAACACAGACACGCCTTCTGAGAGAGCTCAAAGACAGCTGTCGTGCTCCTCTCCCACCTCCGTATTAATAATGCCAGTCATGTCTTCATCTCGGCCAGACTGTTGCAGCTTCCTAGTCACTTACCCCAGGGGCCAATGAACCTTCACTTCACTATCAACAAACCTCCTGAACTCAACATGTCCAACATGGAATGCTTCACTTGCACCGGCCACTGACTGCTGAGCCCCAAACTCCCAGGCCATCCCAGAGGCCCCGGGTCCTGCTCTTCCCTCCCCTCATCTACTTCTGTGACACCGCAGCAGCCCTGGCCTCCTCTGCTCCAGTGCAGACCCCACGACTGTATCCAGCCTAGCCACTCTCTCCAGCTCCTCCGTCTCCACTGCCATAGAGAGGATCTTTCCTGAAGTGTGAACTGGATTGCACTTCTGACTTCAAAGCCTCCAAGCTCCCCACCGCTCCCCCTCCCTCCTACTCCCAATGCAGCCTATGAGCTGAAGTCCAGTTCTTTTCTCTAAATTGCATTTAGGGCCAACTTCTCTATTCCCATCTCCTTCGCAGCCATGCAGTGCCCCCTATGCTCCCATACCTGGCACGCTGTTCCACACCTCTCTGCCTTCACACTTGGTGCCAGGAATCAGCTACCGCATCTGCCCAAATGCCTCCTCATGCTGGCTTCTGTGGCACCCCTGGCGTGACTGGAGTCACGCATGATTTCTATTTCTGGTTCGTCACACGATTCACAGCACAATGTAGGTTCTCAAAAATATACTGAGTCCTTCTCCAATGAACTCAAACTATGATACAGACTCACACTAAAGGTACTAAACTCCCGGCTTCTGTGACCCTCCAGATCGCAGAACCGCAGTGCGTTCAAAGCAGAATGCCAGCTACAAACTATTTGTCTGAAAGCCTTATTTATTGAAATTTTTTCACCTAGCATGTTTCCCTTGGATATCTTGATAATGAGTATGTGACTTACGTTGGTTAGCAGTATTCTTTTTAGGCCAGATTTTAGAATCTTAGGTTAATGATGCATTGCATTTTCCAACTACCTAGCACATACAAGACCTGTACTGGACTAGTCATAAATTACAAAGCAAAATAACAGGTTGGTATCATCAGAGGTTAGCGTCTCAGAATCTTGCTTAAAATGTTAACAGCTACCATTTATTGAGCACAGACTATATGCCAAGTGCTTTTCATACCACAATCTTTTCAAATACCTCATAAATAGATAATCAACTCCATCTTCCAAAAGAGAAGACTGGAGCTAAGAAGTACACAGTAAATGACTGAGCTGGCATTTGAACCCAGGTCTCTCTGTGACTCAGGTTCCAGTGTTTTCTCTGACATACGACCACCACCACCACCGGGCCCCTGCTGAGCTCACCCACACATCCACCCCTTCCGCCAGCCCCACAGGAGTACTGATCAGGGAGAAGGCTGAAAAACCAAACACCAGATTTATACTCAGTATACTACTGTTGGTACAGCAAACCCAGACAAAGTCAGACTGAGAACCCAGTCAATAAAACCCACGTGTGTGGCTCAGAAGAAAGACACCAAAATTTTAACCAAAACAATCCTTTTTCAGGTGTACTTCATTTCATGTCAAAGATGCAAAGTAAGATTCCATACTATAACCCTCTGCATCTTATAACTCTGGAAGTGACCCACTGGCAAAGGCAGAATAGTGTACCGTCATCCAGACAGCTTAAGCAGAACTGGCTAACTGCATAATATTTTTGCAAAATCAGAATTTTTGTTAATACGACACAATCATTACTTCAATTCACTTATTTGCTGTGCTTTGACACAGCAGACCATCCCCTTAGAGTATTTTCTGATGTAGGTACCAACACAGGAGGACAAGGTATATTAATCCTGGCAGCCTAAATCGATGCTTTCAGTTCATCTATCTTGTTTCAATTTCCATCAGCTACTCTCTGAAGCAAGCAAATGGAGGCTCTACAGCAGCATCTGAAGAACCAAAGTTAACCGTACTTACCACATTAAGGTTGATATGAGAAGGCCGACGCCTACACAGTCTATGAATACAACCCAAAGGAGCAGCTTTATCGTCTCAAAAAATCCCATGTCCAGCACAAAGCCAAATCCTATAGTGGACACTGAAAGAAAGATTTACAAGATGTATTCAGGCACTCTGCTAGATTCTAGGGGTACAGGGCATGGTCTCTGCCTTTCAGATGCCCACTCTAGTGTGGGAGACAGGTACGTAAACCCCAAAGGTGTGTTAAATGTAATTGATTAAGAAATGCAGACCACCTTGGAACACAGAACTACCACTGAGATATCTGAAGTTTACTGAGGAGGCCCCCATCCGTCTGTGGTTCACCAGGGTAGCCCCAGCATTCAGAACACAGCAGCACTCACACCCTAAAGACGGCTCAGACCCTTTCACTGCACTATTGAACTAAAAGCAGTTTCTCAAGTTCACATTGGTACTTTCAGAACTCTCATTCTGGACTGGCCTGATGGTGAAATGCAATTTCCAACCTCGGGAGTCCTTTTTCACAGTAAGTTTGCATTTGGGTATCAATTTATTTGTCATGGTAGTTAAAAGACATGGAGTGACTCTGTCCTCTGCTTTTGAAAGTTCTGAGGAAACAGTTGACTCTGGCACCTGCTTGGGACTTTTAAAATCAGGAAGAATACCACCTTCTTCCCTGTGAGATTTCTGAGGCTTCAGAGAGGAAGAAAACAGCTGCAGAGATCCCCAAATTGTGACCCACAACATGCTGATAACAAAAGATTCTCCAAATGACAAGCCCAACCCGAAACGCTCATTTATTCTTCAACTCTCCTGCAGACAGACACTTACCACAGAGCCAGAGACTTAACAGGACCAAGAAAGCAGGGTCATCTCTGGCCCACTGATCCTTTGTCTGCTTCCGGTAATGAAAGTTTCTATAAACTCTCTGTGGGGAAGTGAACAGGTAGAGCATCTGCCAGGCAGCAAACTCAAAGTCCATCTGCCGGAAACGAAAAAGCCTCCTCAGGTATTTGTAGCGTTTTGCTCCAGCTGTGTGTCTGGCCGCATCCCTGGAACTCAATACCCCGTTCCCCTGCACTGGGGAATTCACTGAAGTACTCGGTAACATCTTCCTAGATGGACGAAGAAAAAAAATTCTATTCCAAGTCATCGAAGAAACTGTCAGCTACTAGCACCCCTCTTGTGAGTTATGAGAGAAGTCACCTTACAGTCGGCTCCAATCCCTGAGTAGAGTCAGGGCTCAAAAGCGAGTGGAGTTGGTTCTGAGGCTGCAGAAATGATCACTGCACTTCAGGCAAGGGCTACCCCACGCCCTTCTGAACCTTCATAAGAACACTTTCATAGGGTCCACATTTTCCCCACACTTCACTTCCCTCAATCCTCAGCTTCCCCCTTCCCTCCCACTCCCCGGCAGGAGCAGTGATACTGATGGAGCCAAAATTTGCACTCAGGCAGTCTGGCTCAAAACTCCACCTGTCATGTGGGCTCTCGACCATCAAGACCTTAAGAGAAAGCCTTTGCTGAAGCCAAACTGAAACGATGTTCCCGACGAGGTAAAATAAATGGCCTATCTCACAGGTCCATCAGCGCATGACCAGCAAGCAACTCGTTCATGACTATGTGACGTAAAAACAAAGCAGAACTCAAATGCAGTGTTTTACTTCCTGACTAGTTCAGCAGCGGAACGACAGCGTGGGAGTTCTGGTCCAACCAGTCTGAAGCCAGGGGAGCGCCGGTCACCGTCCGGCCCTCACACCCCGCCCCGGCAGCCCAGTGTCTGGCTCCACTCCCCAGGCCTCCTCCGGGACGCCGGCGGCGCTTCCCGGGCCCTACGGCTCCCCGCCGGCCCGGGGCCTCGGGTAGGGCGGCCAGATTTAGCATAAAAACACAGGACGCCCAGTTACAACTGAATCTCAGATACAAGAGTAATTTTTAATATCAGCAGGTTCGAAACACTGCGTGGGACATACGCATACGAAAACATTCTTTGCTGGTATCAGAAATTCAAGTGTAACCAGCCCCACTGAATGTGTCTGGCAGCCCCGCCGCAGGCCGAGCACCCGAACCCGGGCGCGGTCACTCCAGGGCCGGGTGACGTGGGGCCGCGAGTTGCTGTTGGAAACGGCCCCCGGGTGAGCCCGAGTCGCGCGCAGACAGGGCGGTCGGCAGGCCTCACCTGGAGCCCCGCGGCGGCCTCCACCGGCTCCAAACTGACCCGCCACCGCCGCACAGCTTCCGAGCCCAGCTGCCGCGGGGCCAACTTCCCTCCCAACAACGCCAACAACGTCGTCGGCGCTGGGGGCGCGGCGCGGCGCGTCACGTGACCCACTTCCGCCGCGCGCTCGGCCTCCCCCCCGAGGTCCGCCCCGCGCCCGCCGGAAGTGGTGGCTGCGGCTTCCGGTTCCGCCCGCCGCGGCGTCGCTGGCGTCCTGTCAAGTCGGGGCCGTCGCGGAGTGGAGCGGGTCTGGATAGCAGCTGGCGGAAGGCACAGTCATGCCCCGCTATTACGAGGACAAGCCGGAGGGCGGCGCGTGCGCGGGCTTGAAGGAGGACCTCGGCACGTGCCTGCTGCAGTCGGACTGCGTGCTCCAGGTAGCGCGGCCGGGCGCTCGGGTGACCGACGCCCGAAGCGGGGAGGCGGGGCCGGCGGAGGGCTCTCGGCCGGCTGCGGTGATAGTCAAGAGAAGTGCCTCGGAGTTCGCCGTCCTGGGTGTCGAACGCAGCTCCAACTTAATGAATTTGGGCGCATCCACTGTCAGAGCCTCATTTCCCAGGTGGTGTGAAATTGGAGAGAACGGTGCCGCCCCGTTGGGTTTTTGTAAAGGTTAAACCATTTCGGGTCGAGAAACATTCCGCTGCCACTCTGCTAGGTTCTGGAGGCATAAAGGAGAATAAGAAAGGTTTCTTGAGCCCTAGAAAATAAGAATCAGTAAATTAGCAGGTAATTACATGAACCTGGCACACTGTATTGCCTAGTAAATTCTCCTTTCTGTGTTCAGTGGTGGCTGAATAGATTCTCTGCCTTCCCTGTGTTGGTTTGAACGTGTTGCTGAGTTGAGTTCTGTGCATTCCTGCGTAAGTTGTAAATGAGGCAGCTCTTTATTTTCGCCACTTTGTATCTTGCTCCCCCTACCGTGGATCTTGTGGTTTTACGTGCTGTGATGGGAGCTATTGCTCTCCTGTTTTTCCCTCACTACAGCCCCAGGTCTTCTCAGGAGCCAATGTGAATGCAGAGAGGTTCAAAGTCGACTGGGGAACCTGGGTTCTGGCCTTGAACCCAACCAAAGCACAAGTACCTTTTCTGCTCACCAACGCCTGATGAGAGGGCAATCCGTTGGGTGCAATTATTTTTGCTTTCGGAGATGTAATTTCAGAAAGTTGCCTTTATTTCAAAGAAAACTACGCGAAAATGGACATCAGCCATGAGGCGATGTAATTTCAGAAAGTTGCCTTTATTTCAAAGAAAACTACGCGAAAATGGACATCAGCCATGAGGCTATATTGGTGTTTCTGCTGATTCATGTTTTACATTTGGTTCACTGTTTTTGGCAAGGGCTGTGTAAGCATTGAGTAAATACTTGTTTTATGAGTAGAGGAGCAAAATGCCTCGGGCACCCAGTGGAGAGCAACTGATTTTGCTTGAGAATTTGGAAACTTCTCACAGGAGGAGGTAACATTTGCTTTGAGTCTTAAAGGATGAGTAGTAGTTTATCAAGTAAAGGAGTGGAGGCTGTAGTGTTTGTGGGGAGAATCTGAAAGAACACGTGCAGAATCATGGAGATGTGGCAGGCCCACGAGAAGCTGGTGCCCTGCTAGGCTGGAGGAAGGGGAATGTGCCGGAAGGCTTGAGAGGACGGTTGCCATGGGTGACGGGTGTCACAGTGAGCAGCTCCGGCACAGAGTAGGACTGAGGAAAGAAACCCTGGAAGTGGAAGAGAATACTGGTGGCAAGGAGAACACCAAATTGGTTTTTTGCAGTGATTGATTGATTTAGCAAACATTTGAGTGCCAGGTCTGATTGAGGGGACCTACAGATGAATGGGACACATTGTAGAAATTGGATCTCTGGGAAGCTCGGAAGGTGTAGGCAGACGTAATGACCCGGACACATTGCATGGATGTTGCTTTCCCCCACTGAGCATGTGGCCTTTTTGTTGCTGAATTTGGTCAACTAGGAAAACGTGGTGTTTTCATATAAAGAGTCTCTTAAATAGAAGTGCATTGACAGATTGTGTTAAATTCATCCTGAATGGTCACTTTAACTGGACTATAAAATGGCAATACTGAGGCAAAACATTGAGTTATGCAAACCCAGGCGGATATCCTACCTTCTCGGATGGTGTCACCGGCAGCTCTAGCCCACCCCTCCCCACTAGGAACTCAAGACCAAGGGGAGTTCTGCTGAGGTATATGCCTGCTGTGTATGGCCACCTCAGCTCCTTGAATAAAGAAATTAATCTGATCTTTTGGCAGATGATGCTATAGTCTCTCCTTGCCAATCTTTAACCCACCTGCAAAGCTGCTAGACTTTACTTTAGGGAGGAATTAAACATAAAATACTTAGTTCTGGGGCTGCACTGAGAGATAGCCAAGGAACTGTAGGGGCTCAGAGAAACTCAGGGTAGTGGTGAAAAGGATGTAAACTCTGGTGGGGCTGGAGAAGAGAAACAAGGAAAAAGCAGATTCAAAAGGCATCTCTTGGATAAACTTCTTAGGATTCTGACTCCTGGGAGTTGAAACTGTGCCCAAGGAACTCAATTACAAGTTATCTCCCTTGTGTCTCTTAACAGCTTCCAGACCTACTGACTTTTCATCAGAATCACCTGGAGATGGAGGTGGAGCGCTTAAAAGTACAGATTCCACTGCTCTCCCCATCTCCCTTGTAAATTAAAAGTGTCTCAGGTTGATTCTTGGATACAGCCATGTTTGGGAATCACCAGTCTTGACCTCAGAAGGCAAATAAGCTTGGGAGTGTCTTAGTTGGGTTATAGGTTCAGACGAATATTACGGAGACCCAGAATAACAGTGGCTTAAAAGAGAGAATTCTCTATCTTGTTTGCCTATAAGTAGGGTCTAGTCTGATCCTCTCTGTCTTCCATGGACCTAAGCACTTGATTGGTGGTGTCAGGTGCTGTGATGGGAGTTAGGATGTTACTCTCCCACTCATGGTCCAGGACTGCCTTGCTTCCACATCATCAGGCCTGGTAACATGGGGGAGGAAAGTGGGGCAAGCCACTTTCCATTACAGACCAACCTAGAAGTTTTACATTTCAGTTCCCTGCATATCCCATTGGCTAGAACTTAGTCACATGACCATACCCAGCTGCAAGGTGGCTGGGAAATCTAGCTCAGCCATATGCCCCACTCAAAAGGAAGAGTGAATATTAAGGGGGCAATTAGCAATCTGCCATTAGGGGTGGAGGTGGAGGAAGATGAAGTAATATTTCTCTCTTAAGTGTAGTATCTAGATGGATCTTCCCGGTAGGCAGTTGGCAGTATGGGTTGAAAGCTTGTGAAAAAGATGGCATCTCAGATACGGTTTGGGGAAGCATCAGTTTATAAATTACAGTCTTTTTTTTTTTGAAATTATAGTCCCCTTGTTATTTATTTATTTATTTTTTTGAGGTACATGGACCTCTCACTGTTGTGGCCTCTCCCATTGCGGAGCACAGGCTCCGGATGCACAGGCTCAGTGGCCATGGCTCACAGGCCCAGCCGCTCCGCGGCATGTGGGATCTTCCCAGACCGGGGCACGAACCTGTGTCCCCTGCATCAGCAGGCGGACTCTCAACCACTGTGCCACCAGGGAAGCCCCAGTCTATTGTATAGTTATAGTGTTTTATCTCTATGTTGTTCATGTGGGCAACCTCATTACAGAGTTTGAGGGAGGAACATTATAGTGCAGGGAAGCTTGCTACTCTGTTCTGGTTCACTTTTGAGATTCACTGATGTAGATGACAATTCAAATCTAGGGTCCAACAGACATAAAGTCTGGAATGTGGCCAGGATTCCTGGGGATCAGGAATGCCGGAGATGTGGTACCCTGTAGCTTTTTTCACAGTAAAAACTAGGAGTGTGACTGCAACTTGCAAAATAAAGGTTTTGGAGAGTGATTGCAGTGGTGGAGTTGGGGTGTCAAAATCTGCTTGAGGGGAAATCCTTGATAATGAAGAGCAGGTGAAATTTAAGTTACACCAGAGCTTTCTACTTAAGTAGTACTCTAGCCGACCTCATTAACATCTTTCTGAAATGTTGAGAACCAGCACTAAAGCTGTTCAGGCTTTAGGGCACCTAATTGGGGCTGTTTGAGCGTTTAAAGTTAACATGGAACAGGGTCATTTTTACTCTCAGACAAAATTGCTTGATTCATTTTGCATTGGAATTCACTTCGAGTTGGAAGATTTCACGATCTTCCTTTATATCGTGAAGCACTGCATAAAGGTAAAGTTTATGAGTAGTATATGATTTATTTATTATTTCTTTAACAGTAATAAAATGTAAGGTTTTGATTTTTTTCCCTTGTGAATTGCAAGTTAGTTTAATGTCATTAAACCTCAGGTGATTCAGAAAATTCAAGTTCAGTCTCCTTTTTCCAGATGTTGTTTTATGCATTTACAGTCCTGGGAAACGGGAACCCCCTCAGCACCTTTCCCACCCCCTCCCCGTTACCTCCCCCACTTTGTGACTTGCTCACACTGCCAGTGAACATTAGCATGTGTATACCTTCTCCTACCTGCTGTTTGAAACTCTGTGTAGACAGGAATATCTTGTATTTACTTTTTAACCTCCTGCTAAACTGATGTAGGACAGTTCTGAATTTTTTTTTTAATAAATTAGTCCTTGTGAGTGTTTAGTTACTAGATAAATTAGTAGGGTAGGGGGTTCAAAAAGAAATTTTGCAGTGGTTAAATTTTAATCTTGCTTCTTTGAGTTGTGAAATACACTTTCTGTAGATGCTTTTGTGTCCAATATATTTAAGTGCCTTTGTGTTCAATTTATGGCAGAAAATTTGTTCAAAATATTTTAAGATAATGAAGATATGATAATGAAGTCATTTCTATCCCATGTTTACCTACTAAAATACTACTAAATTTTAGCTCTTAATCTAGTTTTGCAGTTACTTTGTCAAGTGTGATTTTTAAAGTCTTACTTGTTAAGAGTCAGAAATAAGCACTTCCCTTGTGAATGTGTACTTGTAGCACTGTCCTGTCTTGATGGCAGAAAGGGAATGGTTTAATCCATTTTTCTTAAGCTCTTATGAGCTTTCACTGCTTAAAGACCTGTTAATTTCACACTGGGCCCAGGCAGATCTTCCCTTCCAAGTATATATAAATTCTGTTAAAATCTCACTCTCCTCTTCAAATTCTTACTCAGTGAGCTTCTCAGAATAGAGAGCTTGACTGTGGCAGTAGGGGGTGGGAAAACACAGAGATGTGTTGGAGATTAACTTGCTTGCATTAAAACGATATTGTAATTGGAGATTTTAAAGCCACTTGATACTACCTTCCAGAACAAACCCTCCCATTCACCACTACAGCATTCCTGATCTCTCTCCTGCACCTGTGTCACACACACTACTTTCTTCTCTGTCTTTAGGACTTCTTGAGTGTGAAAGTTTTAAAAACCCTGAAGAAACCCTGTTACTACTTTCACCTTTACTCTTTCCCTTTCTTACACATAAGGAGGTGAAGATAACAGTTTCTAGATTTTTATATAAACATTTTGAAGAAAAGAATGCCATGGAAACCAGTGTTTTCAAAAATTCAAGGGCACCCTTAAAGTGCCCCAAAATTATTTTACATATTTTTTCATTCTATCCTTTTTTCTTAAGTACCAACAGTCAAAATGAATTATGAATTATTTCTTATATTATTGTTTTCTGCTTTTCCTTAACTTTTTAAAAAAGAACTATTTCCAGAAGGACAGTTATTTTGTACTTTGTGAGAAAATTTTTCAGGTATTTATATTGTTTTATGTGTCATAGGAAGGAAAATCCCCTCGGCAGTGTCTGAAGGAAGGAAACTGCAAAGCTTTGAAATACTCATTTTTTGAGTGTAAAAGATCAGTGGTAAGTAGCTAACGATTTTTAAAAGCTTATGATAGAAATTAGCTCTGTGGAGTTAAATATGTGAGTGACTTAGTAATTATAAATAGGTTGCAGTGATATCACTTGGAAAAAAGGATGTATTTTTTCTTGCCCAGTGAATTAATGTGCGGTGGCATTCATGCACACCCACAGCTGATTGTTTCCTTATTGCTGTTATGCTAACCACAGCAGCTAAACTTCATGGATTTTTGAAAGAGAGAGAGTTCAGTCTTGGCAGGTGTAGATGGGGCACAGTTGATGTTGGTCACTGTGTATGTGGGTCATTTGGCAGCTACACACAGACCCATAATGTGGGGTCTACAGTGCGTGCACTGTGCCTTACATGTTGGTGTGATTAGGAGAAGATGTTGGTGTCTGTGTTTGAATTTGTAGAGTGAGGGATTGTGGAAAGACAGCCTAAGAGGACATTACAAATCTCATGGTTTCTACTCTAGTGTTCTTTGATTCCAAAGATCTACAAAGATCTTTGGAATAGAAACCAGGAGGCTTCTCTTTGTGAAAAGAAAATACGAAATCAGAAAAATGGACATCCCTCTAAAGACAGCAGTAACTTGGACTTGAACCTGCTTTTGTTTGTTGAGGGACAGCACTCAGATCCCTTCCTTTTTGTTGATAGGAGAAGCAGAAGAATACAGGATATTATGATCTGGGAGGCCAGACAAGAACTTGAGCATGTTTGCTAACTAACCAGATCCTGGGAGGTGTAAAGTTAGATTAAATTTAGCCATGCTCTCTTTCTTTTCTCAAGTGACACAGTTCTTTGCCATATTTTCCCATCATTTAATGTAAGAAAAGAGGATTTTCTTGCCTTCTCTCACATAGTTTTGTTACCCATGTAAGATGCAAGCCTTTAGATCTTTCAAGAATGTCAGATCATGTTTAAATAATTGAGAAGTTATAAAGAACAGTTACTGTAAGAGGTGATGAGTTGTCCTTTTTAATCGTAATGATTGAATTTGTAATAAACTCCCTGTAATTCGTGGCCTGAACATCAGTCTTTGATCTCCAAAGAACTTTAAGAAATCAGAACATGTAAAAATTTTCCACAATTTATCTACCTTCTGCAGAAATTTGTAACCATCTTGAATAAAAAGTAAACGTGCTTCTGACCATTTCAAGTATCAGTACAAGGCAGAGCTTCACTCATGCTTTTGGACCCCAGAAAGAGCAGTATAGGGAACTTTTTAGCAGACTTAGAGATTCTTGCAGCCTTTAAGACGGTGACTCACTGTTAGTCTTCCAGCACAGTGGAGTTGCCTCACACTTAACTGATGGAACTTACGCACTCTTGGCAAAAACCTGAAACAAAATAATTTAAATTGTGCTGGTAATTTTGCTTAATATTTCAAACAGTGAGTGTCTGACCCAGAGTGAAGGTGAGATGGTGAGTTTGAATCGGCTGTTCCCTCTTAATATAAGCTTCTCATCATCCTGATCATGATTCCCATGTTTGAAGATTATTTATTTTTTGAAAATGTGGCTCTTAGCTACTTTATCTAGTGCTCAGATGAAGAAATAGCAATCTGTCCCACACTGGCTGTGTTGTCCTCATTAATAGGGTTTAACTCTAAAATAATTCCTTCCTATGGAATTTCTAGGAAGTGGTATTGACTGTCTATGCAATTTTGCCTTCTCTATTGACTAGTGACCCTTTGCACTACCACACCACCCTTAAGAAGTGGCTGCATGTGAGGCTTAAGTGAAAGAACACAGAATTGACCTGTGAGTAGTAATTTAAGGACTTTTAATACTAAAGTGTCAGTAACATTGTTCAAGGCTCTTTCCTCTTTTCAGTTACTATTTAAAGATTTAAAAAACACTTGAATATTAACCCAAACAAAACCTAATTAGAAAGTCAAGTTTGTTTGAAGAACAACATACATTGAGTGTACTTCAGAGAAAAAGATAAATGAAATTTGGACTCAAGAAGAAAATCCTTATTGTGACCTTAAATGGAACTTTCGTTTTTAACACCATCTTTTTTTTACCCCCCCTGGGAGCTGTGACCATTGCCTTTTTGAGTGTGCTGGAAACTGGTTTACTTCTCTCATATAGTGACACCCGTTACCAAATCTGTGTTTAATTATGGTGTCCAGAATATTATTTAATTGTATATTTATTTTCAGTTGGATGCCAGATCAAGATTCAGGGGAAGAAAAGGATATTGATACTACTATGTTGAAACCAAGATGAAAACAACAAAGGATTTTCTCTGTCATTAAAACAGAGAAGCCAAAATAAGAAACATACTTTTTGTTACATCTGTTCGGTTGGAGCAGTTTCTTCCTCCATGGAACACTGAAGAAAATGGATGAGTATGTATGAAGTAAATGCTTCCCTTGCTCTAAGTTATTTTTAGAAGAAAAATTTAATTGAATAGTTATGAGCTACGAACATACTAGATGTGTTTTAAGAATTGTTCTGAAGCACAGAGAATGGAAAGATTGTTATTTTCAAACTTGACTTCTCAACCAAATGACACAGTTTGTACATCCTTCGTGAATATTGTGAAGGCCACTAACGGGACTGTTAAAATCACCATGTGCCTGGTGAGAAAACTGTCTATCTTGAAAGTTTAGGATAAAACTTTCTTTTATTCAGTCTGTACTGTTTAGTTCTAAAATAAATTGTGTTTGATTCCTTGGAGAAGAAATGCTTCCCTTGCACTGAATCACTGAAGTAACAACCTCAAAACATTCATATCACTCATTAGGCACAGCTGGATCCAGAGCCTGGGATTATGCTGCCAGGGCTCCTTGCCTCCATCTCTTGACTGTTTTTCTCTGCTTCCTGACCTCGTTTTTAGGCTGGCCCTCTCTACATAATGGGAAAGAGGCCAGTGTCTGCTCAAAGCACACATCCTTAAGGTCTGTGACCCAAAAAGAAGAGAGATAACCTCCTTTTCTAGGGTCCACTAATCAGACCCTACAGAAGGATTCTTCTGTGGAACACCTGCCCCTGAATTAGACCTGTAGTCTCTGTGGAAAAAGGGATGGGACCCCATGATCTTGGCCAGGCCTGGGTCTTATGCACTGTATTTGGTAACTCATGTCAGAATCTCATTCAATGAATGCTGGGCTTTATCCTAAAAGGAAAGAAGGATTCAGAGCCAGTAGGTATTGACTATAGAAGGCAAGACTGAAAACCATGAAATGCTTGTAAAAGGTTAGAATCATGTAATTTTATTCCAATCACATAATACAGTAGAGCCAGATGTGAATCCAAGTTTCCAGTTTTTTTTTTTTCAGTATTGAAGAATAATGGAAGGACCCATAGCTTCTTCATAGACCTGCAGTTCACTGGAGTTAAAGCAATCAAGGTATTCTGTAGCTCATTTGCTTTCTTAAAGGTTCACCTAAAGTTGTGAGAACTCCACATCAGCACTGATCCTTGTTGCAGAAATTCACTGAGGTCTGTTGTATATACTAACTGGGAAAGGGAAAAGGATAGATTTTTTTCAATACCTCTTGTAGCTGTTTAAGTGCTACAACTTTTATTAAAAGTTAAGTTTGATAAGAAACTCAAATTATTTTATAGAACCCTATCTTTTTCTTAGTCACAGCTTTATTGAGAGCTTCATTGGAAGAAATTCAAATACCATAAAATTCACCCTTAAAGTATACAATTTCAGTGTTTTTTTTGTTTTTGTTTTTTTTAATAGTCACAGTCATGAAGCCCAGTTATGAAGCCATCACCACTGTCTAATTCCAGGGCATTTACATCACCCCAAAGAGAAGCCCCATCTCCATTAGCAGTTACTCCCTCCTCCCCCACCACCTCCCACCCCCAGCTCTTGGCAACAACTCATACATTTTCTGTGTCTATAGATTTGCTTATTCTGGACATTTCATAAACATAGAAATGTGTAATATGTGGCCTTTTGTGACTGGCTTCTTTCACCATGTTTTCAAGTTTCATCTGTATGTAGCATCTATCTGTACTTCATTGCTTTTTATTGCTGAATAATATACCATAGTATAGATATACCACATTTTTTTAATCCATCAGTTGAGGAAATTTGGGGTTATATGCACTTTGGGGCTATTATGACTAATGATATGAACATTTATTAATGAGTTTTATCCGGGTATGTGTCATTTCTTTGGGTTAAATACCTAAGAGTGGTATTACTGTGTTGTATGATAACTCCAACTTTAACTGATAAACTGCCAAACTTTTCCACAGTGGCTACATCATTTTACATTCCCACCAGTAATGTATGAGGATTTTAATTTCTCCATATCACCAATAGTTGTTATTTTTCACCTTTTAGGTTTTTTTATTATAACTTCTTAAAATTTTTATTTTTTAAAATTTTTATTGGAGTATAGTTGATTTACAATGTTGTGTAGTTTCAGGTGTACAGCAAAGTGAATCAGTAATACATAAACATATACTCACTCTTTTTTAGATTCTTTTCCCATATATGCCATTACAGAGTATTGAGTAGAGTTTCCTGTGCTATACAGTAGGTCCTTCTTAGTTATCTATTTTATATATAGTAGTGGGTATATGTCCCTATCCCTATCTCCCAATTTATCCCCGCTCCCTCCCTTACCCCCTGGTAACCATAAGCTTGTTTTCTACATCTGTAACTTTATTTCTGTTTCGTAGATAAGTTCATTTGTACCCTTTTCTTAGATTCCACGTATAAGGCATATCATACGATATTTGTCTTTCTCTGTCTGACCTACTTCACTCAGTATTGACAGTCTCTAGGATCATCCGTCTTGCTGCAGATGGCATTATTTCGTTCTTTTTTATGGCTGAGTAATATTCCATTGTATATATGTACCACACCTTCTTTATCCATTCCTCTGTCGATGGACACTTAGGTTGCTTCCATGTCCTGGCTATTGTAAATAGTGCTGTAACGAATATTGGGGTGCTTGTATCTTTTTGTTTATTTATTTATGGCTGTGTTGCTTCTTTGTTGCTGTGCACGGGCTTTCTCTAGTTATGGTCAGCAGGGGCTACTTTTCGTTGTGGTGTGCGGGCTTCTCACTGCAGTGGCTTCTCTTGTTGCAGAGCAGGGCTCTAGGCACGAGGGCTTCAGTAGTTGTGGCTCTAGAGTGCAGACTCAGTAGCTGTGGTGCACGGGCTTAGTTGTTCCACATCATGTGGGATCTTCCCAGACCGAGGCTCAAACCCGTGTCCCCTACATTGGCATGTGGATTCTTAACCATTGGGAGGTCCCCATTTATCTTTTTGAATTATGGTTTTCTCCAGACATATGCCCAGGAGTGGGACTGCTGGATCATATAGTAGCTCTATTTTTAATTTTTTAAGGAACCTCCATACTGTTCTCCATAGTGGCTGTACCAATTAACCTTCCCACCAACAGTGTAGGGGGGTTCCCCTTTCTCCATAGCCTCTCCGGCATTTCTCGTTTGTAGATTTTTTGATGATGGCCATTCTGACTGGTGTCAGGTGATACCTCATTGTAGTTTTGATTTGCATTTCTCTAATAATTAGTGATGTTGAGCATCTTTTCATGTGCTTTTTAGCCATCTGTATGTCTTCTTTGGAGAAATGTCTATTTAGATCTTCTGCCTATTTTTTGATTGAGTTGTTTGTTTTTTTGTTATTGAGCTGCATGAGCTGTTTGTATATTTTGGAGATTAATCCCTTGTCGGTTGCTTCATTTGCAAATATTTTCTCCCATTTTGAAGACTGTCTTTTTGTTTTGTTGATGGTTTCCTTCGCTGTGCAAAAGGTTTTAAGTTTCATTAGGTCCCATTTGTTTGTTTTTTATTTTCATTACTCGAGGAGGTGGATCAAGAAAGATCTTGCTGTGATTTATGTCAAAGAGTGTTCTGCCTATGTTTTCCTCTAAGAGTTTTACAAGGTCTTTAATCCATTTTGAGTTTATTTTTGTGTATGGTGTTAGGGACTGTTTTAATTTCATTCATTTACATGTAGCTGTCCAGTTTTCCCAGCACCACTTATTGAAGAGACTGTTTTTTCTCCATTGTGTATTCTTGCCTCCTTTGTCATAGATTAGGTAACCACAGGTGTGTGGGTTTATCTCTGGGCTTTCTGTCCTGTTCCATTGATCAGTATTTCTGTTTTTGTGCCAGTACCATACTGTTTTGATGACTGTAGCTTTGTAGTATACTCTGAAGTCAGGGAGCCTGATTGCTCCAGCTCAATTTTTCTTTCTCAAGATTGCTTTGGCTACTTGGGGTCTTTTGCGTTTCCATACAAATTGTAAAATTTCTTGTTCTAATTCGGTGAAAAATGCCAGTGGTAGTTTAATAGGGATTGCATTGAATCTGTAGATTGCTTTGGGTAGTATAGTCATTTTCACAATATTGATGCTTCCAATCCAAGAACATGGTATATCTCTCCATCTGTTTGTGTCATCTTTGATTTCTTTCATCAGTATCTTACAGTTTTCTGAGTACAGGTCTTTTGCCTCCTTAAGTAGGTTTAGCCCTAGGTTATTTTATTCTTTTTGATGAGGTGGTAAATGGGATTGTTTTCTTGATTTCTCTTTCTGATATTTTGTTGTTAATATATAGGAATGCAAGAGATTGCTGTGTATTAATTTTGTATCCTGCAACTTTACCAAATTCATTGATGAGCTTTAGTAGTTTTCTGGTAGCATATTTAGGATTTTCTACATATAGTATCATATCGTCTGCAAATAGTGACAGTTTTACTTCTTCTTTTCCAATTTGGATTCCTTTTTCTTCTCTGATAGCCGTGGCTAGGACTTCCAAAACTATGTTGAATAAAAGTGGCAAGAGTGGACATCCTTGTCTTGTTCCTGATCTTAGAGGAAGTGCTTTCAGTTTTTCACCATTGAGAATGACGTTCTCTCTGGGTTTGTCATATATAGCCTTTATTATGTTGAGGTAGGTTTCCTCTATGCCCACTTTCTGGAGAGTTTTTATCATAAGTGGGAGTTGAATTTTATCAAAAGCTTTTTCTGCATCTATTGAGGTGATCATAGGGTTTTTATTCTTCAATTTGTTGATGTGGTTTATCACACTGATTTGCAGATATTGAAAAATCCTTGCATCCCTGGATGAATCCCACTTGATCATGTTGTGTCATCCTTCGAATGTGTTGTTGGATTTGGTTTGCTAGTATTTTGTTGAGGATTTTTGCGTCTTTGTTCATCAGTGATATTGGCCTGTAATTTTCTTTTTTTGTGATAGCTTTGGTTTTGGTATCTATCAGGGTGATGTTGGCCTCGTAGAATGAGCTTGGGAGTGTTTCCTCCTCTGCAATTTTTTGGAAGAGTTTCAGAAGGGTAGGTGTTAACTCTTCTCTAAATGTTTACAAGAATTCACCTGTGAAGCCATCTAGTCCTGGACTTTTGTTTCTTGGAAGATTTTTAATCACAGTTTCAATTTCAGTACTTGTGATTAGTCTGTTCATATTTTCTATTTCTTCCAGGTTCAGTCTTGGAAGGTTGTACCTTTCTAAGAATTTGTCTATTTGTTCTAGATTGTCCATTCTATTGGTGTGTAGTTGCTTGTAGTAGTCTCTTACTATCCTTGGTATTTCTGTGGTGTCCACTGTAACTTTTTTCATTTCTAAGTTTTAATGATTGGAGTCCTCTCCCTTTTTTTCTTGATGAGTCTGCCTAAAGTTTTATCAATTTTGTTTATCTTCTCAAAGAACCAGCTTTTAGTTCCATTGATCTTTGCTATTGTTTTCTTTGTCTCTATTTCATTTATTTCTGCTCTGATCTTTATGATTTCTTTCCTTCTACTAACTCTGGGTTTTGTTTGTTCTTCTTTCTGTAGTTGCTTCAGGTATAAGGTTAGGTTATTCGAGATTTTTTTGTTTCTTGAAATAAGATTGTATTGCTGTAAACTTCCTTCTTAGAACTGCTTTAGCTGCATCCCATAGGTTTTAGATCGTCATGTTTACATTGTTGTTTGTAGGTAGTTGTTGATTTCTTCGGTGTTCCATTGGTTATATAGTAACATATTGTTTAGCCTCCATGTGTTTGTGTTTTTTTTACAGTTTTTTTTTCCTGTAGCTGATTTCTAATCTCATAGCGATGTGATTAGAAAAGATGCTTGATATGATTTCAATTTTTTAAAATTTACCGAGGCTTGATTTGTGACTCAACATGTGATCTATCCAGGAGAATGTTTCCTGTGCACTTGAGAAGAAAGTGTATTCTGCTGCTTTTGGATGGAATGTCCTATAAATATTAATTAAGTCTTTCTGGTCTAATGTGTCATTTAAGGCTTGTGTTTCCTTATTAATTTTCTGTCTGGATGATCTGTCCATTGGTGTAAGTGGGGTGTTAAAGTCCCCCACCGTTACTTGTTACTGTCAATTTCCCCTTTTATGTCTGTTAGCATTTGCCTTATATATTCATGTGCTCCTGTGTTGGGTGCAAAACAAGACTCATACGTATGCTGTCTACAGGAGACCCACGTCAGACCTAGGGACACATACAGACTGAAAGTGAGGGGATGGAAAAGATATTCCATGCAAATGGAAATCAGAAGAAAGCTGGAGTAGCAATTCTCATATCAGACAAAGTAGACTTTAAAATAAAGACTGTTACAAGAAACAAGGAAGGACACTACATAATGATCAAGGGATCAGTCCAAGAAAAAGATATAACAATTGTAAATAAATATGCACCCAACATAGGAGCATCTCAATATATTTTTCATCTTTTCAATTGCAGTCATTCTATTTGTTATGAAGTGTTACCGAATTGGGATTTTGATTGGCATTTCCCTAATGGCTAATGATATTGAGCATGTTTTCATGTGCTTATTGGCCATTTGTATATGTTTGTAAAAATGTCTATTCAGATCCTTTGTCCAATTTTCATTTGAGTTGTCTTTTTATTGTGATTTTTTGTTTTTTATTTTTGTGTATTAGGTATACAAGTTCCTTTTAAAGACAAATGATTGGCCTTTGACATGTTTTCTCCCAGTTTGTAGTTATCTTCACTTTCTTGATGCTGTCTTTTGGAGCAGATGTTAATTTTGATGAATTCCAATTTTTCCTTTTGGTGTATCTAAAGGAAACCACTGCCTCTTCCAAGCTTATGGAAATTTATTCCTGTTTTCATCTGAGAGTTTAGTTTTAGCTGACATGTAGGTCTATAATCCATTTACAACATAATTTCTGAGATCTTTATTAGTGCCTATATTTTAAGTTTTAGTTGTGATAAAATGTACATAATGAAAAATTTAGCATCTTAACCATTTTTAAGTATATAGTTCAATAGTGTTATGTAATTCAGCTTGTTATGCAACCGGTCACCAGAACTCTTCTCATCTTGCAAAAGTGAACCTCTGTACCAATTAAACAACTCCCCATTACCCTGTCCTCCCTCCCACCCGCTGGTAACCACCAATTCTACTGATGTTGAGCACCATTTTATCATTTCAGGTCTTTGTTAACTATTTATAGATCTTCTTTGGAGAAATATCTATTCAAGTTCTTCGCCCATTTTTAAAAAGTGTTGTTTGCTCTTTTGTTAAGTTCTAGATGTTCTTTGTATATTATGATATTAACTCCTTACCACATATGTGATCTGGATATGTTTTCTCCCATTTCTTTTCACTCTGTTGATTGTGTTCTTTTGATGCATAGTTTGCAATTTTGATATAGTCCAGTTTATCTGTTTTTACTTTTGTCACCTGTGCTTTTGGTATTGTAGCCAAGAAATCATTGCCCTATCCAAGAAAGCTCTTCCCCTAAGTTTTCTCCTAGGAGCTGTATTGTTTTACTTCTTATGTTTAGGTCTTTGTTCCAATTTGAGTTGATATAAGGTAAGGGTCCAATTTCAGTCTTTTGCATGTGGATATCCAGTTTTCCCAATACTGCTGAGAAGATCGTCTTTTCCTCATTGAATGGTCTTCTGTGTTGTTTAAAATTATTTGCCCATCTATACCAGGGTTTATTTCTGGCCTTTTTATTCCACTGCACTATGTGTCTGTCTTTAAGCCAGTGCCCCACTGTTTTTTTTTTTTTATTGCAGTACGCAGGCCTCTCACTGTTGTGGCTTTCTCCCGTTGTGGAGCACAGGCTCCAGACGCGCAGGCTCAGCGGCCATGGCTCACGGGCCCAGCAGCTCTGCAGTATGTGGGATCTTCCCGGACTGGGGTACAAACCCGTGTCCACTGCATCGGCAGGCGGACTCTCAGCCACTGCGCCACCAGGGAAGCCCTGCCACACTGTTTTAATTACTATCGTTTTCTATTAAGTTTTGAAATCAGGAAGTACTAGACCTCCAACTTTGTTCTTTTTCAAGATTGTTTTGGCTATTCAGAGTCCCTTGAGATTCCATGTGAATCTTAGAATGGATTTTTCTATTTCTGCAAAAAACACCAATGGGATTTTGACGGGGAGTATGTTGAATCTGTACACTTTGGATAGTACTGGCATCTTAACAGTATAAGTTCTTCCAATCCATTCATATGGGATTTCTTTCCATTTATTGGTGTCTTCTTTAATTTTTTTTAGCAACTTTTTGTAGTTTTCAGTATGTTAGACTTCTGTGTCTGTGGTTAGGTTTATTTCTAATTATCTTACTCTTTTTGACTCTGTTGTAAGTGGAATTGCTTTTTAAATTTTCTTTTCAGATTTTTCATTGAATGATGGATTAACATGTAATTTTTATTGTTAAATATAACAGAAAGGTACATAGGGTATTGTTTTTTTTCATTGAGGCATAGTTGATTTACAATGTTTTATTAGTTTCAAGTGTACAACACAGTGATTCAAAATCATTTTAGATTATAATCCATTTAAAGTTATAAAATATTGGCTATATTTTCTGTGCTGTACAATATATTTTTGTAGTTTGTTTTATACATAGTAGTTTGTACTTCTTAATCCTGTACCCATGTCTTGCCCCTCCCCCCTTCCCTCTAGTAACCACTAGTAGCCACTAATTTGTTTTGTGTTATATCTGTGAGTCTGGTTGTTTTGTTATATTCTCAGAAAGGTACATAGGGTATTGTTTTTTTTCATTGAGGCATAGTTGATTTACAATGTTTTATTAGTTTCAAGTGTACAACACAGTGATTCAAAATCATTTTAGATTATAATCCATTTAAAGTTATAAAATATTGGCTATATTTTCTGTGCTGTACAATATATTTTTGTAGTTTGTTTTATACATAGTAGTTTGTACTTCTTAATCCTGTACCCATGTCTTGCCCCTCCCCCCTTCCCTCTAGTAACCACTAGTAGCCACTAATTTGTTTTGTGTTATATCTGTGAGTCTGGTTGTTTTATTTGTTTTATTTTTTAGATTACAGATATAAGTGATAAATAGTTTTTGTCTTTGTCTTATTTCACTAAGCATGATGCCCTCCAGGTCTGTCTACGTTGTTGCAAATGGCAAAGTTTCATTCTTTTTTATGGCTGAGTAGTAGCCTAGGTGTGTGTGTGTGTGTGTGTGTGTGTACACATATATATATGTACACACCACGTCTTCTTTATCTACATATCTGTTGATGGACACTTAGGTTGCTTCCATATATTGGCTATTGTAAATAATGCTGCTGTGAACATTGGGGCATATTAATCTTTTCAAATCAGTGTTTTCATTTTCTTTGGCTATATACCCAGGAGCAGAATTACTGGCTCATACAGTAGTTCTAGTTTGAGTTTTTTGAGGAATATCCATACTGTTTCCATAGTGACTGCACCAATTTACATTCCCACCAACAGAGTACACGGGCTCCCTTTTTTCCACCTCCTCACCAACATTTGTTATTGGTGTTCTTTTTGATGATAGCCATTTTGACAGGTGTGAGGTGATACCTTGTTGTGGTTTTGATTGGCATTTCTCTGATGATTAGTGATATTAGTGATTTTCATATGCCTGTTGGCCATCTGTATGTTGTCTTTGGAAAAATATCTTTTCAGGTTTTCTGCCCATTTTAAAATCAGGTTTTTTTCTTTTTTTGATATTGAGCTGTATGAGCTCTTAATATATTTTGGATATCAACCCCTGATTGGTCATATCATTTTCAAATATTTTCTCTCATTCAGTAGGCTGTCTTTTCATTCTGTCAGTGGTTTCCTTTGCTCTACAAAAACTTTTAAGTTTAATTAGATCCCATTTATTTTTGCTTTTGTTTTCTTTGCCTTAGGCGACAGATCTAAAAAATTGCTACAATTTATCAGTGTTTATGTTTTCTTCTAGGATTTTTTTTATGGTTTCCAGTCTTACACTTAGATTTTTAGTCCATTTTGAGTTTATTTTTTGTATGTGGTGAGAGAAAATGTTCTGATTTCATTCTTTTACATGTCGCTGTCCAGTTTTCCTAGCACCGCTTATTGAAGAGACCGTCCTTTCCCCACTTGTATATTCTTGCCTCCTCTGTCATAGGTTAATTGACCGTAAGTGTGTGGGTTTATTTCTGGGCTGTCTATTCTGTTCCACTGCTATGTGTCTGTTTTTGTGCCAGTACCATACTGGTTTGATGACTATAGCTTTGTAGTATAGTCCAAAGTCATGGAGTATGATAACTCCAGCTCTGTTCTTCTTTCTGAAGATTGCTTTGGCTATTTGGGGTCTTTGTGTTTCCATACAAAGTTTAGAATTATTTGTTGTGGTACTTTGAAAAATGCCATTGGTATTTTGATAAGGATTTCACTGAATCGGTAGATTGCCTTGGGTAGTATGGTCATTTTAACAATACTGATTCTTCCAGTCCATGAACATGGTACAATGTATCGTTC
This sequence comes from Neophocaena asiaeorientalis asiaeorientalis, assembly GCF_003031525.2. Classification (NCBI taxonomy): domain Eukaryota; kingdom Metazoa; phylum Chordata; class Mammalia; order Artiodactyla; family Phocoenidae; genus Neophocaena; species Neophocaena asiaeorientalis. The sequence goes on along the minus strand of NW_020173116.1, from coordinate 8,853,256 downwards.
CATCTGTCATCTTCAATTTTTTCATCACTGTCTCACAGTTTTCCGAGTAAAGGTCTTTGATCTCCTTAGTTAGATTTATTGTTAGGTATTTTATTCTTTTTGATGCAGTGGTAAATGGGGTTGTTTTCCCAATTTCTCATTCTGAAAGTTCATTGTTAGTGTATAGAAATGCAACATATTCCTGTATTTTAATTTTGTATCCTGCAACTTTACTGAATTCATTGATGAACTCTAGTAGTTTTTTTGGTGGCATCTTTAGGATTTTCTTCATATAGTATCATGTCATCTGCAAGCAGGGACAGTTTTATTTCTTCCTTTCCAATTTAATCTCCTTTTATTTCTGTTTCTTGTCTGATTTCTGTGGCTAAGACTTCCAACACTATTTTGAATAAAAGTGGCAAGTGGGCATTCTTGTCTTGTTTCTGATCTTAGAGGAAATGTTTTTAGATTTTCACTGTTGAGTGTGATGTTAGCTGTGGGCTTATCATATATGGCCTTTATTATGTTGAGGTATGTTCCCTCTATAGCCACTTTCTGGAGAGTTATAAATGGTTGTTGAATTTTGTTAAAAGCTTTTTTGCATGTATTGAGATGATCATATGATTTTTTTGTTGTTTTGTTTTTTGATTATCTGATTTTTATTCTTCAGTTTGTTAATGTGGTATACATCACATTGGTTGATTTGCAGATAATGAACCGTCCTTGCCTCCCGGAGATTAACTCCAGTTGATCATGTTGTATGATCTTTTTAATGTATTGTTGAATTCAGTTTGCTAGTATTTTGTTGAGGATTTTTATATCTGTGTTCATCAGTGATATTGGCCTGTAATTTTCTTTTTTGTGATATCTTTGTCTGCTTATGGTATCAGGGTGATGCTGGCCTCCTAAAATGAATTTGGAAACACTCCTTCCTTTACAATATTTTGGAATAGTTTGAGAAGGATTAAGTGTTAACTCTTCTCTAAATGTTTGGTAGAATTTACCTGTGAAGCCATCTGCTCCTGGGCTTTTGTTTGTTGGGATTTTTTAAATTTTTAAGCTGTTGCTATAAACTTCTGTCTTAGAACTCCTTTCGCTGGGTCCCATAGATTTTGGATCACTGTTTTTCTTTTCATTTGTCTTCAGGTATGTTTTGATTTCTTTTATTTCTTCAGTGATCCATTGGTTGTTTAGTTGTATATTGTTTAGCCTCCACATGTTTGTGTTTCTTGTAGTTGATTTCTAGTGTGATAGCATTGTGGTCAAAAAAGATGTTTGATGATTTCAATTTTCTTAAATATGCTGAGGCTTTATTGCCTAGCATGTGATCTATCCTGAAAAATGTTTGATGTGTGCTTGAAAAGAATGCATTCTCCTTTCTCTTGGATGGAATGTTCTATATATATTAAGTCTATCTGGTCTAAGTTGTCATTTAAGGCCACAGTGTTTTCTTATTGATTTTCTTTCTGGATGACCTGTCCATTGATGTAGGTGGGGTGTTAAAAGTCCCCTACTATTACTGTGTTACTGGTGGTTTGTACCTTTTTATCTGTTAGTATATGCTTTATGTATTTAGGTACTCCTATGTGGAGTGCATATATATTTACAATTGTTATATCTTCTTGATGGCTTGGTCATTATATAATGTCCTTCTTTGTCTCTTTATATAGTCTTTGTTTTAAAGGTGGGGTTTTTTTGTTTTGGGTCTAATATTGCTACCCCCACTTTGTTGTGATTTCCATTTGCATGGAGTACCTTTTTCTATCCCCTTTCTGTCTGTGTGTCTTTAGATCAGAAGTCTGGTAGGCCTCATATGTATGGGTCTTGTTTTTCTATCCATTCAGTTACGCTGTGTCTTTTGATTGGAGCATTTAGCTCATTTACATTTAAAGTAATTATTGATAGATGTGTACTTATTGCTGTTTTGTTAATTGGGGGTTGTTTTTGTAGTTCTTTTTTGTTCCTTTCTTCTTTTGTTCTCTTCCCTTGTGATTTGATGACTATCTTCAGTTATGTTTGGAGTCCGTTCTCTTTTTCGCGTGTGCATCTATTACTGACTTTTGGCTTGTAGTTACCATGAGGTTTATGTATAGCTCTCTCTCTATATACACACACGTATATATATATATAATGATTATTTTAAGTTGCTAATCTCTTAACATGAAATGCATTTTAACAACCCTGCATTTTTAACAACCCTGCATTTTTGCTCCCCTCCCTCAACACTTACTGGTTTTCATGTCATATTTTACAGCTTTGTGTATCTATTAACTACTTAAAGAAGATGTCGATGACTTTACTTTTTTCTTTTAACCTTCTACTAGCTTTGTACATGGTTAATTTACTACCTTCACTGTATATTTATCTTTAGCAATGAGCTTTTTCCTTTCCTGATTCTCATGTTTCTAGTAATGGCCTTTTCTGCTTAGAGAAGTTCCTTTAATATTTCTTGTAAAGCTGGTTTTTTGGAGCTAACTCTTTTAGCTCTTGTCTGTAAAACTTTTGACCTCTCCATCAATCAGAATGAAAGCTTTGCTGGGTAGATTATTGGTTGTAGGTTTTCCCCTTTTATCACTGGGTCCCATAGATTTTGGACCCACCAAAGGCAGTGGATTGTGCCACCGCCTTTTGGCCTGCAGCGTTTTTGTGCCTGCCCACTGGTGTGTGAGGTTGGTCCCAATATAGTGTTTTTATAATGTTGCCAGTTAACTATCATCCAGGTTGTCTGAACCCTCTGTAATGCTTAACATTGCTCAGAAACCTGCCTGCTCACCCCCAAGAGAAAACCACTGTCCTGGTGTTTGCCACACTATACTATTAACTTTGCCTTCTCCCTTGAGCCTGTTGAATTTGGCTCCTTATAATGTGTTTAGAATAACTGATTATATACAGAGAAAAGCAATAGTCTAGTGCTGAAATAAGATTTCAACTGAACATCAAAAAAAAATCTTTTCATTTGGTGAGCTTTTTTGAATAGCTCCTGTGTGACAGGCATTGCACTTGCTGTTGTAACTCAGAGTAACATGCTGGGCAAAGTAAAAGGTAAGTAACATGCTGAATGAGAGATGCATAATATAATATGCATATAGTCAAGGCTGATTGAGGACATATTTTTTTAAGGGCCAGCTCATTTTGTGGAGAGAAATCGCCATAGAAAAGGGCATGCCTGAGATGGGCCTTGAAGGAGGAATAAGAAAGCTATGGGGAGGTGGTCCAGATGAGAGAGAGTGTGGATGTGGACCAGGGCTGTGAGTGTGTGGATGGAAATTATGGAATGGGTTGAAGAGATATGATCTTAGTGGCTGATGGGATGTGGAGGAGAGGGAAGGTGACCCCAGGGTGGAAGGTGAGGTCATTTATCAGAGTAGAGCTCAGCCAGCTTGTGGGGGGGCGGGGGGAGAATGCATGAGTTTGGTGTTGACATGCTATGTTTGAGACACCAAGACACTCAAGTAGAATGACTGAGATATGGTTGGATGTTTAGATGGGTCTGGAAATTTGGTAGTCATTAGCAATTGAGTGGTAATTTATTCTATATGAATGACTAATAAGATATTTCAGGAAAAGCATATGAAGTACGATAGAAGGAAACCTAGGGACCACCACAGTGCTAGTGGTGGATGGAGGACAACAAGCCAATCAGAGTGAAGAGGCAGAGTGAGAGACCAGGAAGGGAAAACCACAGAAGCCAAGGGCAGGGCGAGCAGCAGGGAGGAAGTGATGAACTGCCATATGCCTCTACATCCATCTCTCAAATGCAGCTATGTTCTTCCTTGCTCTGGAAACAAGCACACTTCCTGTCCTCTCCAACCTGGCTGTTTTTTGTTAAATGGTACAACCGAGACTGACAGCACCATAAAGATTTATAATTGAATGCAGACCTGCCTGGACTGGCTGAAAAGGCCCACTGGAAGCCTGGTGCAGGAAGAGTCATTGCAAAGTAGTGCTGAAGCACAAAAGGGGTCTGAGGAGGGATTTGGAGTGCAGATATTCTGTTCCCACCCTCTCAGGAATCTGTGTCGGAGCTTGGGTAGTGATGATGACTGTAATAAAAAGAAGACAAAGTTAGGGCTTCCCTGGTGGCGCAGTGGTTGAGAGTCCGCCTGCCGATGCAGGGGACATGGGTTCGTGCCCCAGTCCGGGAAGATCCCACATGCCGCCGAGCGGCTGGGCCCATGAGCCATGGCCGCTGGGCCTGCACGTCCAGAGCCTGTGCTCCGCAATGGGAGAGGCCACAACAGTGAGAGGCCCGCGTACCGCAAAAATAAAAAAAGTTATTACCCGTTTGCCAAATCTCAGCATAGACGGGGGAGGGGCATTCTCCCCTGGGCAGCACAGGACAGAGTTGTAACTTGAGGCTGGGGCGGTCTCCCTGGTGGCCACGGCTGGGGGCGGGGTCACCTGTGTATGCCCACTCACAGGGCCCTGCTGCAGTTCAGAGCACGGCACAGAACCCACCTGCACCCTCCACCTAAAAGTCAACATTTGGCTTTCAGACAACGTTGTAGGCTGACATCTGCTGTGCTGGTGTCACTGCCCACGGTCAGCATAAACAAGGCGCCGGCCCGTCAGTTCTGGCCAGTGCTGTTCTGCTTCCAGAACCCTGTGGCAGCATGGAGTGTGCTACAGTTTCCATCTCTCCTGTCACTTCTCCCCCTGCCAGTGCCTGTGCTGCTTCGTGCTCATGGGAATGAAAAATCTTCTGGGTTGACATACACCCCTATTTCACTTGCATTTCTATTTTCCTTCCTGTTCTCAAATACTGGATTTTATCCACTGTAAATTTAATTACTTTTGGAAAGGGCCTTTGAGAGGAAGGTACATTTAAAAGTGTAAAGGTAATCAATACCTGTGAGGCAGCTCTGCCCTCCCTCTGGGCAACCCTCGTGAGCATGTAGGGCAGGTCAGGCGCCCTGAGCTGTCCCCTTCCAGGGAACCTTGTGCTTCTGGACTAGGGTTTCATGCCCTGCGGAGCAGCACCTGCACTACAACTTCCTGAAAAGCCGACTCTTCATGGAGGCTCGTAAGGGAAGAGTTTGTCCATCTGCAAGTAGAGAGCTTCACAAGGGCTTGCTCGAAGGTGCTGGTCCTGGAAGGGCCCACGCCCAGAGCACAGCAGGATGTCCAGACCTGAGGCCAGGCCCTTCTACTGGCCCAGGCTCCTGGCACTCCCCAGGCCAGAAAAGACGGCAATGCCAGAAGCTCTGCCGTGTGACTAAGGGGCGGCCCTGTGCCCGAAGGTCCACCTTGTGACGGCAGCATAGGAACACGTCAGGCCGAGGAGGATCTTGCAAGAAAACTTCAAAACTGGTTCCAACTTGCTATTTGCTGTTTCAGGAAGGGGCTCGGGAATGGAACCCGGTGCTGTGGACACGGTGTGTGGGGGGGTCCCTCAACTGAAAATGGAGTTACCACATCGTCCAGTAGTCCCACTCCTGGGCATGTACCTGGAGAAAATACTAATTCAAAAGGACACATGCACCCTAGTGTTCACAGCACCACTATTCACAATAGCCAGGACATTGGGCACGGTGTTGGGGGGGGGGGTCCCTCAACTGAAAATGGAGTTACCACGTCGTCCAGTAGTCCCACTCCTGGGCGTGTACCTGGAGAAAATGCTAATTCAAAAGGACACATGCACCCTAGTGTTCACAGCACCACTATTCACAATAGCCAGGACATGGAGGCCACCCAGGTGTCCATCGACAGAGGAATGGATAAAGAAGATGTGGCACATGTATACACAAAGGAATACTACTCAGCCATAAAAAAGAACGAACTAATGCCATCTGCAGCAACACGGAGGGACCTAGAGGTTGTCATACTGACTGAAGTCAGTCAGAGAAAGACAAATATTTATCACTTATGTGTGGAATATACAATATGATACAAATGAACTTATTTAACAGAAACAGACTCACAGACATAGAAAACTCATGGTTATCACAGGGGAAGTAGAAGATGTGGCACATGTATACACAAAGGAATACTACTCAGCCATAAAAAAGAACGAACTAATGCCATCTGCAGCAACACGGAGGGACCTAGAGGTTGTCATACTGACTGAAGTCAGTCAGAGAAAGACAAATATTTATCACTTATGTGTGGAATATACAATGATACAAATGAACTTATTTACAAAACAGAAACAGACTCACAGACAGAAAACTCATGGTTATCACAGGGGGAGAGGGGTAAATTAGGAGTTTGGGATTAACATACACACATTACTATATATAAAATAAACAACAAGGTCCTACTGTATGCCACAGCGAACTATATTCAGTAACTTGTAAAAATCTATAACGGAGAAGAATCTGTGTACATCTATATGGCTGAACCACTGTGCTGCACACCAGACACGCACAACGTTGTGACTCAACTATACATCAATAAAAAAATTTTTAAAAGAGGGGAGACCCGTCAGAACAGCCTGTAAGGAAGTTACAAAGGTAACGGCCCTTTGAACAGCTGATCATTTTTGTCCTCAGCAAAATTACAAATGGGGAAACTCCAACCGCCAGCCCCCCTTACCTTCTTCCAATCAGAACCTCCGCAGTCACCGCCCCTGGAACCAAGCAGCCAGGTTGAACCAAGTCACCCACTAACAGGCTGGAACGGAAACCCAGGATGGCATCGAGGAGGGGCAGGAGGAGGTGCACGGTGACGGTGGCCAGCGTCCTGAAACGTCTCCCCTTGCTTATATCTTTAAAGGAGCAACATTCGGGCTGGCTTAGAGGAGGGAGCCGTGCTGACCGTAGCAAACACTACAACATGTGCCTTATGCCAAAAATAATTCCCGATGAATTGTTCTAAATGTAAAACAAACCATGTAAGTACTAGAAATAATAACAGGTGAATATTTAAGTAACCTCAGTATCAGCAAAGGCAGGAACCATAAATGGAATTAAACAAGCATGTGCAAGGTGCCAAGTGTGGTGCTGTCCCTCAGCGAGGGCACAGCATGACACCCTCTCATGGACAAGGATGGGGGGCCGGCTGTGTCACCTCCAGTGGGGAAGCCAGGACTCAATTTCACAACGAACAGCAAAAAGAAAAACGTGTGTATCACCACATAAGATTTTTTGACTTCTGTAGACCCCCTACCTACCATCAACAAAACGAAAAGACAGCTGACAAGTAGGTTTAAAAAGACCACAAAATGTGACAGAGGAGTGAACAGACTGTGTATTAAAAACACTTAGTCATATGAAAAAGATGTACACTCGAAGTCACAAAAGTAGAAGCACAAATATAAGTATAAAAGATGTCCAGTTTCAGAGTAATCAAAGGAATGGAAGTGAAACAAGGTGCCATCCCCAGCTCCGATGAGAAAGGGAAAGGCAGGTGGTGCTCCAGGTGGTAGTTTATGGGAGTACTCTGGTAGTATTAAAAGTTCAAAAATTTCAGAACATTGAAATTATCCTTTAGTTGTACATCTCTACTGCTAGGAATTTATCCAAGGGAGATCCCTGGGCACGCGTGCCGAGCACGAGACGCAACGTAATGAAGAATCAGGCCATTCACGGAGTGACATTTCAGCAAGTCACACAACGGATGGCCAGGCAACCCACAGAGTTGACACCACCCACACTTACGGACGTGGGAGGGTATGAGCAGCGGCTAACACTCAGGAACGTTTGATGCCAATCATCTCACACTGCCCACTGTGTCCACACTTGGCACGCAGATCTCACGAGTGGTTCCTTCTCTCTCCTGCTGGAGGCATAAGGGGATTTTTCTCTGATACTCACTGTGGGTCATGGTCGATGATCTGGAGAGCACAATGACCCTGGATTAAAATTTCCTCGGTTCCTGGGACAAGATGGCAGAATAGAAGGACCTTGAGCTCACCTTCTCTCGTGAGCACACCAAAATCACAACTAACTGCTGAACAGCCATCGATAAGAAAAGATAAGAACCTACCAAAAAAGATATTCTGTAACCAAAGACATAAAGAAGGAACCACAATGAGACAGTAAGAAGGGCACACTCGCAGTACAGTCAAATCCCATACCCCTGGGAGGGGGTGAGTGACCCCCAAACTGGAGAGTAATTATATGGCAGAGGTTCTCCCACAGGAGTGAGAGTTCTGAGCCCCATGTCAGGCTCCCCAGCCTGGCGGTCTGTCTGTGAGAAGAGGAGCTCCCAGAGCATTTGGCTTTGAAGGCTTAACTGCAGCATCTCCACAGGGCTGGGGGAGACAGGAACTTCACTCTTACAGGGTGTACGCAAAATCTGACGTGCACTGGGACCAAGGGCAAAAGCAGCAACTTTCATACTCAGCACATGGAGGGAGGCTCAGAGAGGGCAAGCAAGCTGCTCAAAGTCACCAGCCAGTGAAAGGCAGGACAGGATAGGGATCCGAGTCTGTCTGAAGCTGAATCCCACACCTCACTGCCCTCTACTTCCAACTAAGTGAAAACAGGATTATAAAACAGAAATGTCTCATGTTTACAAACACTGAGCACTCAATGCAATGCCCAGCAGTCCAGCCAGATGGTCCGGCCAGATGCCGGCCACAGAACCAGTCCTCCTAATGTATCCGAATGAATCAGGCAGACCAGGTTTAATGATCTCGTTAGTTTATTGTCATTCTAAAGACTAGCACATTTACAGCATACATGGCTTTGAATGAGCTAAGAATATATAAAACGGTAACTACATGTTTATATATATTAATACTGTCCAAAACAAATAAATAAAAGTACCCTAATGCACTAAGCCTGGCAAATACAATTGTGTAGGGACAAAACTGTTATTATACAGTATTTGTACGTTTTTAAAGGAAACCAAAGGCAACTGTGCTGCAGACGCTGTCACAGAATCCACGTCACATCTGAGCTTTCAGTGTCTCAACGTTTCTTTTTAAATGGGTGCCTTATATAAGGAGCACTTGATGGAACCTCTATTTTACAGGAACCTGTACAACTGCCTTCCTTCTCCAACTGAAAACTCAAAGCTCCCGTGTGACCTGGGTACCTGCAGCCACCACGATGGGCAACGTGGCCCCCACTCAACGAGCTTTGTAATCGCGCAGTGCCGCCGTGAGACTGACTACCGCACAGGAGCGGGGGAGTAACGCTCGGGTGGAATACTGAAACCTGAATATTTTCTACGTGATTAGCCAAGTCTTCGACTTTTATGGTGATCCAACATGAAGCCAAAATTAGGAAAATATTCACATAAAGGTGCCACATGCAAAACCGCTAACAGAGGACAACATTTGCTATATTCCCTTTTGGTAAATGCAGGTAATGCTCTTCAGACCAAAAAAAAAAAAAAAATCTGAAAGTTGTATGAGTAACATGAAAAATACAAGGGAGTTTTAAAAAATGTTAAAATGAGTAAAGATGGAAATATATAGATTCTAGAAAATGACAAATTAAATGAAATGGTGGAGGTGAAAGACTAAATCAGCCATACTGGAAGCTGTCTTTGCACATGGATCGACACAGCAGGAGAATCTGACACCACCTGCTGCCACCTGTGCAGTGGGCTTGCGGGACAAGTTTCTCCGCCTCCGCCCTCCACAGTGCACCCAGCTGTGCAGGGGTTGGTGAGCACCAAGGGTCCCTCACTGACTCACCCTCCACACCAGTTCACACTCACCAGTGGGCGTCAGGAGACAGCAGGCTCCAGGTGTGCACTGACTTCTGAGGAGGAAAGGCTCTGAAAGGTCACCTGGTTCCACCCTTACCTGATGCCCACCCTCTGTCCCTGCCAAGGGGTGGTCTTGCCCGTGCTTCAGCTCCCCAGGCCCAAGCCTGTTACGTGTTTCCAAGTGGCATTTCTAGAGGAGCCCAAAGAATAGCATTTAGGATTTTAGATAAAGGAGCTTCCTAAGGGTTCACAAGTCGTTAGGATCAGTATCATGAATATGTGCCACATACATTTCTTTTACAGCCTTTTAAATAACATGGAAACATAATGATAAAAACAATTGATAAAAACATGTAAAGAAAAAACTCTGCTCTGTGCAATGACTCGTCACCTTATAATAGATGACCAGACAGAATTTTTTATGAAATTCCTAAGCTTTATGGTCCATTAACCCCTTTCAAAATCTCATTTTAGGAGATATCGCAACTTCCTCAATAGCCATCTTACATAACAGAATGAGTAGTAACAATTATTGCAGACCTAAAAGACAAGTTTTCATCAGATATTCAAACATGATTGTATTGTCTTCTGGAAGACAAAAGATTGGGAAACCCACCAGAGGACGTCAATTTTGAAAATACTGAGGCTTCCACTATCTCTATGCACAATCCCCCGTTGTTGACCGAGAGGCATCAGACAATACCACGTGCGAGGTCCTGACCTGGGGAAGAAGGGGAGACGTGCCCTGGGGCTGCGGACTACACACGGGGCATAAGGCAACAGGAGCCGGCTGGCCTCGTGTCCTCGAGCAGACACCCTGTTCTTTAAGGGACAGGGGTGGCCCCTACTGTGCGGGCGGCTTTTCAGGTATTGTCTTCTAATATAAGTCTTATCTCAGGCTGATTTATCAGCCTTTACTTCAACTCCTCGTTCCACCCGTGCTGTCGCAGGCAGGCTGATGCCCCAGAAGCACTCGCCCTGGCCGCATGAGAGAGCGAGCGTCTTTCCCCAAAGCTTCCCTTAACATTTAACATTTAGTGGTCTGCCCGGGATCCAATCATTTAAACTATTATTTACTGTTTTACATGGAGATTTTTAAAAAGCAGATTGTAAATCAATGCTCAATTTTGAGTTACTCAGTAGAAAAATAAGTTAGGTGAGCAGCTGCCTAAGTGGGCGTTTTAGAAAGTCTTAGCATTTCAGACGCACCTGGCTTGATTCATACAGGTAACTGTGGTTATCTGTGTGGTTACGGCTGAAGGCTGTTTAAATGGGCAGTTGTTAACTTTCCACACTAGTGAGCCCAACATTACCTGCTATGGATTCCAACGCAAAAAACATGCTCTATAGACTCTTTAGTGAAATAGTTTTAAAAACATAAAAGTAAAAGCCAATCCTTCAGGTCTTCTTGAAGAATTCATATATGACACTAGAGGGTACCCACATTTATTACATAACAGCTAATTAGAGGAAACCGTGTGTTCATGTTTCAACTTTGCCGTAAGTCCCTTCAGGAGGCCTGTAATGCTTGGGGAAAGCCTTCAGCTGCAGGGAATTAAACGCATATTTGCGACTTCCAACATTCTTCATTGTATTTTCTCTTCGACAACCCTCACTGGGGAAAAAACAAGCACAAGAAATGACAGCAGTAAAAAAGGAAAAAAGAAAAGACTTAGATGAAATGAACTGATTATTTTCATAGCATTAAAAGAAAGGCTGATTAATTTAAATGGATGCCAGACTCATTTACGACAATACACACGTAAGATGGCGGGTTTCTGAACAAGGCAATTAAGAAGCACAGAGATGGACACAGGCTGTATGGGACTGCGAGGTTTGCATTTCCAAAAGCAGCACCGTATCGAAGTGGAGGACCTTTTTTTTTTTTTTTTAAGGTAATGGTTTCATGTATTTCGTGTCTGGTTATCTGAGGGGTCTATCCTAACTAGTGGTTCAGAGGTCTGTCACATAGCAATTTGAATGGAAAAAGTGCTACTCTTACCAAAAGCCTTTAAAAAGCTGCATTTTTCTATATTAGCAACAGCTGTTAACCATCTCCAATTCAAAATGCTGATTTTCCTTGCAGAATTCAACATGTAGCAAAACCATCTGGCTAAGGAGGAGGTGGCTGTCACATGCTGTCTCAACCTGGGAGACAGCTGTCCCGGGCACACAGCAATGCCGCGGGGCTGTGCGATGGCTACATGGCTCTCAGCGCTGGGGCGTCGTGAAGAAGTGACCCCACCGAGGTCACCTTCTCCAGGTGAGCTGCCCTCGTGGTCACCTCTCTCAAGAGTGCCACTGAGCCAGTGAGAGCCCACAGGGGCCCCTCCCTAGAGAACCTGCCACCAGCCTCTTCCGCTGCTGCATTGATCAAGGGTTGTCATTGGCAACCCAGTGGGCAAAGCAAATGCTCAACAGGGGGATGAGCTGTCGGGCAGGCCTCACATTCCCGAATGGGAGCCTCAGGGGAGCTCTCTGGGGAATGTTCTGATAGACATGAGATTCACAGGCAAAAGCGATTCGAAATAGGAATGACTTCCTATATACCACAGTATAAGTTCATAGTTTTATATTATTCTAAGACTAGCATTTAAATCAACTAATTATTAAATTTAGTACAAAATCCCCTTTATGAGATGTAAAATTTGCAGTTACCAAGAAACAGTGATTTAAAAAAAATATTTCAAGTTGTATGAAGACCATTATGTCATGCATTTTAAAAAAATATCAGTGGCAATTGCTCAAGCCTTTTAAAGTGAAAATGACAATCTCACTATTAAGAACATGAAAAGTATTTTTGGTAAGACAGTGCTTTTATTCAGAAGATAAACTCGGGTATTTTAGAAAAGTATCCACCTGCTTGTTATATTAAGTAATTTAGTAACTCAGATATGCTTTCTTGTCACGAGAGCCTCAAAGCCCTCAGCTACATGTGTGTCATCCGCACTGAGCGCCTAGGCCATACGAGCAGGGAGCCCTAGAGTAAGTGAAGACCGTGTGGGTCTGACATCCAATAATCAGATAAAAATACTCCGTTTAAAGCAGAAGCTATATAGGTGCTTCTTTAATCTTTGGAAGCTCTTACATTATTGGACTATTTCAGATATGGCTTCTCCATTTACAAAGAAATGTACACACTTTTGAAAAACTACCTATCAGCAGTAAATGTCAAACTGCTTTGAGGAATGAAGAAGAAGAATTTGTGAACTGTGACGTTACCTTTTTATTTACATGTTAAAGAGGCTGATTACTGGTTTAGCTGGCTGAATATATACTACACATGAAATTACAGTCAAGATTACACTTTATTTTTAAATTGTGCTTATTTTCCCTCAAATGTTTGAATTTGGACTGAGTTTACAAAATCTGACTAATGAGGCTGATCACATGCTGACTCTATCACCCAGTGTTTAGACAAGCTCCAGCCTAGGGCTGGGGCCTGAGCTGTGGAGAGAGGCAAGCCCGTGCTGTGGTAACTGGCGTTTCCTGCCGCAGGGGCCAGCCTGCGTCCTAAGGCAGAATACTTTGATCCCTCACAACGGCTGCATTATTTTTAGGAGTCTATATTTCAAAGCTACATGGATTTTTTTTTTATTATATCGATAAATTATTTCAAGGACATCTATTTTTTAAAACAAAAAATTAAAATTGAAACCCCAAGTGGCAACTAGTTTTAGTGACAGCTCTGTTTTTCCTTTCCGGAGGGGATCTTCCCCTTCAGAACTCATATGGACATGAGTGTCTTGGTGATCCTGAACATCTAGAGTCACCTGCACTGACACTTTCTCAGCGCTAGCATTAGCTCAGAAGCAACCTGAAAACCTTCACCAAGTATCAGTGACTCCCCTTTCTTGAATCATCTCCCCATCTTTGTTTTATCCTGCCTGTTACTTACTAAAGCAGGAAAGATTTCAAATATGTATTTAGCCTGACTTCGTAAGGCCTTGGCGACATGAAAGCTCAGCTCAAAGGCACGCTGAGCTTCCTTGCTCAGATATTCTAAAGCACCACCACCACCCCCAGCCTCGTCTGATCTCGTGGTGCGCTGTCTCCATCTCACCTCGTGACTGCAGTTAGAACGTACTGCCTCCTGACCCACCCCTGGAGAGAAAACCCAAGAATCTTAGCCCTTTTCCTTCTATCCATTTCTCTCTTATCTTAGCAGCCAAGCCTACAGGAAGGCCTGGTGGGCACCATGACAGCCGGTG
>NW_020173116.1:8835961-8839335 GCF_003031525.2 Neophocaena asiaeorientalis asiaeorientalis | reverse complement strand
GCGCTTGTCTAGCTGGCCGCGGCCCCGGTTTGCTGGGCGGGTGGTGGCACCCGGGAAGAGGAGGGGACACTCTGTGTGGTCAGAAGGGCCTCCCTCATCTGCGCATGGTCTCTGCCAGCCCAGAGGCGGGCACAGCACGTGTCACCCTGGGGGCGGCAGGAGTGCTTTACCCAGCACAGGCTAGGAGCTATGGAACGTGAACCGTGGGCCCTGCCTGCCCTCCTTCCAATAAAGGAACAAGATGGTCTCAGAAAGTCGACTTGTACACCTTGATGTGGAGGAGGACAAGTGGTGGACACACCTCTCCACAAGAGTCACAGGTTGGCAGGACCTCACCTGTGACTAGTGTCATGTTGCTACAACTTAACACCACCAGTCACTTGGCTTCTGGAGAGAGACTCCCTCCTGACAGATGTCAGGAGCTGTGCCACAGAGCAGCCACCTCATTCTAGAAAAGACAGAGCGACCACACTGCACTTGTGAGGAGAGTGGACTCAGCTGCCCTAGGCCCTAGGCTCCCCCAGTGCTCAGGTCTAGGACACAGCGGGGAGGAGAATGCCCCTTCATCTTAGAATTTAAAGTCCGCACCTGCCCTCTGTCACCCACTGCTTCTGCAGTCGTAACTGCCTCTACAGTTCCCGGAACCCAGACTCAGATCTGAGGCCAAACCAGAGAAACCCCAGAGTCAGTTCTGGAAGTCTGGGGGAGGGAATGGAGAGGCCAGATTTTGTGGTGGACTGGGTTTGCATGCATGGCTGGGGGTGAAGTTTCTGGAAAAGCCAGCTTCTCTAAATTCACTCCAGTGTTTCTAGAGTGGTGAAAAGAAATCCACTTCCATAAAATGCAATGAATGGGAAAGCCAGCTGGAGGCCAAAACAGAAGCACAACATAATCAGAGCTGGAAAACAGAGAAGCCACCGCCCGTGTCTTATGCAGGATCTGTGGGGTTCCCTGTCATCTGCTCTGCTGCCTTCAGAGGTGTCTAGCCACCGTTTTCCACACAGGAATGTTAAGGTTACAAATCCTCCCATTTTACAGACGTTGCCATGTTAAAATTAAGAGCAATAAGAACAGAAACCAAAGTGACCTTTTCTCTCTCACACCTCCATCTGGCACAACTGCCCAAAAGTGGACCTTATTTTTTGGTAAATTTTGATTTTTTTTTTCATTATTAACCATATTTGATTTGTAAGAGAGAAAAGGTATCTGGACTTGAATCTGGAATTAAAGAAGCAGGGGTTTTTCTTTTTTGATGAAAAATGCTATTTCAAGAAAAATAAATGTATCTAACTTCAACAGCCTTTTGTTACTCTGTGCATTTGTTCCTGGATCAGTTTAATGACAAAGATTTAAAAGAGTAATTCTAAAGTCACATGCAATATGTTATTTTTATGTGCCTGATTTGATACAATGAGCTACCGTCCTCACAGCTTTGTGTCATCCCAACTTGGAAATAGTAACGTAAGCAAGGAAATGTTATTAATTCTGCAAACTGTTTGCTACTATAATTTCAGGGACTACGCTTTGAAATGAAAGCAGAAAGTACATGTCCTATTAAATAGGTTTATCTAGATGAGCCAGTTAGAAAGCATCTACACTTTTCATTTCTCTTCAAAAGGAAAGGAAAGGTTAGCCGTACATTTAAAGAATAGTATCAAATATACAAATTCTTTCCTGACAGAATTCCTCTCTCTAGGAAACAGGGCACAAGAGATATACAGGTAATAAATAGTTTTACATCAGAAGGCAAGAGATTTGGTACAAGTAATTCCAGGCCAGCTAAACAAAGCAGTAACAGAGCTCTGTAAGAACACGTTACAAGCACTGAAAACTCTACAGAATTTAAACGAACACATCCTCTTGGTGAAATAATTTGGCAGGTATTTACAATTCAGAACAACAAAATGTCAAACTGTAAGGCATGAAATACATCTCGGCGGACCATGCTCTGACACGTCCCTTCTGTCCAGTCAGGTACACGGTGGCTGGACATGTTCTGGCACTATTTTTTGGTGATTTGTTAATTTCTCATAACGATATTCATTTGCAACGCAATTTGGCCACCAGGTATGCTACGCTCAGGAAAAGCCACGCAATCAGTAAATTGGGGCTCAGAGCTAGTAAAGGGATGGAACAGAGGAGGCTGGGGTCTAGTCTTAAGTCTCGGGTGGGCACCAGGCCGCTCAAGTTCTTCTGGGTGACTACCTCCCGTGTTCCAATGCTGTGAAAAGGAAGAAGGTTGGGAGAAAGGAAGAGAAAAAGGGAAAGAAAATAAAGGAAAAGGAGAGATACATGCAATGGATTTTTTCAAAAGTGTGGGGGAAAAAAAGAGGAGAACCAAAAGATAAGATTTAAAAAAAAACATGGAATGAAGCCACAACACAAAGAAAAAGATGATATGCAGAAAAGGGTGTAAAAGGGATACCAAAACAAAACGAGCACAGTTATAAGAAAAAAAGGAGAGAAAGAGAAGGGAAAATAAGAAAAAAATACTGTAATCTACTGAAAACAAACACGTGTAGGCCGACTAAATGGTTTTCCATGTTCACACCCTCGGCTGCCAAGCACACGCCATGCTGCCCTGCCATGCTCGCACATGCAGCCAGACGTGGACTCCAAAGAGCAAGCTGAACATGAAGAACCGTCGGGGGCGTCTGACCTTCTCACAGGTGCCTGAGCGGCAGGTGGTGCAACTTATTTCGCCAAAGCTGCCTCTTGATTAAACACTCAGAGGATAGCCGTTTCCCTTCAGTATCAACTGCAGGCAGAGCCCTCACCAGACTCGCCTTGGCTTTTCGCAGCGGCAGGGTGTGAGCTACCATTCCGAGTCATCGTTCTGTGAGATGGGGTCTACCAAGAATGGAGTCCAACCCAGCTCACTGGAAACTGGGGGTCTGTCCCCCTTTGGTGCTACCGAAGAAAAGTGCTGAGGTGAGGCTCCCGGAGGACCCTGGATGCCCTGGATGTGCCATTCTCACGGGGGGACGCTTCTCATGCCACGAGCACTGATCACGGGGTCACGACCCCGGCCAGGGCAGTCTCGGGGGCCACTGGGGCTACTTAGGAAGGCCCACTGTTGTGTTTCGGCCCCTGCACTGGGGATGGAGGGGCACCACCAGCAGGGAGCTGGAATGGGCTCCGACGGCAAAAGCCAAGCGTGCGCATCTCTTCCCAGCTCCCTGGTCCGTGGTGTCGCTCGGCAGCCTGAAACAGGCGCTGGCGGGAGTGTTTATGCCACAGAAATTGGCAAACCAGACAGATCAGGTTTTGTTTTTGTTTTTGTTTTTGGAGAGAGCTGGCTGTCAAGCACTTGCTAGCACCGCACTGGCCAGTGCTCACCCTGGGCCTCCAGGACACAAGACAGCCGAGTGTTA
>NW_020173116.1:8728737-8835913 GCF_003031525.2 Neophocaena asiaeorientalis asiaeorientalis | reverse complement strand
AAGAGAACCACCGCAGGGCATGGCCAAACCTCCTGCTGCCTCCTTAGGGCTCCGGGCTGCCCCGCGGCTCCTGGCCACACCGCAGCCAGAAACACCAGCTACCGACCAGCCACCTGGAGCCTGCGGCCTTTTTTTTTTGGCGGCGGGTAACAGTGTCACATGGAAACAAATGCATGAGGTCGGGTGGACAAGGGTGGCGAGCACGGCACCCGGGGCTGGTGCTCTGAGGATCCCGAGGGCGGCAGAGGCGAGATGGCATCGAGCTTTGCTTTGGTTTTGAATAACTTCTTCAATGATTATTAACGTAACATATGATCATGGCAGAGGTTTTAGAAAATTCAGAAAAACCTAAATAAACTTAAAAAAGACATCTGTGATTGGAGGCAGAAGGGGTTTCAGAGAAGCAGAGGGAGGCCAAGGGAATGGTGCCCGTCCCATGGGAGGAGGGTCCTTCCCTACTCAGGACCCCAGGGTCCCTGCCGTAATGTAGGAAAGCAAGGCCAACTTCCCAGGCTCAGAGGCGCTCAGAGCAGTGGCAGGATGATTACCCAGCGGGTGGTGGGCAGGCCCCTGGGACACTGGGTGTGACTGGTATGGGAACAACCTGTCCATTTGTATTAAAGGCCTTACAAGGGTGTACACTCTTTAGCCTAAGGAATCAACAGGGCAGACGTGGGTAGGAGAAAACACAAGGGTGTTCACTGCACCCTTATTTAAAGTGCTGGCACACGGTGCACAGCTTAAAGATTCAAGGACAGCAAATTGGATAAATTACGGTGTGCTGAACATAAGGCCCACATTCGTTAACCTGAACAAAAGCTCACGAGACAGTTAAGTGAGAACAGCAGACTAAACCCGTGGGCAGAGTAACACACCCATCTGCGTCTGTTCGTGCACGTTTTGTGTACTATTCAGGGACTGGGTAAGTTGACCGACGTGTGGGTTAAGCACGCTCACACACACACGCATGTATCTGAACATCCATCAGGACGTTAGCAGTGTTCCCTGTGGTAGCAGGAACACGGAGAATTGTCCTGTGGGCTATGGGCTGGTGCGGGAGTCACTGGGGTAGGGGCTTATGTGGATTTTCTTATTTTCCTACAAGGAATAGCAATCACCCACGTGATCAAAGTTGTGAGCGTGCCTCGTGTGTTGTAAGCCTCCCAGTTCACCTGTGCACGTGTGGGTAACTGCCCACAGCCCCTTGGCGGGCTGCAGGCCAGCAGATGGGGCCGCCCGTGTGTCTAAGGAGTTCCCTGGTCTCCCGAGACCTTTGTGCTCAGACAACAGTCAGAACAAACTTGTTTTCGTCAAATGTGTTCACAGATAGAGGGGTACCAACCGTACACCTGGCGCACGCCTACGGCACGGACCTCATCCTAGTATCTGCCCCACAGCTAGAGCTGTGTCCCTCCATTTTTCTCGTCTCTCTGCGGCCGGCGGCCTGCGTCTCACCAGTGCGGTCCTCCCCTCCACCTCGCAGCTGACCGCACCAGGGATGCTGAGACCCCACCGCCTCCCTGAGGCCGAGGCAGGGAGAGGGTGAACTTTCTAAAAGTGCATCAACAGGCAGCCCTGAGGTCACGAGGTTTGGGTGAACTTGGAAAGACCAAACAGGAACAAACGGTTCCAGTTCTACAAAACGCTACTGTCAAGAGGCAGACGCTCAGGCATTGCTTTCGTGTAAGACTGTGAGAAGGTGAAACGGCAGAGACATACAGAAAGGATAAGAGAATTGAATGCTTTGAAGAATTTGGTGAGAGGACAAATGGTACAGAACATTCAGTAGAAGTGACTTGGAAACGAGACTGGAACAGCATTGGCGGCCACATGGAAGAAGACAGGAGGAGCAGGTTTCTTATCCTTTCTTTGGTATGTGAGGGGAGGTGCTCCCCGGCAGTGCCGGAAACAAGGCATCGCTCTGCAGCGGGCAGAGTTTTAGTCCCAGGTTTCATCCTGCAAACACGCCTGCTGCCTCGGAATCAGAACATCATTAGGGCAAGGTGGCCACGGCACAGGGACAGGGGAGGGGCTGCTGCCAGGAAACACTCACTGGACACTGGGCTCATGAAAGCAAACCCAGGCCACCACTGGGAGAAGCGGAGCCAACCGGCGCAGCCTGCGGACGCTCGGTCTCCCCTCGGTTTGAAAAGAGACAACGCGGGATGGGAACAGCCAGGGCCTGCTGGGATGCCTGGGCCCTGAGTCGCACCCACAGCAAGATGAGTGGCCGGGGCACACCGGGCACCAAAGGGCAGCCACACGGCCGCCTCCGAGCTCACCACCTCCCTCCCCGCTGCCTCGGCTCGCCCGCTTCAGTGCAGCCCCACTCAGACACAGCGCCGGCTCTTTTCTCCCCCTGACTCAAAAGAGGACACTGGATGTGATGGGCCTGGAGTTTGACTTGGCAGACGTGGAGGAATTTTCCAAAGCCAAACTAGAGCGCGGCCGCCGGGCCCGGGGGACTCACCTGCGCATGCACTCCAGGGCCTGCGTGAAGACCTGCGGGGCCATGCCGTGCTCGTGTTGCAGGATCAGGCACTGCTCCAGTGTCACCGACATGGCCGTGCGGTCCTTGGCGCTCTTGCAGCTGGTGAACCGCACCCCATTGAGGCGGCGGCAGATCTGCCAACGGGAAGGCAGGCTTTACTTAGGGGGAGACGGGACAGGTCGCTGCCCCGGGCCACCTCCCGGGGCCTCTCCCACAGGACGCTGCTGCCTCCCGGGGACCCGCCGTCCGCTCAGCCACATTCCCAGCTCTGCCCGGACCAGCCCTTTGCTGCCCACCCCCTGGGGTAGGTCAGAGAGCTCCCAGGATGCCCAGCCCCCGCCAAGTCTCTAGGCCTTTCTGGAAGTGACAGCACAGACCCACTGGTCTCTACACGCTTCCTCGTCTGCACAGGTGGGAACAGCTCAGCAGACCCACTTCCCTGTGGCCACCTCCTGCCCACCAGGCTCCCCTCCAGCTCGACCCGGGGCCCTGGTACAGGGCCCAGCGTACCTCCCCTCCCAAGTGAGGGGCTCCCGTGGAGGGCAACCCCCCTGCTGAGAAAAGGCCGCCTCAGGGCACCTCGTCTCCCCATGGAAGGACACCTGGGAGCATTTGCTCTGCATTACTAGGAGCAATCCTAGGCACACAGTCCCCGAATCGAGAAAGCCCTAGAACAAAAGACTTTTTTTTTTTGGTATAAAGTTTGTGGCAGCCTCGTTTGTCAACATGACCAGCTCTTGAGGGGATGTCAAACTATCTACAATTTTTATTTATCCCATTTTGTATACATATTCCTACTTTTCAGTAAGACAGTATTCAGGAGTTTGATTCCAGGGTGCTGCCCCAGAGCCCCTGGGGATGTGCACCCTAGCACACGCCTAGGCACCAACTGTACACCGTATCACCTTTCCGAAACGTGGAGCCCTGTGAATTCTAAAACACCTGCCCACGAGAGCTTCAGATAAGGGCCTGTGGACCCGTAGGAGATGCTGCATTGTGAGAACAACATGGGTATCTCACGAAGAGCCATGTGACCTAACGCCAGTGGGCTCCGTGTCCTGCTGTTCTCAGAAAAACACCAGAGGCGCTGCAGGCTGCCCTACAGACGGCCCCGTGCCTGCTTCTCAGGCCAAGAGGCCTCAGCCGAGACCACGCAGCCACTGCCAGGGGTGCCGCTCTACAGAGGACACAGTGTGGTCCCAAGCACTGTGTGTCTGAAGAAGGACAAGACAGAAAGGACCCAAACAAGTTCAGCCAAGACCATCAGGAGGAAGATGGGCATCTTGTGAGAATAGACAAAAATTTTTTTAAAAGATTCTAAGCAGCCCCTGAGCTAGGTGAAGAGTGAATTAATAAAATCGTAACTGATGAAGTGAACGGGGACGTGCTCACTAAATTCCACAGGCTGGAGAGTTCATGACCCAGACACGTGGCATAAACCAAACTACAAATAGGGTCAAAGAAAGTTACATTCATAGATGGTGGATCCAGAGCTCCATGAGGTTCTGGAAGGTGCAGCAGGGTGGCCACAGGTGCACCCCTGCACAAGAGGGCAGCCTGCAGCCCCAGGCTCCAGTCTTTGTGGGGGGACTATCAGCCACTTCGGGGTGCTGGCGGGTCTCCCCATGTGTGAATTAGGCCCGACTAATAATATTCCAACTCTGTGTGTGAGTCTCAGTGTGGACAGGTCCCCTCATCAGGGGTGAGTGAATGACGAGCTGTGAAACTGCTCTGATACCCGGGCTCAGAGCAGGAACTCCACAAACAAATTGGTGAGAAAGTATCTGAGGTTTTATAAGGACTTCATTTCAGAGGAAATGAGGAGAGCTGAGCAGCAGTGTACTAGAAACATTGTTTAAAGAGATGGCAGAGGTCCCAGAGATCTCCCTTTGAACCTATTCAAAGATGCAGCAGGTCGTGAGCTCTAGCTGGTTATCGACTGCGGGCTTCGGAAGGGGACAACTGTCACCAGCCTGGTTACTCCACGTCCCAGGGGGTAGACTCTGTGTCAGGCTTATCAGCATTCAGGCAGCCCTACAGTGAGCAACTCTCATTGTGTCCTTCTGGAGAAATCTGTTCTCTTCGCTCCTGGCTGAGGTTTTAATTTGCTGTTGTTATGAACATTTTTTCCCTCACCTCAGCAGCTTGCCAGAGAATGTCAACGTTCTTGTTCTTCCTGGCGTGCACGTTCTGACCCAGGAACCGCAGCAGCTCCGGCAGGCACGTCTGGCTCCGAGATCGAGGTAGGCCTGGAAGAGAGGTGGGGTCGTGGAGCTGGGGCCGCCTGCGGGGACTTAGCCCACGGCAGCCAGCGCCGCCGGAAACGGCCAAAGGATGAGTCCCGGCTGGAGCCAGAGGTTCAGTGTGACTGAAGCAAGAAAGGAGCCCTGTGTTCAGGGACTGGGCCTGGTGGCCAGCACGGTGAGCACTCCGTTACTTTCACTGCCACTTCAGTGCCACCTGCAAAGGGCAACCACCTGGCCTCCTTTCAGCTCTTTCGAGGGGCTGGAGGGGGAGCTCGAATCATCGAGAACGGGAGGGAGTGAGGGAGATCCATCAGGTCTTCAGAACTGCCGCCAGGGCTGGAGGATGCTTAGGGCCGGGGGTGGCGACACTGAGGGGGCCGCCACCCTTGGGGGAGGTGGGAAGGGCAGCCTCCTCCACCGCGACAGTGTCCAGGCCGCTCCAGGACCCCTCCAGCTGGAAGATCAGTCAGACCACCTCACCTCAGAAGCCTGGGATTTTCAAATACCAGGACCACCAGAGGAGAACAGAAGAGCCTCGAGGTCACATCTACGGAAAACAGCCAGGGGGCCTGAATCCGCAAATCACCACCAACTGTGGGATGAAACCGTGCACCCGTTTCCACCGCACAACCTCCCCGGTGCACGCAGGATCCCATGCCAACCACTTCACGCTGCTGCTCGGTGCCCAGCACCACGCTGCTCCGGGGACCGGGCCAGAGGGCTCAGCGTGTGACAGAGGCTGTGGGAACCCAGAGGCTGCGAACCAGAGCCTCCTGGAGGAGACGCACGACCTGACTTCCGGCCCGATTAGCGACACTGGCGCCCCAGCAGAGTTGGGGGCGCTTGCTGGTGGGCCCCATTTCCTCAGCCTCGCGGACGAGCGTTAACTACCGGGCTGAGGGCCACGCAGGCTGCGGCACCCCCAGCGTCCTGGGCCGTGGGCAGTGCTACCGGCTTTTGATCCCGCAGGCCTCGCCCTTCCCGGGCCTTTACCCCCCGGGGCCACGCCTCACTGGAAACTGCCGCCCTCCAAAACGTTGAGCGCAAGTCTCCCCCTTCCTGAGCACAAGGCTCCTGATGCCCCAGCATGGCCCTTCCGCCTCAGGGCGCCCGAGCCAGGGGGCTGGCCCGCACACGCTCCCGTCCCCTCAGTCCACGCCTGGGCAGCCGGCACTGTCCCCGCCTCCGGAGCAGTCGGAAGGTGGGCGTTGGCCACAGGCCACCTGGCCTGACCCGGGTTCCTTGGGGGACCTGCCCTCCATGCCTCAGTGTCACTATATGTCAAATGGGTATGAAACCAAGCCCGCCTCCCAAGGCTGCTGTGGGATCAGTTAGATAATTCATGGGAAGTGTGTAGAAGGCCTGGCACGTGCAAGGACTTGACAAATCTGTCACTGGTCACTATGATCGCTGTGGAAGAACACGAGGATGACTCGGTACCTGGGATCCCGAGAGCCCAGGTGCCATGACCTTCCAGCTGAGTCCTCAGAAAAGCATTTTACTGACCTCTTAAACGTCATCGCTCTCGAGCTTGGTTGCAGCACACGGGGATCACCCGGGGAGTTTCTAAACCTCCCGAGGCCGAGGCCCCGCCCTCTACACTCTGAGCTGGGCCCCTGGCAAGAGGATTTTCCCAGGTTCCCCAGTGAATTCCGATGTGTGGTCAGTGCCAGAGCCTCGATGGCTCCAACAGCACCCGTCCCAAG
Source organism: Neophocaena asiaeorientalis asiaeorientalis (assembly GCF_003031525.2). Classification (NCBI taxonomy): domain Eukaryota; kingdom Metazoa; phylum Chordata; class Mammalia; order Artiodactyla; family Phocoenidae; genus Neophocaena; species Neophocaena asiaeorientalis. Next base: position 8,829,470 of record NW_020173116.1, on the reverse strand, counting down.
CCGCCTTCACGGCCACCAAGCCCAGTGCTGGGCTCACGCCCTCAGTTCATGGGGAGACTGAGCCCCCCCCCCGCCTGAGCTCCTGTGCCCACACCATGTCCCCCCACTCGCTCGTGGGCCCCGACCTGGCCCTGCAGGGTCTCCAGTCCTGCCACCCTCTGGCATCTCACAGGCCTGTTTTTCTAGCCCCTTCGCTCGGACCTTTAAGACCCTTCCATCCCCCGTGCTCCAGGCATGTTTCCTGCCTCCCCACGTGCCAGCCCTCAGTCCCTGCCGGCCTCGAGGCCGTGCAGCGTGGTCACCCACCCGCACCGCCGCAGCCTCGCCACACGGCGACTGTGAGATGCCCCTCAGACACCAGGGGGGCCCCTCGGCTCTGCACCCCCCTGGCCCAGCCTCCATGCGAGCCCTCCCCAGGGTCTACCCTCAGCCCTTTCGTGTCTTGCACGGTGACCTCGGGCATGAAAGCAGCCGACCACATTGGTGATAGGGCGGGAGGTGGAGGGGGGTCAGCATCAGCATCAAAGGTCGCTAAGCAAACCTCAAACCCCTCGAGGGACGAAAGACAGCGGGTGGGGACCTGCCGTGGTGAAGAGATACTTACAATCCTCTGGCAAAACCTCCTTAAACTGCTCGAAGTAGGAATTTAACCGCACCAAGCTCTCCACGTTGATAACTTCTTGTAAAGACGTGTCGCCAAACCTTCAGGGGTCACAGGGGGACACTGTTAGTTGGCTAATGTCGCTGCCTCTAGCGCCACGGTGACCGCGTTAAAGGTAACGATGTCGATTCTGTCGATCCTTATGGCGCACGTCTAGATTCTAAGCCACGTTCCTCCCCCCAAGCTTAAGGTCATCTCTCCCGTGTTGGTGACAAGTCTGAATACGTTTCATGAGCAGGAACCCTGCGTGACCTGTGACAGGCATGCCTGCGAGACACCCAGGCTCTTGGGCAGCCCCGCCACGCGGCCCCGGGTCCCCATCCTCCCACCCCGGAGGCGCCCGGGAGCGGGGCCGGCAGTGGGGCTCTGGCTGGGGAATCAAGACAGTCCCATCTTCGAATCGGAAGTCGCCCTGCTGCTGGATGACCAGACCCGACCAGCTGTTCCTGCTGGATGGAGTGCAGGGCCCCAGCCCTCCCCTCACCACACAGGGAGCCAGGCCTACGGCGAGTTGGGAGGGAAGCCACCCGTGAGGAAGGCGCAGGTGCTCATCAAACACGCAGCCCTGGAGTCCCAGGCCTGGACGCACGCCCCCTCCACCACTTCCCGCCCAGCGACCTCCGTGCACGGCAGCCTCTTCACAGTCCCAAAGTCATCCCTCAGGGGGCAGGATGCCCTCCTGTGGGTCCACCGCAACCCGACCACCCCTCATGCCCAAAATGGCTTTTTCTCCTCCAGGCACCTGCTCCCTGGGGGTCGCCCTGGGACACAGGTGAGCTGGCCTTGTTTAGCAGCAGACAAGCAAGCAGAGCACGGACCCGGCCTCCCGTGTCCCCTGTCCACTGCCATGTCCTCCACCACCTGGCCCTCTGCTCACTCCAATCTGGCCTGGCCTCAACCCTTTGCAGAAACCTTTCCAGAAACACCTTTTTCAGAAACCACTCTTGCAGTCAGGAACAGCAGCTGCCAGACACAGGGGATGTTACCTCCTCCTGAGGACACCTCCTTGCTGGGGCCCCGACACTGCCCACGCTCCCTGAAGTGGGCACCTCACCTCTGGCTACACCTTCCGGATCTCTGCTTCCTGGGCTGGCGCCCTCAGCCTAAGGCCAGCTCTCCAACTGCCCCCAGCGTGACCCCTCTCCCGGTTAGGACTCGCTACTCACCACCCACCTAGGGGCCTGCTCTGTTCCTCTCCTCGTTGCCTCTCACACCTGCCCCACTGAAGACCACGTCTCGGCTCTCCAGTCTGTCCCTTCTCATCTGCACTGCCCCTGCCTGACCCAGGTCACCGCCTCTGGCCCGGACTCTTCCCGACAACCCCCTCGTCACATCTGGCCCCTCACATCTTTCCAGCACACGGCCGGCAGATGACCTTCTTCAGATGTGACTCTGATGGTGTCCTGTCCCACTGAAAGGTCTCCGACCGTGTGGGGAGGACCCTACACCTGGGGGTCAATGGACACTGACCACTGGGCTCAGAGGCTCAACAGGAATATGGCATGTCGTCCTGGAGACCACATGTCCTTAACAGCAAGAACTTTAAGGTATCTTTCAGTTCTAAAACATGGAGATCACATGCATGTAATGACGTGACAGGAAAGGTCTTCACGTACCAACAGAAGGTCATCAGAAGCTACACACACCCAATCCCCTCCTCCTCTCCAACACCTGCACACACTCTTGCACACGTGGGCACACGTGACTCTTCCCTGCTGCCTGGCAGGTGACCCTGGAGGAGTTTACGAGGCGCAGGCCTTTTGGACCAAGGCGTGGCTCTATGCCTGCCATCCAGGTCTCTCCATCCTCACCCCTGCCCACTGCTGCCTGCTACCTGAGCCTCCGGCCCCACGTGGCTTCTCCCCACCTGCCTTTGTTCAGGCTCCTTGGCCTGGGACGCCAGGTCTCTCCTCCACCTCCTCATATAACCAACTCCTACTTACTCTTTAAAACCCACTTCCAGGAAGCCCTCCCAGACCCCGAGGCCCCACCAGGGCCCCTACTCCCTGCGTTCATCTTAATCCTTGCGGCCACATCTCTGCTACCAGCCCGTCTCTCGAGGACACAGACCTCGTCTGGTTCATCTTTGTATTCCAGCACCAAAGACGAGCCCGGTATGTGGCTGAACTTAAAGGAAGGAGGGATAACAAAGTCCAGGTGGCCCTTGGAGCCCGAAGAGGACTAAGTACACGCTCTCCGGCAGCTCAGCGACCGACGGATGCAGCCCCTGGCCCACAGAGGTGGCCCGGCACGCACCTTTCGGCCAGCGTCTGCTGCTCGTTGATGCCCACGTTGAAGAGCACGGGCTGCACCCGCAGCAGCATCCCGCTCTGGATCTCCCGGGGCAGGGCGTCAAACAGGGGCCCCGGCAGGGGGATCCGCACGTTAAAGCCATCCCTGAAACGCAGGAGAAGAGGAGGGTCAGGCCTGCGACAGGGAGATGCGAGACAGGCGAGCAAGGAGAGGAAGGCCCTGCTGGCCTCAGGACGGGACAGCGGCCTGGCCCGGCTTGGAGACCTCCTAGCTGCCGGTCACCGACCTGTAAAGGGCTGTGAAATGAGTGTAGCGGGCTGGGATGAGCGTTTCCAGCTGAATGAAACGGAATAAAGCAAAAATGAAACGTGCATCACATGTGATGAACACAGATGAAAACTGCGCTAGTTCTGAGAATCAGAAAAACATTTCTACCGATTTCCTGTGATGACGGGCAGCATGTCAGTTGATGCATTAGAAGTAGCCTGAGTGACTTTGAAGGTCACGTTCCTCAAGTCCATGATCCCAAGACTCATGTCCTCCAGCATGGCCAGCTCCTCCCCTGGAGGCAAGAGAGGGAAAGGCTGTCAGGCAGAGGGGACCTGCGCTCTCCCCTGGACTCAGCGTGGCCACGGAAGGCCAGCAATGAGCTCAGGGTGGCAGTGACGAGGCGGTGAGAGCTGGGGGGAGGCTGGCCAAGTGCCTCACTTCTCCGTGAGTAAAGCCCACTACTGAAGTCCTCTGGCCACGTTAAAAAGCGCAGCTGGTGCGACCACGCCTTGTAGTCCCCGGCCCTTTCCTGGCGAAGGGAGGGGTGGGGGACCTACACGTGGGAACCTCAGAAGGCAAAGCCGGCTCTTTAGGCGTTGTGATCTTTCCGTATTCTTTAGATCTTTTGATATTTCTTCAATGTCTTAGAACTCCAAAGATTAACAGATACTTTAAAAAAAATTACCCGTTTTTACCTTCTAAGAAGAAATAAACAGAAAACGAAGGTGAGTAGAAGAGAGCATTTATAAGACAATTTGGAAATACCAACAAATTTTTTAAATACTCCTACTGTGTGACCCAGCAACTTTCCTTCTAATAATTTAGTGGGTGCAGAAATGGGCCACAAGCGGTGTGTGTGTGTGTGTGTGTGTGTGTGTGTGTGTGTGTGTGTAACTATATAGGGCTTTTTTTAGTTCTTTGTCACCTATTGGGGTCTTTGGATACATTTTCATCAGTACGTGTTACCTGTGTACCAGAAAACCACTCAGGGAGACGAGAGGGGCCACACACGGAGGCTCTCACAAGCCCAGCCCGGGCGGCTCACCGTAGGTGCTCAGCAGGCTCTCAAACTGGGCGAGCAGCCCGATGGTGTAGAGCTGCCGCAAGAAGCCGTCGTCGTGCAGGCAGTTCCTCAGCTTGATGACGAAGCCACAGATGAGCGCGGTCAGCTGCAGGGAACAGACACGGCCTCACCTCGCGCCTGGCCCGCCCCGGTTCCTGCACCCGCGTTGCTCTGCCTGTGGCGGCCCCTCACCGTCGGGGCCTGGGACCAGGAGTGCAGAGGCCACGGGAGGGCTCGCTTCCAAAGGTCCATCTGGTTTTGGTTCAGCTTTCGACCCGACCTTGGGGTCACTCCTGGTCCAGAACCTTCTGGAAGCCCAGAATGATTTCCCCGCGGTGAAAGGAAAGGCCTCTATGCCCAAAGATCAACACTCAGCGCCGGCTGGAAAGCGCGGTGCTCACGACGAGGGGCAGGAGTGGAGAACGGGGTGCCCCGTGCACAGCCCCGGCCTCGCGGGGTCAGGAAGCCGCACAGAACCCACCAAGCCTCTGCCGCCATTCCCTCTGCTAATCAGATTACTGCACCTGAAAACTGGTGATGCTCATTTAAGCTCTTCCCTCCTCTGAAGGGAAATCGAAATCACCGGAATAGAGTTGTGCCTGAGCGGGTCTAATACCTGCCGCTTTGTAAACCAGAAAACAGATTGCGCGTCTTCCCTCAATGAACTCCTCTGCAGGGAAGAACAAAGGTGGCACCAGGGCCGGTGTGACCCCAGGCTCCTTGGGGCAGGTTCCCAGGGAGCAGGTGTGAAGCCGGACTGTCCTGAGCACCTGCGATCCAGCAGCTCCCCTCCCCCTCCCTCCAAGGCCAACACCCAGGCCTCAGGCCACACGGGCAAAGCCACAGGCGGGAGGGCACAGCGCCACGCTGGTTTCCTCAACCGGCAGAGAGGGACAGGTTCACCTACCGTCTGGCAGAAGACCACGTCGCGGCGGTACTGCAGGCTCAGGAAGGTGGCGATGGTGGGAGCGCTGTCCTGCATGAGCAGGAAGACCATCGCCTTCTTGGCCTTGTCGCTCATCATGGCCACGCAGTCCGTGAGGGTGGTCAGCAGCGGGTACAGGGCCTCGCTCCACTCACCTGGCACGAGGGGCGGTCGGCTCAGACGGCGGCGCTTCGAAGGCCCCCGGCCCCCAGTCCCGCACCGGCCCTGCCACCCCGCCTGCCCCTCCCGCCTCTGCACGGCCCAGAAGTGGCGCCAAGTTCAGCCCCGGTCTCTGCCCGCCTAGCCTGAAGCTTCTCCAGCAAACGCACCATCAGCCCTCCTCGGGGACCGCCGACACCCCCTCTGGGGACTCTAACACACTCCCGGCCCCGACTGTTCCTTTCAAGGAAGATGACAGCGAGCTCTGGGAGTCATGACTCAGCAAGAACACACTGTGTCTGCGGAGGCCAGTGCCTCCCGGCACCGCCGTCCCTCGCGGGGTACCTGCTGTCTGGCTCTGATCCAGGTGGCGAGGCAGAGCCCCGGGCTTCCGGAGCAAGGCCAACCCAGCCTGGCCAAGCCTTTGCGCAGCGGGCGCAGGCCCCACCCACCACTGCGGAAGGACCCTCCCCGCCTACGCAGCCGCAGCCCTCAGCGTCCCCGCCTCCTGCGCTTTCTTCCCCGCCGCCACCTTCCTGCCGGACTCCCCCTATTCCTGGCTTAGTGGGGTTGTTCTGTTTTTGGAATATAAGGAAACTTTGACCCTGTACCAAAACAACTTTTTAAAAATAGAACCTCGGGAGAAAAACAGAGTGAAAGGTATTTTTGGCTTTGGCTCTTCTTGGTCCTTCCTATTTGGAAGACATTTAGACGAGAAAAGACATGCCCCCATCAGTTATATTTTTTTAACAGGCCACCAAGCCCAGAAACAGGCACTGGATCATCACCACTGGGTGCGCCCACTCGGAGCGCGGCGAAGGCAGTGGTGTGCAGCCCGGGCAGGGCACCCTCCTGTGATGGTGAGGGTCACAGGATGCCCGTGGCCGTCGCCCCACTCAGGACAGGCCCTGGCCTCGTGAGCAGTGCAGCTGCTAGGACGGTCAGCTCCGTCTCAGATAAACAGAATCTTAAAAAGATAAGGGAGCTGTGGCTCTGCTCTCTCAAACTGTGTGCTTCACGCTTTGCTGAGAAACAAGTTCAGAGGAACGCCCAAAACCTACAAAAGGACTGCCCTGCGCTCAGTGTTTGGTCAGCACAGAGTTTCAAGTCTACGTAGCCATTCAAAATTTGGAAATGATCTGAGTGTATGTATATGCAGACACACTGTACATGGACAAGGATTTCTATCTCTAGTGGAAAAAAGCAGGCTTACATTTAGAAAGTCTATAGCAAAAAGGTCCTGGCAAATAAATCACAATGAAAAAGAACCCTGCATGGAGGAGCGGAAAATGTGAGTCCCAGGCCCCGGCTGCTACTGAGCAGTGGTGGGTGTGCCGCAGGCAGGTCCCCTGACCCCTCAGCCACAGGGGCCCTTCGCGGTAAAACGGGGGGACTGTTGTGGATAATATCCACGTCTTTCTTCCTCTAAAATTCTCAGAGACCATGTTTTTGTTTCTTTGAAGAACTCTGTTGAATCCATGGCAATTATATTCAACAACTGTCAGAAAAGGCCAATGGGCATTAAGTTTTAATAGCCAAGTAGTTTGGGGAAAGGTAGGCAGTCATTGAGACTATGCTTCACCTCAGAAGTAAGTGCTCTTAGAGCAAGTGTTGCCAATTTTACTTTCTGTTCCACTTAACATGAATATATATATGTAATCACTATGCAACTCATGATCATTTTAACCTGAAAATGATCAGAATATACAAGTGGTCTTATTTGACTGAGCAAGCCCTCTGCATACAATTTTTTACTCTGCCTACTTCTGTTTAAGCAGGATCCCCGTAAGAATGACTTCGTTTTGCTGCATTAGAGAAAAAACAACAAACCAGACAAAAAAAAAAAAAAAGACACTGAAAAAAAACTGTAGAATTGGAAGAATGGTTAAAAAAAAGTACTCAGGGTTTGTTCCGGAGAAGAGATGTGGCCCTGGGCGGGAGTTGAGCCTGATGTCCGCCCAGAGAAGGGCTCAGCCGTGTCTGGATGGCTCCGGAGTTCAATGAGAGCATCAACCAGCCCTTAAGTCAACACCTGTGAGTGCCTCACTCTCTGTTTTCTCACTTAATCCACAGAGAGAGGACTAGTAATATGGGTAAGGAAAGCCTCAGAAAGGCTGTCTTCCCAGACACACAAAAAGAATGGCCACTTGTACACACATCTGACTACATAGCGAAGAGCCGCTGGGGATAATACATTTTGGGTCAACACGAGGGGCAACCAAACTTCAGAACTTCCAAACAAAATAAATTTCAGGGACAGTGATGAGATTTCTACCAGAACCTAGTTAAGTACAGGTGTCTGGGACGTTAGGGTTGGTGAGGGGGTTTACTCTGCCTTCTACATCGAGAAAGTCTGGCAATGAACAAAAAACACCAGTGCCTAAGCAACACCCATCGTGCTGGAGCTGATGCCCCTTGTGGGACAAGCTCCTGATCTCACTGCTCACCTGGAACAGTCACTGATGGGTCACTGCTCACCTGGACAGTCACTGATGGGTGGCCAATCCAGGACTATGCTACTTTAGGTAGCTTTGCTTTTGTGTATTTTCTTTTTTTCTCATTAATAGGGGAGGGAAAGGAGAAAGTAGGGAGAGAGAGAGAAAATGGTGTGTTTTAACTCAGACTAAATACAGCTCTGTAGGAAAAGCTAAAGGAACCCTTGGCAGGGGACCTTTTAGTCCATCCGACATCAACTGTGGACAGGCCACCAAAGCTTCTGGAAGTGACAGAGCTCACAGAAGACGAGGAGAGCTGTACAAGCCAGGCTGCCCGAGTGCTGCCTGGGAACCCGCTAGACCTCCCCTCGGCTCTACAAACTGCAGGGCTCGCAGAGCCGAGGAAAGCCCCGAACTGCCTCGGGCCAGGGTCATGAGGCCGCCACCCCCTTTCCTGGCCTTAACTGCTGGGGATGGTCACCGCCACGGGGTTCGGGGGAGACAGCGCAGCGAGAAGACACCGACCTGTCCCTGCAGGTAAGCTGGGGGGACTGGGAGTCCAGAGGCAGGTGGGAAGGAGCCAGGCCCAGGCCAGGGGAGGTGCTGGGGAGGGCCCAGGGAACCGGAGCTGGAGACCTGCTCGTGACCAAACTAACGTTTCTGGGGCGAGAAACTGAGGGGCTGAAAGCAAACTGGGGGGTTCTGGAGTCACGGCCGCGAGCGGAGCTGTGTGGGTGAGAGGATGTTCTGAAAGCTGACGGGAATAGTGCGGTAAATCCCGCAATCACAGCTGGCTGCACCCTAGACACAAGGCAGGTGGCCTGCTGTGTCATATTTACATGCAGTCAGGGGGCGGGATGTAATCCTCAGGCTGACTGGGTAGCTGCGTTTTGGAGTGTAAGGGGGAAAAAACCCCACAACATCGTACTTGGGGGTCTCATGCTCCCTCTGGGAAAACCACAAGCCACATCGAGGAAATTCGATATGAACTAGAGCAGGGGTCGGCACATTTTTCTGTAAAGGACTAGACAGTCAACACTTTAGGCTTTGAAGGCCACAGGGTCTCTGTCACAACTACCGGACTCTGGCACTGCCCCAAAGCAGCCGTGGACAGTACGTGAACGAATGGGCGTGACTTATTTCCAGGAAAACGGTATTTACAAGAGCAGGCGGTGGACGGGATTCGCTAGGAGCAGTGGTCTGCCGACCCCTGAACGGAGTCACAAACACTGATTTCTACATGCAAATGCAGTCCGAAAGATTCCATTTCTAGCACTAACTCCACCTGAAGCCCACAGCAGTGCCTGACAGGAAGTCTAAGGCTGCAGCCAGGCTCAGAAGAGAGGAGGCTGTGTGATTACCGTGCCACAGCATCTGGACAGCTACCTCTTATCTGCCTCCCCCTCCATGGGACGCTCGCAAGCTCAGGTGAAATCACAGGAAGCGTCACGTACCATCGTGTACCTCTCTTAGCCAGGCCACCCACTTCAGGAAGCCTAATGCGCTCGTGGACGCTAACTTCTGAAAAGGGTTTAGGACGGGAAAGTGACAAAAACGCATGTGGTAGCCTGCTTCTGGCCACAATACCAGCCCGACTGGCCCCTCGGCAAACCTAAGAAAAGTTGCTACATCCCTCACAATGAGGAAACTCCTAAAATGTTTTCCTGACTCTGGGAGTACAAGGTAACCTTTGACAGTTTAGCTACAAACACGCCCTGAATGTTAAGAAGACATCTGCAGAAGCCTTGAACAGAAACCACGTACCTGGGCTGGACTCTTCAGGAGGGGGACTGCAATCTGCACAGAAATGGAGGGTGACATGGATGATTAAGGAGCGGCACACGGTTCAAACACGAGCAACTCAACGCTTAGTGCAACTGCAGCAGCAGCTGGCAGTAAGCCGGCTAAACTGAGCCTCGGGGAAGAGGCCGGGGGCCTGCCTGCCTCTTCCCCAGGAGTCACACGAAGGTGGTCGGGCTGCCTGGAGCTCCCTGCCCGATCCACCGGTGGTCAACATTCATGTTGCTGGTACTTCAACATGACACACTCTTCGGGAAGAGCAGGTTAACGTGTCACAATGAGATAAAGCCCCCACGTCCATCCCATTGCATGTGCCGGAGCCCACGCTGGCTCACGACATCTGGAAGCAAACTTGCAGTGAGAGAGACTGACCGGTAAATCGAGCGTGCAGCTCAGAGCCCACCGCCCTGACTGACTCTAGAGCCCGGGCTCAAGGTCGGCTGCTGAGATCCAAAAGGTTAGGGTCCAGTCATGAAACCCATATACCAGACACATGCATGCCAATCTTTACGATGGTTAAGCCAAATACAAAACGTTTATGATTGAGGGAAGTCTAGAATTGGAACATCCCTCCAGGTCCCTCAAAGAATACCAAGTTTAACTCAATTTCACCTACACTGAGTCACATCGGGAAGTACTCATTTCAAGTTCTCTTCTCCCTTAAAAACTCTAAAATTCCTGGTTAACTGGGTGTGCCACCTGACACAGACAAGTTTGAAAACGGATCGTTTGGGCTAAAAGCTTATTTTATTTTATGTCTAAACTTTTCAGTTCAAAGAATGTTTTAGGATCCTGAAACAGGTAGTTTCAGATCCTCAAGAATAACTAGAACCAGCTGAACGGAGACTCTGACAACCTGGATTGTCCAGAAGGGTGGTGGCAGGGATCTTCTGTCTAATCGTCTTTGGCAATGACTTCTTAAACTGGCCAACGGGACAGAAAATAGAGCAAAATTAAAGGCCTCTGTATGTTGAAGACTTCAGCGTCTTCACTGGAGCGCAAATATCCTGAGACTGCCTACTTCACAAAGAGGGAAACCACCATGGGGTGTGTGACGCACAGTGGTGACTGTTCAACATCTGTCTGGCTAAAATCAGAATTACCCCAGGCCTTGGAAAAATACAGATTTCTGTCTCCCCATAACCCTTCCTCCAAGATCCCGAGGCTCTATGAGGAGAAGGGTTTAGAAGCCTGTCTTCATGATCTGCAGTGATCCCAAACTGCTGGGCTGGGACCATGCCTGAGAAGGGATCAGGGGTTAAACCCACCGGGTAGACTCATCCTTCAATCAAATGGGAGAGAGGGATCTCCTCTTAGATCACAGAGGCCCCTGAGATTTGATGCCCACTGTGGACTGCTCCACACACATGCAGATTTTAGCACACAATCTCAGGGGTACGTGGACCTGGGGTGCAACCCATAGATCTCAGGTTAAGAGAAACCTGGTCCAGGGTTTGAAGGACTCTTCGGGGATGAGGAGAGCAGGAGAGAGTGTGTCGGGGAGGTAATGGAAGTCACCAAATCCTGACAGCTTGCAGACGGGTCACTTGGTGGAAAACCAGGAGGAGTGGGAGGCTCACGGAGCCTCTGCGGTCCGTGCTGAGGGGGACTGGTCAGTGGGCCCTGCGGAGCCCTGACCCCAGGCGGGTCTGAGGCAGGGCGACTCCTTGATGAAAGATGAAAACCAAGGACCCAGGACAGGGTAGAGAATTGGAACGAAAAGAGAGAATGCCTTCAAAGAGGCATGGAGTTGTTCACAGGCAGTAAATACGCTGGTGTGAACACAACCCCGCCCATTAGGCCAAAACAAGTGCCCCAGGAACTTGGAAGGGCATCGGGAGTCACGACAGAGCCCAGCTCTGGTCCCTGAGGACAAGAGATTGAGTAAAACAAATGGCTCACAGTCTGGCTTTTCCAGATCCTCCTGATCATGCCGAGGTCTGAACGGCTTCCCGGCTGTGCTCAGATGTTTAACTTAAGGACCGTGTGCAGGTAATTTAGAGGCATATGGTTTCATAAGTTTCTTTTGAGCGCTGATCAGCAGAGTCAGACTCTCTCAAACGCTTCCTACTCCCATGAGCACAACAGAGCTGATCTGTATGGCACACACAGGTACAAGTCAAGCCCTAAATATCACAAATAAATGCTCCTTTAAGTAACTTTAAAACTGCACTTAAATTTGTCTATATATTTGAACAATATGGGACGTGCCTAGAAAAAGAGGACATTTCAGTTATGAATACAACAGTATATCCAGTTAAATGAACTATCTCCTGCATTTAAAAAAATCCAATCAGTAACTTTTTTTTAAATCTGCAGAAAAATGTTTAAATTGCAAGCAAGACAATATTAAAGAGAAATGAGCAATGAACTTTCAGAAATTTTTTTAAAGAAACACAATAAAAAAAAAAAAAAAAAAAAAAAAAAAAAAAAAAATGAGAGCACGAACAAAGACAAAACAGTTCCATGAACCAAACACAGGTTTGGGGAACTGAAAGTCGAACCCCTCACAGATGGCAGAGTGGAGGACGGGGACACCGGGGAAACACAGGCTCAAGTGAGAGCGCACCCTGGGGACAGACTGCAGGCGGACTGGAGGGGGAGGGCGTCTGACAAACCCAAGGAGGATTTACCAAGAGGCTCCGACAAGGGAGCGAGACCCTGCCTTGAATGAAAGCTGCCCGGTTCAGAAATGACAAGTCCCACTGCCAGCGGCCCATCCCTGGCCCAGCTGGGCCTTAACCCACCCAAAGGGGGGCAAGGAGGCGGCGGCAGCAGCTGGATCTCAGCTGCCTGGCACACAACCCCATCATCTCTTCCGGGGAAAGGCCAGAGCTGCAGGGACCAGGGACCCAGGGGCTCGGCAGGCACGAGGCCCCCAGCTGTAAGGCGACAGCGGGGGCAGAGCGTCTGGTCATGCCCTGCGTCTCCGCAGGCAGCAGGCTGTTTCTGAAGCATGCTGCTTCACGCCAGCGTCCTGCCTTCTACCGAGAGCCCCACCTTGGAGGCGGCGCCGAACAGAGGAACCTAACTGGCCCCCCCAGACGTGGGAGCGGGGCCCACCCTCTGACTGGGTTACGAGCAAGGCCCAGGGCAGCAGGCCTCTGCCGGATAAAAGTGCGCCCAGCCAGTGACAACCAGCCTTTCCAGACGAGTCCGCTGGGCCTGCCACCAGCTCTCATCCAGAGAGAGCTGCACGCCTCACGTTTTCCTTGATGCCTGATGCAGTAAGCAATCTCACGAGAAAGGCATCTACCGTTCGGCCTCCTTCGGGTTCCCAGACTGGCTGACAAACGAGCAAAGTCCAGGAGCCCCACCCTCCCGGACGTGGCAGCGTGAGCCCGCAGGGCCCTGAGGACCGGCCTTCGCCTGCAGGCTCACACGCGGGCCCCGCAGCCGTGAAGGCTCGGGGAGCCCCCGCCCCCACTGCTCTGGGTGCCGCGACACCCCCTCTGCTGAGAGGCCTCCCTGCAGTCTGCGTGGCGGGCGTGGAGTTAGAGACACACACGAACACACGGACAGCGCTCGAGGTGGAGGTGGGAAGCGGGGTGCGTACGCACGTGTGGTCGGGTGAGGGCGGCATGCGGTGGGGGGGCGTGGCGAGGGGGGCGCGTCGCAGAGGGGGTCCTCCGGTCGGATCCAGTAGGCCTGGCTGCCCCGGTTACCTTTCCTTCCTGCGCAGCTGCCGGTGCCGGGGAGGCTGTGGTCGCAGCCCTCGCCCTGCAGGCGCTCCCGCTGCAGCAGCTTGTCGGCCCGTTGGATGATACACTCCAGGCTCTTGTCCACGTTCAGCCACACCTTCTCCTGGCGGACCCAAGGGGCGCGGGGTCAGCTCTCCCAGCAGGAGACGCAGGGCAGAAAGCAGAGCCCGCCCCCGGGCACCATGCCCACTGAGACCCCGCAAGACGCAGAGAGGGCGAGACAATTTGGAATCCCCCGTTAAAGCTGCATCTGCTTTTCCAAAGACAAGTCGATGTCCCGTGGGCGTCAGTTTCAAAGTTTGGGGGACGTCTGCTAGTCACTGTCCCGGAGGCCACTGTGGGCACGAGGGCCACGGGAGCACCCTCGTCCCCTCCTCCCTCCCCGCAGACCTCGTACAAACACCGCAGGGGACTGAGGTCTTCTGGATGGAGGCGGTGGGTCGCTCCGCATGGGGGACGGGGGCGGGGGGGGTCCCTGCAGAAACCCAGGCAGCACTCAGGACGCCAGGGCAGGCCTGGGGGAGCGCGCTGCTGCCGCCGGTAATCCGGTGCCCCCAGGACGACACCGCCGAAGAACAGTCCCAGCAAACGACAAACACGAGTCCGTGATGTGTCACTCCCTCAAGGGGCAGACCCTGCTCTCAGAGCCCACCCAGCGGAAGCAACATCGTGACGGGATGTCAGGGCGGCGTCTTCCAAATCCTCATCAAGCTGCCCAGCACCTCAGCTCCCAGTGGAGGCCGAGGGGGCAGGGCCCGGGCTGGGCCCGACACCCGCGAGGGAGCGAGGCCTCGCATTTTCCAGGCCGGCTCAGTGGCAGGGTGACGGGCGGGGGCGGCAGACTCACCCACTCCTCCTCGTGCCAGTCCACCTGCAGGGAAGACCGGCTGTTCCTGCCCGACCACCTGGCCATGAGGGTGTCCTGGTCGTTCCTCAGCATCACCTGCTCCTCCTCAGTGGAGGTGGGCGAGGCCTTGGAGGCGATGTAGTCGGGCCGGGCCGCGTTCAGCCCGTGGATGGAGGTGGCCAGCAGCTTGCAGTCGCACACGGTGACCAGCTGCCGGGTCTGCAGGGACACACGCACACCTGGCCGCTAAGCACCCAGGTGGGGCTGCGGGGCCCGGCCTCTCTGAGCACCCAGCCCGCCCCCTCCTCCCTCCCGCACGGTGCCCACACCCCAAGAGCTGCAGCCCTCGGGACGGCCGAGGCTAAAGGCTGCCTGCCGCACGACAGGCCCGGCTGAATCTCGGCAAGAACTTCCCAAAGAAGCCCGGAGAACGCAAGGAGGACGACAGGGAGGCCAAGAAGCCTCTGACATTCTTGGATCCCGGCCAGCCTCTGAGCCTGACACGGCTGGAGGAGGGGCCCGGGGTGAGCCCAGTGCCAGCCTTCACTGGCTTCCCAGGCTGTCCCTCCATCCCAGGGCACAGGCCTCACTTCAGTTTAACCGCTGAAGTCTTATGCTTCACATCTAATACCTGAAGCCCCGGGCAGCGGGATTCCTGGCATAGCACGTGCGGTTCTGGGGAATTCTGCACGCAACAGCAGCTCTGTGGCTCAGAATTTGACGTCTGACAACGTCACCTTTATTTTATGAGTGGATTTAATCCCTGGCACTCAGTCTTTTTACTGGGCAAACACATGGGAAGGATACAAGACATTCGGACGGGGAAAAGCAGCTCATCCCAGTGAAGCAGGTGTGTGTGGGGAAGTGTGACCAGAATCTGTGTGTGCACGTGTGTGTGCTTGTGGGCACGTGTGTGTTTGGCGGAGGCACGTACGCTGAGAGAGACACTGAGTCACGTGAAAAAGCATCATCCATCAATTTTTAATCAGGATCAGATGACAGTTAATTAGAAGCTGGTTTGTGGACTATATATAAGCCAGTGAAATTATACTGTTCTTATATTATGTGCGTATAATAATTCAGTTTCTTTTTTCGAACGGCGAGTACAACGGAAATGTGGCCCCAAATGTGCCGGGTAGGCAGTCACTAAGGAAGCAGAGGAACTGTCCCAGCTTCAACAAGACCCCCGTGCACGTGTAGGGGCTCCCTGGAAAGCCAAGTGCATGAAGCCACAGCTGAGACTCCTGAGCTCCGGGCTCCGTTGCTGGTCTGCCCCCATCCAGCTCTGTGACCACGGGCCAGTCACCAAGCCCCGCCCCAGGCCTTTGTGGCAATAGGATCTGAAGTCAGACCTTCAAGGTCATCCCAGTGTCACCATTTGTGTGGACAGCTCTAGGCACACATGAGGTGTCCAGGGGTATTCAGAAACCCAAGGGACCCCCACCCACCTGCAGCAGGGTAGCCTCTCCTACCTTGTCTGCTAAGATGGCGAGTGTTCTTTCGAGGCCAGTGGCAGACCTGTCCTTGGCCGCCCTCGAGAGCCTCTCTGCGTAGTAACTCACTTGGGTTTTCAGGGTGTTGATCTGGGCAATGATCTCCTTGGCTCTGACAATGTCCTGTGGTATGTAGATGATGGACTGGCAGCTGGACGACGTACTAAAAAGGATGAGAACGGCTTCTAAGGGGTTCTCTCGAATCGGTGGGGATAGTAGCACCTCCCCACCCCTGCCCACAACCAACACGAGGTGAAGCCTCCTGTTACTCAGGGCTGTTTCCTAGGCTAGTCTAGTTGTTGGTGGACAAGAGGAAATCTCAGCAGATCCATTCTGTCTGTACAGTAGAGGCTTGAAATGTTAAAATACAGTTAAGCCTTTTATCCATGTTTGCATGTATCTGTATTCTTACTGTGTTTCTACCTGTGTGTACAGATGTTGAACCCAGTAGTTGCCTGGATGCTCATAACCTTTCACCTAAGAACCTCTTCTGTCAGTTTTTAAGCAGTACCTCAGTGGAGACCTGCTGACACCAGAGTGGCTCACACCTCAGTGAAGGGAGACTGCAGTAGGGGCTGGACTTTGCCAAAAGAAACCTGTCTTTTCATTTGGCCAATCAGGACTTCAAACTTTCTGTGCACAGACCCACACCCTCCCTCGTGTGTCTACCCCAGCAAGTCCCCAGAACACTGGGCTTCCATCCTCTCTCCCCTGCTCCGGGACTCCCCTGCTCAATGTTCCATCGGATGAAGGGGGGCATGGAGAACATGCCAAACTGGAGAGGCCAGGCCTGGACGCCTCACTGGCTTTGAAAACCAGTCCTTCCCTCGTCCCCCACTCCCTGCCACCGAGCGGCATGTGCATCTCGGGATCTGATGTCAAAGCTACTGCCCGGCACAAACACCAGCCTCTGGGGATCCAACTCCACGCCCCTGGCTTCGTGGGACCTTCTAGATGGGGATGGTAAATTGCATGTCTCTTAGCTAAGATCCCCAATCAACCCAATATTATAAGTTTATTTTTCAGACCACCTGAGGGAAACAGGGAGACGTATAAGGCAGCCATGCTTCATGTAAGGAGGGGCCCTGACTGGTCCCCTCGAAGAGCTGCCCTTTGAGTTCAGGGGAAGAGGGAGGACCACACCCCCCACTGCTGCCCCTGGAGGTGAGGGTCACACGGTAGGACTGAGCCCTTTCCCTGCTGGGCTCTTTCCAGGGTAACCCGAAGCTGGGTCACCAACAAACCGCCCTGCCCACTCCCCTGACGGACTATGGGGTAAACATGCAAAAACAAAAACCGAAGCACCCCAGAAAAAAACAACACCCCAAGCCCAGACACCACAGTGAAAAACGATGGAGCTGCCGGAAGCCCATGCAGCAGGCTGCGGTCAAGCCTGCACGGCACGAGGTGCGCACGCTGCTTTCCAACCTGCAATCACTGCCAAATGAATAGCTACCATCCAGGACAACTGAGTCTCAGGAACACGATCCGAAACAGGGTTTTTAAATTTATTCTTCCCAGGAGCCAGTATTTAGAGAACACACGGAACGGGCGCTGCACGCACACGTACACGTGTGTATGGAGACGGGTGTGTTCACTTCAGCAGATACAAAGCCTCCGACAAGCGGGACAGAAAGCATCACCCCGCTCACTGTGTGCTCCCACAGAACCTGTTAGTAACACGGGAAGGACGTGGCGGGGGCGAGGAAGGATGCACTTCAAAGAGCCGCTGTTCATGGATGACTGTGAACACACGAGCGTGGCCTAAACGGGGGGCAGCCGCAGAGCCTCAGCCACGGGGGAGGGTGTCCTCAGCGTGCAGCACCTCCAGCAGCGTCCGCCCTGCCACGGCCCCTGAGCTGCTCCAGCTCTACGACGGCAGCAGTTCTGAGGGCTACGGGTGCCTCACGAGCCCCAGGGCTGAGCCCCTGTTCTGGGCCGGGGCAAGTGCCCCGGGCGGGTCTGGGGAGGCCTGGAACGGCAGTGGGGACCCCAGGCAGCAGGCATGGTGGCTTCTGGCTGCCATCTCACTGTTGGTGGAAAAAGTCACTTGGTTGTATTAATTGTTGGTTTGCCCTCCAGGGATAAAACTGGCCCTAGTAATACTGTTTTACAAATCTCCATTAACTATTAAATACCATAAAAATGTAAGCTGGCTTCATTCCTACAAGACGTGAAGGGAAACTGAAAACTGAAAAGCCACAGGTTCTTGTAAAAGAAGCCAGGAAGGGACTCCCAGACGCACCAGTGGGTTGACTTGAAATCCCAGCACCTGGGGACCTGCCCGGCCTGGGCTCCTCATATCCTGGAGGAACAAAACTGGGTCTTCGCTTCGAGTGAGCACAGCAATGAACTGCTACCAGACTGGGAGGGTTTGACACAGCAGACTGGAGATGGGCTATTCATTATCACAGAACATTGCAGTTGGAAGGAGAATTCTGTCTATGAGGCTACAACTAGGAGCCCACGGGGGCACGGAGGGGGAAGCACCTCAGAGGAGGGGACAGTCTCTCCGCACGAGAGCAAGACCCAAACACACACTCTCCACAGACAGAAAACTCACCAACACTCCTCAAAACTGCTAAAGAAAAGAACCAAAACGAAATATTAGCAGCTTGTTAGCAAACGGCAAATGCAGAACAAAAATTTAAAAAACAAGTTCTCTTTCGTCAAAATTCTGGAGATCATTTGTCGAGGCCCCGACTACAGGGGCCTGATTAAACTCAAGAGCCCAGCACGCTCACTGGTGAGAGCAACGTCTGCGCATGTGCTCGAGCCCCAGGGAGACGTCCCATGCGGGTGAGTAACACCTGCGCCGAAAGGAGAGCTCCCCTGGTGCAAACCATTCCTGCAGGTGGTTTTACGACATCAGTAGGACATTAAATAAAAATGTATATATTAGAAAAATGCTGTGGAAGTACTTAGGGAGTAAGAGGTACTGAAGTTAACATGCCAAACACTTAGGTATCAACACCCCAACCTTCCTGGGACAGGGACAGCCCTCTTGAGCAGCTTTCTCCTCCAGGGCCTCCACGCCAGCCTCAGGTCACACACTCGCACCTCCACGCGGCCACATGCAATGGTGCGACAGACACGCGGCTGGCTGTGCAGAGTGTGGTGGCACAGGAAGCTCGCCTTTGTCCTAATTCCCAGGGAAGCACCGCGTCGGTGAGTCCTCGGGGGGATCTGGTGGCCTGGCTTGTCTGTCCAGGGAGGAGCCCTTGGTGGGGACGAATCAAGGTCGAGGAGGCTGCCAGGGGCCTCCCAGAGATGCCGCCCAGCCCTGCGCTCAGCTCTGACCCGACTCCCCAGCTGCTCTCCGCCAGCCTGCTGGCCCCTTGGCCCCTGACCTTTCTTCCCAACCCGTGCAGTCCGAGGTCACCTTGCTCAAGCCCTGTCCTGACTCCCGCCCTGGGGCCTGAGGCTCCGGCCAGCGCTAAGCCTCCTTCGACTGCCCCACGGGTCCTCCTGAGGCTGGCGGGCCTTGGCCTCACCGTCCTCAAAGCACTGGGCTCCCGCCCCTCGAGCCCACGTTCCACGCAGACTGCCCCGTCGTGGCCCCAGCTTGTTCCTTCTCTGCAGCCCCACCTTCTTCTCCGGGCCTCGCCGCCCCGTCTCCCCCAGAACCTCGCTCCATCGGTGTCCTCTGCCGTCTCCCCCCACTTGCCTTCATCTCTCCTATCAGCCAGAGCACGGGCTCATCTCGGTCACCTTCTGCGCGCCTGAGGCCTTCACGCTGCTCTTCCACCTCACGGCCCGAGGAGCCCAGGCCTCGGCCACACGCATGGCATCCACTTCCTACACCCGCACCCCCTGGTCAAGGTAAGCCTGGCGCGTGACGCTCGGGAAGATCACCCACGCCTCGCGGCGTCCAGCTCAACAGCTCGGTTTAGCGCTCTCTCCCGTCCCCTCTGATCCACAGCACAGCCTGCACCCTCCGCTCGCCGATTTCCAGCAGGCTCCAAGCGCTGGTGCTGACTTTGCCCCAGGGCCAGGCCCAGACCCGTCAGCTCTGGTCACCTGCACGCCGCCTGCGCCTGCCCGGCCCCTCCCCTCGGCTCCTGCCCCCAAGGCCCCGCCCCTCACCGTGAGCTCCGCAAGGCCCGCCCCACCCCGCCCACCTCCCAAGTTCCTGCTCAGCGTGGTCAACTCCGCGCAGCCCCTTGAGCCTTTCCGACACTGACGACCTCTCCCGGGCTTCACGCTTTGTGACCTTCAACCTACCGACCAGGGCCTGTAAAGGGCAGCCGAGCCCCAGCGTCCAGGAGGGCCGCCGCCTGGGGCGCTGCTCTCCAGGTGCATTTCCATCCGCTGTCATTTTACAGGG
This sequence comes from Neophocaena asiaeorientalis asiaeorientalis, assembly GCF_003031525.2. Lineage (NCBI taxonomy): Eukaryota > Metazoa > Chordata > Mammalia > Artiodactyla > Phocoenidae > Neophocaena > Neophocaena asiaeorientalis. The sequence continues at coordinate 8,809,536 of NW_020173116.1, read as the reverse complement.
ACAGGACCACGGCTAGGGTGCCTCGTCACCCACCCAGCTCAGTCACACACACACAGAGCAACACAGGGCCCGTAAGGCAGCTCCTCCCGCCCCGCAAAAGCAGATCGGATGCTGGATGTTTTCTGTGGTACCCGTTTTGACTTTCTTTTTCTTTAACCTAGGAAGCGTCAGACGGCAGTACAAGGACAACAAACACCCTCCAAGAACTTACTGTTTCTTGGTCTCTTCAAATTTGTGCAGCTTTTTGCGGAGACCTCCTGACTTAAAGCCTTGGCAGTGTGCTGCTGGCGCTCCGATGGTGACAACGTCGTAGTTCTGATCTGAATGACAGAAAGCTCTCCTCCATTACTCTGGGCTCAGGCCTGTGGACGAGCCAGCTACAGGGACACGTGCACAGCTCTGGGATCCCCCGCCAGCCCACTTCCAAGCAGCCTGTGGTTCCCTCAGTCGCACAGCCCGGGCTGCCCGAGGGCCTCTGGAGCCAAGCACCATCATCTCGGCTACGAGGGTCCTGTCTCAGGGGAGAGTCACACAGGGCAGAGGGCAACTACCCAGCGACTCAGCTTGCATCCCACCTTCAGAAGGGTGACCTGTGGGCAATTTTCTGACACAGCAACACAAAGGGAAGCTGGAGGGGGGACAATCGAGGGGAAGGGGTCTGAGCTCTCCACAGAGGCCTTCCGGAGGCCCTTGGGCTGTGCCTTTGCCGAGCGCCCAGCAGCAGCACACACAGGGCAAGCTGGGGCAGATGTGGGGCAGCTCAGGGAGAAAAGAAGTGAGATGTGATCCAGCAAGACGGTTACCTGATCCTCCATCGTCCTGAACTCTCATCCTCTGTATGTGTAAGTTTGTGGGAACAAATTCTAACTTTTTATCTGCTTTCAAACTGCTTGCCTTGAACGAGGGACCTGAGGAATGGAATGTGAGAAAATAAAGATGGTCAGCCCGTATCCCCCATTCATGAACGGTGGGTGGAGAAGGGACAGTCTGCGGGTACTGCTGCAGGTATGCAGGTGTGTGTCAGCAGTGGCCTCAGAAACTCTGAGCTGCCCGTGAGCACACTTCCTTCCCAGACGATGGGGTTCGAAAGGTTGAGGGAGAGCAGCTCCCGGCCAGGAGACTGGTTCAGGGTCCTGGGTGGTGAAAGGGGCCTGGTGGATCCACCCTCGGAGGCTCAGGAGCGACGCCGGGCCTTCCCATCGGCAGCTCTCAACCGACAGGTCTGACACAGGGACAGGATTCCGTGCAGCACGATGTCGGCACCACTATAAAAAGCAAGTGGGCCCGTGCCAGGAAGTGCCTGTTCCAACCGTAGAGCCCGCTGGCATCCAAGATCTAAGAAACCGGCGTGACGGGAGCAACACTTCTCAATTCTGAAAAGCCATGAGAAGGTCTGCTCATCACCCCAGGTCTATCAGATGAGCAAACGCTACACAGCCTCGATTCTGGCCTCCGGAAAACACGCTAACATGTCCCCTTGCACATCCTGGGGTGGGGCTCAGGAGTTTGGACCATGTTTTCTACCAAATATTCACAATCTTATTTCTATAATTAGAATACTAAACTAATTAAGTAAAGAACTACTTGCCTAGAAAAAGAGACTATAGAATACACTAACAACCAGGAGAAATAAACATTCCACCTAGTGAAAAAAGACACATTTATTTTGCCAGTATGCAAAACGCAGACCAGCCACTGTCCGCTTTGCACTTTGCCACGGGAGATGGTTCTCTAGCTACTGACGGGGTAGCCCATGGACCCCCGGCACTGGCATCCTGGGAGCCTGTTATAAATGCAGAATCCCAGATCTGCTGTTCACGAGACTCTCTGGAGACTTAGAAGCACACTGACATCTCAGAAGCTCTGCTCTAGAAGAATTATGGTGGGGGCGTTTCAGACTGTCCCAGGTAACAAGCATCCAGCACGGGCAGGTCCCTAAGTCCCTTCAGGCAAACGCTGCCATTTGTCTTAGAAATACACTTAGATCTGTTCTTCAGATTCAAACCAAACCCAGGGCACCATCATCTTGTCATCACTCCTGTAAACCTGGATGCTTCTCAGCCAAGTTTAGGAACGGGTTCCTCTGTGCTGTGCCCACGTTAAGGGGTTACGATTTTCTTTAAAAGCTGAAATTCTATTATAAAGAGGGGAAGGAGGGAAGAATCTGAAGATAGAGAATAAAGTAATAGAAAACCAAAAAAGTCACTCCATTTGGAACCAAAAGGGAATGAGTTAATAAGCATAGTCTTCTAAACCTACCCTGAAAATGTTTTGAAAATCAAGTGGCATCTTTCAAGAAGAAAAGATGTGTCTATATTTCACTTTCATTTTTGAGTCTTAAAATGGAGAGCTCCACTCAGACAATTCATATGTAAATATAAGGACCGCTAAACAGTTAAACCGGGAAATCTAGAAAACCCTGCCTTGCTTTGTCTCAAGGCAAACGGCCTGCATCCTTTTGGCCATTTCACTGATGCTAGACCAAGATGAAGAAATAAAATGAACCAACAGCCTGTGACTTTGTCTTTCCTGAATTTCATCCTACAGCGGTTGTTTTGGCAGATGACACCATGGAAAGAACTTTCGATGCAATTCACACATTTGTCTTCTCAATTAAGATCTGAAAACTCCATATTTGAGAGAACTCACACCTACATGAGAATCTATTTTTAAAAATCCATTAGAGTGTCTGTCAGTGGGAATGACCCTGGGTTCCAGATTTCCAGCTGGGAAAATGAGAGCGGGTGAGCCATGGTGGGGTTGAGAGCGGGCACCCACCTTTGTACTGATGGAGGTCGGTCAGGTTCTCCTGGTACGTGAGGATGATGGTCTGGTACTGAGTGACGATCTGGCGCCGGAGGCTCTCCCAGCAAGGGGACAGTTCCCCCAGCTCCTCCAGTTCACACACTCTGCAAGAAGACACACGCATCAGGCCATGGCGCCGGCTCCCTCCCAGCAGAGGCTCAGGAGTCCTGACCAGCCAGGAGGACAGATGGATGTGGACGCGTCATGCCCAGGGAAGGCCCTGCGAGTCTGGAGGGGCAGCAGCAGGGCAGGACAGCAGACAGCTCCAAGAGCGGCTGTAAAAAAGGCAGACCACTGACCACGTGGAAACTGCACAGACAGGCTTTTCAGAGGAACTCAGTCAAATGTTCAGGGAAAACTAAGAGAAGGAGTGAAGAGGGGAGTGGCTCCACCACGGCCCCCTGGCGACCTTGCGTGTGTCCAGAGGCCACAGGGGCGTGAAGGCTTGAACTGCAGCCTGAGTCTGACCCTCCCGGAGCACAGGAGGATTGGAGCCTGAGGGCAACTGCTACAGGCTCTCCCCACCCGTCCATCCCCCCAGCGCGGGGCTGTCACTGCCTCCTGGATTCTGGGAGGCGGGGCTTTCTGCCCTCACCAGAGCAGAGCTGCAGAATATAAAGCTGTCCCGCGAGCCGGGCTGCTCAGCAATGGGGGTCCCGTGGCTCCTGCTGCGGCCACCAGGCCCCTTATGTTTCACTGTCATCCTATTCGGGTCCGGGACAAGGACCCTGGGAAGATGGCAGCTTTAGCTATCGTTCCCTTTACTACCTGTGTAAGTAACGAACTGTCTAGATCTAAAAGTGCATAGAGAAGAAGACAAGGGAAAAAAAGAATTTGTTATATCCACAAAAATGAAAGCTGTTTAAGAACTGAAATATAAACTTCTTAGCTCAGCAGGAAATAAGAGCTACATAATCAGAATAATGAACACAAAAAATGGATTCAAAAAAAAAAAGGATAACCATTTTAGGAAACTGGGGGGGAAGGTACAAAAGACCCAAAATCCTCTTCATAGGAAATCAGCAGTTAATCTCTGAAGTTGATTAATTAAGAGAGCACTCTATACATAAATCTAGAAATATAGCAGAAAACACTAAAACGGCTAAAAGTGGTTGTTTCTAGGGAAGGAGACCAGAAAGTTGAGAATCCCAAGAGTTATGCTTTTCGTTAAAAACCTTTTTGTGCTCCTTGGCGTTTTATACTATGCGCGTTTTCCTCTAAGGGGGGGAAAAAGCTAAGTTTATAGAAGTGTTTAGGAATCTACTAAATTTTCTAAAGTTAAAAAAAATTTTAAAGCTGTGCCATTTTATTATTATTATTACTAATCAATAAGATTAATGTAAAAGAACCCTCGGTGCAGGCAAGGCTGGGTGGGACCGATGTCCCCGTGGGTTGCCGGCTGAGTGGCCCCACTGGCCTTGGGTCTGCAACCGAGCCTGTCTGCCTCAGCCGCTGCGAGCCCTTCTCTCTCCGTGTCTCTGCCCGTGTGTCACGTGGCTCCTCCTTGTGCTTCGGGTGTCAGCTTAGTGTCACCGTCTCTCAGAGGCCTGCCCCGGCCACCCTCCTCCTTCTCACGGTCCCTTTTAAGTTCTGCACACCAGTGACCCGTCTGGGCCCCGTGTGGCCCAAGTTCTGTTACTGTCTCCCACGGTCCACCTCGCTCATCAAGACCCCCGCCTCCCCACCACAGTGAGCAGAACACTGGCCATGTGGTTGGTGTGAGAAACAACAAAACCCTCCAAACCGACACAATGAATGAATGAACTCTTCCGAGTTATAATGCACCAAACAGTGGGAAATTATGCGTAACTAAAAATTTAGTGAAACTGAAGATATATAGAAAAGTAGATGGTAGCTATGTAAATATATTACAAATATGGAAAAGCTGAAAGGACGTTTTAAAAAATTAACTCTATAAAATATACACAGGGCATCCCTGGTGGCACAGTGGTTAAGAATCCGCCTGCCAACACAGAGGACACGGGTTCAAGCCCTGGTCCGGGAAGATCCCACGTGCTGCGGAGCAACTAAGCCCGTGCGCCACAACTACTAAGCCTGCACTCTAGAACCCGCAAGCCACAACTACTGAAGCCTGCACACCTAGAGCCCGTGCTCTGCAACATGAGAAGCCACCGCAACGAGAAGCCTGCACACTGCAACGAAAAGAAGTCCCCCGCTCGCCGCAACTAGAGAAAGCCCGCGCACAGCAACAAAAACCCAACACAGCCAAAAATAAATAAAAAGTTCATCTAAAAAAATTAAAAATAAATAAAATATACACATATAGGGGGATAAAGCAGCTCATTGCATTATTCTTCCCCTTTTTCTCTAAGTTCAATTTTTTTTTCAAGATAGAAAAATTTAAAAATAGCTGTACTAAAACAGTAGGATCTGGCTGCACTGTTTTCCTTCATGCAGCTGCTGTGTTGCATCTACGATTAACACTGCTCGATGGCAAGGAGCAGAGATGACTCTTAGGCGGACGGGAGACGTACTCTGCAGTGCCCGGACCTCCTCGCAGGCTGCTCCCCGCCTCAGGACCAGTGAAGCAGGCCCCGGGCCGAGAGACACAGAGGATCAGTGTCCTGATGGGTCATCCTTAGCCCTCTGGAGCCCGGACCGTAGGAAACCGTGACCCAGGCAGCCGCAACCAGAGAGGGACCAGCTAGTCTAACTTTCTCAAGGCCGGAGGGGAGGCGAGGGGACCCGTGCTCAGCAGGGGCACAGCTGGCGCGTCGGGCACGCTGTCTCGTGACGTCCTCGCACAGAAACCCCGGGACACAGATGAGCAAACTGAGCCCAGGCCGCGCAGCAGGCAGGCGGCGGACGCTGGGCGTGCGGCCCATCTGAGGCCAGTGCTCACCCACCCCGTCCACGGGCCTTCCAGACGGGAGGGGCAGATGACAGGGGGCCTCACCTGGCCGCGTCCTCCTCCAGCAGGAGCTTCACGAACTGCCGGGGCACGTGCAGGGACAGCATGCTCTCTGCCATCTGCTCCAGGATCCGCAGGTGGTTGCCCTCGGTGGTCGGGAACCGGTACATGCGGCAGATGGCACCGCCGAACACTGAGGCGGGAGGGCGACGGGCCGCAGTGAGCAGGCGCAGGCCGCCGCGGGGCCCCTCCCCCCCGGCCCCCGGGTCTCCTTCCTGCTCATCTCCAGGGAGTTAAAACGCTTAGACCCACACCCACGGAGTGACCGAGCCCGAACGCCCCTGCCCTGTGACATGCGGTCTCATCATCCCCGACCGTGTCACCAGCTCTAAGGTGCCAGGACTGGGGCGGGGAGGCTGCCGGTCACTGAGCCCGACGCCATCGAGACAGAGCGAAAGGAAGCAGGAGCCTCCTCTCCGGAGGGTCACGAGGTCCCGACATGCTGCCACAAAGGCACGCTGATGGGCAGAGAGAGGTGACGATGGGCGTGCACAGCCGTGACAACCAGAGCGGGTGGGGAAGCAGACCGCGGACCCGCGTGGACACTCACGAGTGGCAAGGGCACTGACAGAGGAAGCTGCTTACCCGATTTCAGTAAAGTGTCTTTTCGCAACGAAGCGTATTTGGATCGGATTCCCAAGGCCTCGGTCAAGCTCTCGTCAACAGGCAGAACCATCTAAAAACATGTACAGAAAAGCGTGAGAAAACTGTGACTGACTCCAGAGCACATCACGTCATAAAAGAACCCTTGAAACTAACATCCACCATCAACTCTACGAGGAACGCACAGCCACAGACCAGTGAGGCCCCCTCCCGGGACGCTGAACATACTCCGCCCACACAGCTTTCTAGAAATGCACAACTTTCAACCGAGTCACTTCCCCTTGTCTTTGAGTGTTCTGACGTGTAGGATGAAAGAGCAGTGGTAGACGAGGCCCAGGAGTATTTCCACAGCTGACGTTCAGGTTCATTTGGGGTAAAATGAGAGATCTCTGTATTTTACAATGACTACCAGCGTTTGGGCTCTGAAATTAGAACTGTCGTTTGAGAGTGTCTGGGTGAGTGGCTGTGCATCAGAGAGGGTGACACGGCTGGTGGGGGGGCCGGGCACAGGTGTGAGACGGGGCCCAGGCGGCTGCGAGGCAGAGGAGCGCCTGGGAAAGGAAGACCGTGACCAGCCCTCAGGGTGACCTGGGTCTCACTCCACACCCACGAGCCACCTCTGCCCTCCCGACTGACTGCAGCTCGCACTCTGGAGAGACGCCGGCGTGGCCTGGGGCTAGGGGCAGGGGACCCGCTTCTCTCTACTTGGAGAAGTGCCTGGGGGGACTGGCGTGCCCGGCAGAGCCCGGCCTTCCCCTCCCCACAGCTCACTGGCAAAGTGCGTCGGGACAGTCCTCGACTCCTCACGGAGAGGAGCAAAGTGGTGTGCTCACCCTCCCGTTGACGGTGTCCAGAGACCGGGTCACGGGGGGCCGCTGGTCTGACTTCTCCTCCATCTGCCAGCCCATCACGGTGATGTTGCCCACGCGGTCGCTCTCCGCAGACCTGCAACCGGCAACGCGCTTCGGTAAACAGCGCCGTGACTGCGCTTCGTTTTCTGCTTCAACACAAAGCACAGCTTCCTGGATGGCCAAGGGGTCCTGGGGGTGCCAGGATGGGGCAAGCTGGTGGGTCAAGCAGCAGTTACCGTGTGCACAGGCTCCGGGGGAGGCAGGCGAGGAGATGGGGGCACAGAAGAGGGCTGTGTCTGAGAGGAGACGATACCCCAGAGATGGGTGGCGTGCCCGGTGAAGCGGGGGTCGGGGGTAGCCAATGCCCGCTCGGGAGGTTGGCGCCCATCAGCCCTGGGCTGACCCCGCCCTGGAGTGTGATGCGGACACACCTTGCAATCGGGACTGGAGAGCATCTTCTTCTGGCACTAGACCCCTTTTCTACTCATTCCCACCCCACCCTCAAGCTCTGATTAGCCTCAAGGCCTAGGCCGGGACCCCAAGTAAGCTGAGGTCACCCAGGACTTCCCAAAGCCTCTGAATCCTTCATGGTATAGCTGACACCACTCTACCCTGGTCCGCTTTACTGCTAAGACCCCTCAGGGTGGCTGCTGGCCGCCTGGGCCCATCTGATTCATCCAGGGAAGCCCCAGTGAATCCTTGATTCATTCAGAGATACCCTGAAGCCTCTGGCTTTTTTATCTAAGCTGTGGGGCTTAGCCAGGTTCTAAATTTTTATGTGGTCACATGCATCCACTGACCATTTCCTCTGTGACTCACTCTCACGGTTCTCGTGCCTGGAAAAGTCCCTTCCCAGGCTCTCTGTTCGATGGTCATCTCTAGCTCCTTTTAAAAAGGATGATGGGGCTTCCCTGGTGGCACAGTGGTTAAGAATCCACCTGCCAGTGCGGGGGACACAGGTTCGATCCCTGGTCCGGGAAGATCCCACATGCCGCGGAGCAACTGAGCCCGCGCGTTACAACTACTGAGCCTGCGTTCTAGAACCTGCAAGCCACAACTACTGAGCCCATGTGCCACAGCTACTGAAGCCCGAGTGCCTAGAGCCCGTGCTCCGCAACAAGAGAAGCCACCACAATGAGAAGCCCGCTTGCCGCAACCAGAGGAAAGCCCGTGCGCAGCAACAAAGACCCAACGCAGCCAAAAACTAAAAAATAAAAAGTGCAGGCTCTGGAATCAGACAGCCTGGATTTGTACGTGGGCTCTCACAGGTCTTAGCTGGATAACACTGAGCAAGTTAATTAACCTCTCTGGACCTCAGGTTCCTAATATCTCCTCCTAGGGTTGTGGTATTAGGCGAGGTCATACAGGAGAGCACACAGTAAGAGTTTAATAAATGACTATAAAATGTAAGGAGGATGCCCAGGAGAGCATACAGTAAGAGCTTAATAAATGACTAGAAAATGTAAGGAGGATGCCCACGTCTTACATTTAACCCTAATCCAACTAGAATCAGCTCTGGCGTATGATGTACCTGGGTGTTCTTCTCTAACGGCCCCTCCCCCATGCGACCCTGATTTTTTTCCCCGAGACCCCTTCCTCGTCCTGGTCCTGAGTCAAGCTCTCCACATACACAGCAGGGTGAGCCCTGCCCAACGCCTTCAACTCCGTCATCTCCGTATCTTCAAAATGTCGCATTACGAGCAGGGAATTCATCTTCTGTGTCAAAATCTTCTTTGCTATTTGGGACTATTTCCCCAATTTTTACATTATTTTGAAAAAAAAAAAAGAACACTATGTCAGGGTGGGAACCGCCCCTAAAATGAATCTGGGAAGGACCAACACCTTGACCCCAACATAGTGGGGTCCCCCCCCGCGCCTCCCTCCCCACATTCCTTCCTTCCACAAATACTTATTGAGCAGCAGGCACTGTTCTAGGTCTTGGGATACGAGCAAAACCATGGAACATCCCTGTCCTCTGGGAGAGCCTATCAGGGAGGGGACAGATAACAGCAAAGTGCGTTTGGTATTATTAGGTGTATACCTAGGTTTTCCTTTGGGTCTGCATACTTCCTGTGAACACTGCACATTTCCATTCCGAGACAGGCCCTCCGACAGGCTTTTTTTCTCTCTCCTCAATGACAACCAAGTCCCCGCCCAGAGACTGGCCTCTAGGGACACGGTGCTCTCTCAGTACAGGAAGTAGGGCCTTTCCCCATCTGTCCCTGGACCTCATAATTCCAGATCCTTGCAAAGGGACAAAATTTAATACCAACCTTAGTGTTAAATACAACCTATGACGCCTGTCCTGGAGCAGATCTTTGACGACAAATGTTCCAGAGCCCAGCAAGTACATCTGAGGAAGAGGGGGAGACAGCATTAGTGCACCTGCTTTGCCTCTGCTCCAACTGCCAGGCCCTGGGGAGTCCAGCTGGCTGGTTCTCTCAATACATCTGACCTCATCTCAGTAGCCCAATGGGGAGGCTCATAAAGACGTTCCCAAAGACAAGTACCTTTGGACATTAATTTGTGAGCCAGAAGTGAAGTCAATCTCGTGTTCACCTCTCAAATGATTACATAACTTTACAAAAAGGGAAGAATATCCCACAAACCACAACATGGTACTTAACTGTTCCCTGAGATCTATCCTTGACATCATACACGGAGAGCTTGATCTGTGTCATCTGATTGATGAGGGAGTCTTGAAAGAAGGCAATACTGCTTAGAAATATAGGATCGTTGGTTCCCTAGAATAGAACAACAACAAAAAAAAAGAATCAGAATACAGAGTTGGATTTTTTGAACTGGTTGCTTCTGAAATACACCAACATTCTCAGAAGGAGAAACTAACGTTCTTACCAACTTGGATCAACACAAATACGAATGGGGCTTACATGGACGCATATAACCAAAACACTGTTTTCCAAAAAGGACAAAGTTTTCTGGGCCCAGATACAACAAACAGACCACCACACAAGCTGGGCCCACGGGCTCATTCTAAGGGTTCCTCCCTCAGCGGGAAGGATTTTCTAAAACTGAGTTGAATGTCCACACGTAGTCTTACAACTTCAGATGAGTTATGTATTTGGACCTACTACTGTGGGTTATTCCTTTAAAATGTACAAAGGCAGATGGAAGAGGATATGAATGGCCAGAGCTGGTTATTTCCAGAATCCTGGGTTTGGAATAATTACGGTCCGGCTTTCTTAGGGCTATCCTTTTCTGAGGACTAGCTGCTAGTGTCTCAATCGTAGGTAGCTACTTCCTGGCAGCCCGGCCTTGCCCCGCGAAGTGCCATTACATCAGACTCTCTTCCTCAGGCGGTGGTTAGCAATCTCAGCCAAAGAGTTAGCGGCTCCTGTCTGTACCTGCAGCTCCAGCTCCAGTGTCTCAGCGCCTGCTGGACAGTGCCCGCCCCAGGTGCCCTGCTGGGGCCGCAGCCCCATCCAACCTGTCCCTCCATCCGCTGGTTCGGACCCTCTCTGACTCTCTGGCCAAGGAGGCTGCAGACCCGGGCACCTGCTTTGGTGCCTTCTTCTCATTTGTTCTCAACCACCCAGCATCGACGCACCCCCGCCAGTTCCACCTCCAGAGCCTCCCTCTCATGCCCCCTTCTTTCCACTCCTCTCTGCTGCCAGTCGGGCCCCACAGCACTGTCACTCCCCCAGCGACCTCCGACTCGGGGCCTCCCTGAAACACACCTGCGGACAAGGCTGCCCCGCCCGGCTAGACCCCCGCTTCCCTGCACTCCTGCTCTGCCTCTGCACACACTGGACAGGATCAAGTTACTCTCCAAACCCACACAACGAGCTGGATGGACGGGACCTCGTCCTCCGCATACCGTCCTCTTCTCTCTGCTCTAACAGAGGCCACACTCTGCTCTGTCTGCATGAACCACGTTCATTTCCGTCTCCTCACCCACAGGATGGCAGACTCCTTGAGGGCAGGGGTGGGGCCTCAAGGGTCTTTGCATCATCCACAGCACCCAGCACTAGGCTTCATACATAGGCAGTGCTCGACAAATGCCGAGAAAACAGAATTGTTGGCTTGAACTTGGAAGTAAATACATTTCTAAGAGGATGAAAAAGTGTCTTGTCTTCCAAAATGTGAAACTGGGAGAGAAGGGGAAATGCAATTTGTTTGGTGGAGAGTGCCAGGGAGGAGATACTTCACACCTAGAGGCTCACGTCACCAACAAAATCCAACAGGAGCTCACACCAGCCACCTCCTACACTTAGTTTCATAACTTACCTGATGTGCTCAATTATCTGAAGAAATTTTGTAAACTTCCCCAGGCGAACGCGTATCATTTCACGTAACGTAAAAAGTAAACACATAGCACACATCTCAAAAGAATATAAAGATAAAGACCAATAAAAATAAAGGTATGCCTAGTAAGAGGGTTGGTTAGGGTTAACACTCTCCAAACTCTGATTAATGAGCACGACCGTCCAAAAGTAGCAGCCAACTGGAGGTGACAAGGAAGAATCGGGTCTTACCTCTTCAAAGGCAATCAACCTTAGGGGACCCACTGTTCAAAAACAGCCTGTCAACAGACAGTCAATAATAACGGTAAAGGATATGGCGAATATAAATGCCACCCGCGTGAGCGAGTGTGATGAAAGATACCAATGTACTGAAAAGCCATGGCAGAACAGCGACGATCCACAGGAATGCAGCTGCAGCCACAGGTGCTCGGCCACTGAACAGCCCTCCCACCGGGATCAGAAACTGTCACGGAGCCGCCGGAGGCCAGGGGCCAGCAGCACCCACCTCAATGATCTCCGTCTGCGCGTGTTTCGTCCAGAACGCCTGGGGTGGGGTGGTCACACTCACTGCTACAAAGCTATTTGGTTTTCGATCTAGCGACGGCGTATGCAGCTCACTGCAAGCTACAGAATTAAAACAACAGAAATAAAATAAAAATTGAAATAGAAGCGAATCTTTAAAATCAGGCTCTAGTTAGTCCTCTGTTCCAAATGCACCCAAAGAAAGAGAGGTAAATGCACTCAAAGGGACGAGATGATCACACTGTCAGTTGTCACAGGGAGGTGATTTTTCAGATTAGAAGCAATCCCTTCTCATTCCTCCCCACCTTCCCCAGCCCCCAGGACAGCAATGCAGGCACTGCCCATGGAAGGCTCTCTACGTCCACGGAGTGGATGACATAGGAAGGGTCTGACCCATAAAGTCTGACCTTAATAACTAACTGGAGCTAGGCAGCCACAGAGTTGATGAAATCAAGACCCAGCTACACACATCCACATCCAGGACTTCCGCAGCCGTAGCTTATGGTGCCCCCAGATCCGTGTGTGATGTATGTTGGGAGCAAATGAGAATTCTGTGGCAAAGTAAACAAAGCTTTTTTTTTTTAAGGAAGTCATAGCTCATTCTCCTTATGAGACTTACATCAAATGTAAGATCACTAAACATGTCACTTTTCAGAACAAAAGGTGCCTGTAGAACTGTTTCAGTTAGAAAATGTACTCAGCATTTTGAAAGACTCAGATAACTATCACAGAAGGGACCCACAGGAAAAATGATCATACGTCTTTCAATCTGACATGCTATCTGTTGTAAAACGCATTATGAGAGAAAAAAAGGCCCACTGCCATTAGTCTATGATATGCCACTGATTGTAAGACACTTTCTGATTAAAGATATACTAAAAGATGAAAAAATACCCACCTTGTAACTGATGAAACATATGGCAAATCACCCAACACTCATAAAAAGAATTGGCTTTTCTGGAGGGGCACTGAACACGCCCCACAGCGTTGCAAGCCTTTGGTTAATTCCCAGAGTTTTGGAAACAATTGATTTTTTTTAAAAATTTTATAATTTTTAATTTTTATACAATTTCTAAAGGTTACTTTCTATTTACACTTATTACAAAATATTGGCTATATTTCCCGTGTTGTACTATACACCCTTGAGCCTATCTTACACCCAGTGGTTTGTACCTTCTACTCCCCCCACCCCTGTATTGCCCCTTCCAGCTCTCCCTACTGGTAACCACCAGTTTGTTCTCTATATCTGTAAGTCTACTTCTTTTTTGTTATATTCGCTAGTTTGTTGTATTTTTTAGATCCCACATATAAGTGATATCATACAGTATTTGTCTTTCTCTGTCTGACTTATTTCACTTAGCATAATGCCCTCCCAGTCCATCCATGTTGCCGCAAAAGACAAAATTTCATCTCTTTTTACGGCTGAGTAATATTCCACTGTATCTGTGTATATACCGCATCTCCTTTATCCATTCATCTGTTGATGGGCACTTAGGTTGTTTCAATACCTTGACAATTGAAACAATTGATTTTGACCATGTTTTCACTGCCTTTATGAAGGAGAGGATTTTTAGAGGTCTTTGTTCCTGCTCTCATCATTCTCATTGATTTTTAAAATGCTCACTAGTGATTTAAAATTCAGAAACTGGTTTTTACTTCTTCAAATTAATTTACTTCTGAAAATTAATCTCTTTGTATTATCTTCTCAAACATCTTCATGGATTTTCATTACTTATTGGAATATAATAAAATACAAAGACCTTGGGTTTTCAGTTCAATGAGTTTTGACAATCATATACACCCATGTAACCCTCATCAAAACAAGATACCTTTTCCCATCAGACGAGAAAGTTCCCCCATACTTCCCAGTCAATTCCCCTACCTCTGCAACCACTTTCTGATTTTTATCGCTTTTGTCCGTTCTTGAATTTCACATAAATGGAACATTTTTAAGATCCCTCTGTATTGTTTATATACCAATAATTCATTCTTCTTTTTAAAAATTGATGAATTATATTCCATTGTATGAATGTACCAACATTTACTTATCAGTCCCGCTGTTAATAGACGTTCGGGTTGTTTCCAGCTTGGAACTATTATAAATAAAGGTGCTATAAACATTCTTACATCTTTTTGTGAACATGTTTTCTTTCCTTTGCCTAAGTACCTAGGAGTGGAATTTCTAGCTTATAGTAGAGGATACACTTAGTTTTGTAAGAAGCTGACAGTTTTCTAAACTGGCTGTATCACTTTACAATCCCACCAGCAATTGACATGAGTTCCAGTTGCTCTGCATCCCACCAACAGGTGGTGGGGCTCGTCTTTATTTCAGTTGTTCTAATGGGCGTGTTTTAATTTGCACTTCTGTGATGACTCATGGTGTTAAGCATCTTTTCACCATGTGTTTATTGTTCGTTGTTACAACTTCTTTCCTCAACAGTCTGCTCAAGTCTTTTGCTCATTTTTAAATTGAGTTGATTTTTTTTTTATCAATTTGTAAGCATTTTATTCTGGATCTGTCCTTTGCCAGGTATATGTGCTGTGAATATTTTTTTTCCCAGGCTGTGGTTTATTTATTCATTTGTTTAAAGATTTCTACAGTTTTTTTTTGATTTTAGATTTTTAATTTTAGAGAACGGCAGGCAGAAAAATGTCCCTCCCCCTAAAAAGTATCCATGTTCTAATCCTGGGAACCTGTGAATATATGATAATAATAGGCAAAAGAAGACTTCATAGATGTGATTAAGGTCATGGAATCTTGACATGAAAAGATTATTCTGGATTATTTGGGTGGGCTTAGTCTAATCACATGAGCTCTTAAAAGTACAAGTGGAAGGTGGAAGGGTGAGTTAGAAAGATGTGACAATAAAAAAAAAAAAGAGAGACAGGAGAGATTCTAAGCATGAAAGGCACTCAACCTGCCATTGCTGGCTTCGAAGATGGAGGAAGGGGCCACAGCCACAGAATGTGAGTGACCCTTATAAGTTGAGAACAGGCCTCAACCCGGTAGCTAGCAAAGAAATGGGGACCTCAGTCCTAAAACCACAAGTAACTCATTCTGCTAACAACTTGAATGAACAAGGAAACACATTCTCCCCTAGAGCCCCCAGAAAGGACCGCATCCATGCTGAAGCTTTCATTTTGCTGTTATAAGATTCTAAGCAGAGACCCAGCTGAGCCCTCTGGGTTTCTGACCTAAGGGAACTGTAAGATAATAAATTTGCATTGTTTTAAGGTGCTATGTTATGGTCATTTGTTATGGCAGCAATAGCAAACTAAAACACAGAGTTAGTACTTTCTGCCAAGAAAGCTCTGCCTACCCTCAAGTTGTGCTTGTGAGTTATTTATTTTCTTCCAGAAGCCTTAAGGTTTTATCATTTGCTAAAAATTCTGTTCTCTTTCTTCTACTATGTCTGCCTTAACAGAAATCAGGGATTTGACTGTTCCATTTGCTCTCCCTCCTTTAAGCTACCCCCATCAGTGACCCTGGTCCGGTCTCTCTTGGCCTGCCCTCTCATCGTGTGAGGTTAGAACATCCGAGTCTTTCAAGCGCGAGTGATGGCAGGTAGGTTCAGACACAGCAGGTGGCCCAAGGCTGGAAAGACTGATTATCAGCTTAAGGGCGGATGGGTCAACTGCCACCATCAGAACACACCTCCCCACGGGTGACATTCTCTCCTGGCCTAGTCCCCACCCAGCCTGTCTAAATCTCACGCAAGGTTTAATTCCTAGCTCAGTTCCACGGCTTCCACGAAGCCTTCTCTCTGCAGCCCACAGTCACGTCTTCTTCCGTGTATCACTTACACGTCACTCCTCTGGCATATTTCCATAGAAACCATTAATCTCTGATATGTGGGTCTTGTCTCTCCAACCAGAGCATCTGTAGTCCCAGCTGAATAAATGCTACTGACGTAAACCGGTAAAACATATTTCGAGTGCATAGCATCTGACTCAGCAGTTCTATATCCAAGAGTTTATCCTAGGGAAGTAATCAGCAAAATATATGAAAGATCCATGTACAAGTACGTTAACTGTGCTGGTGTGTTTATAATGGCAAATTGGAAAGACCTAAATGTCCAGCAATAGGAGACTGGTTAAAATAAATATGGCACAGCCATACAAGAGATTCTATGTAGGCATCGAAAATGATGAAGTGGCAGATCCACGTTTATTAAAATGAAAAGATGCCAGTGATATTTCGCTACGTGAAAAAAAAATCATGTTAAGAACACTCGGATGACATTTTTGTAAATAATTCCATCACCTCCACAACTAAAAATCATCAAAAATTTCTGTATAGCCCTGTGTGGGTGTAAAAAATATCTGGAAGGATATATACCAAAATGCCAACTGTGGTTCTCTCTCTCTGATAGGGTTTACATTTTCTCTATTAAAGGTTTTTAAATGAGTACTTTTTAATTTTAAACTTCTATTTTTAAGATAAAATATCTGACCATTCAATTATCTGACTCCTACTCATCTCTTTTTTTTAATTGTGGCAAAATTCATTTAACATAAAATTCACCCTCACTTTTTTAAGCTGTTTCTTCCTCCATCTGTCTCATTAATATGACTACATTACCGCCCTGGACTTGCCAGATTCAGAAATGTCCTGATTTCTATTACAGCAGTGAAGTTTTTCTTTTTTTTTTGCGGTACGCGGGCCTCTCACTGCTGTGGCCTCTCCCGTTGCGGAGCACAGGCTCCGGCCGCGCAGGCTCAGCGGCCCTGGCTCACGGGCCCAGCCGCTCCGCAGCATGTGGGATCTTCCCGAGCCGGGTCATGAACCCGTGTCCCCTGCATTGGCAGGCGGATTCTCAAGTACTGCGCCACCAGGGAAGCCCCAGCAGTGAAGATTTTTAACTTAATTACATCAACTCTCATTCTCTCTCTAAACTCAGTTTAGCTCAGCTTTTTTGTTACATCCATGTTCTGCATTATTAAAGCTAAGCAAATACTATTCATTACGGGACTTGTTTTACTTCTCTCCTGTGTTGGACTCTGTTTCCTGGATCTTCTTTTTTCTCAGTTTATGCCTTCTTTTCGGTGGAGCACATCCTCCACTAACTTCCAGAGAAAGGATGTGGGGAGAGTAAATTTATTTGAGACTCTGTATCATGAACAAATGTCTTCCTACCTTCACACTGATCGATAATCTGGCTGAGCAGAGAACTGCAGGTTGGAGATATTTCTCCACTCATATTAACGATGTGGCCCCACTGTCTTCAAGCTTCCAACGCCCCCAAGAATCTCCAGGCCAGTTCCATCCCCTGGAGAGGACCAGTTGGTTTCTTCCTCTCTGGAAGTTTTTAGGATCTTCATTTTATTCCCAGTGCTCTGAAATTTCAGTGTGACGTGCCTTGTTATGTGCTCTGTGGTTCTGAGAGATGCTTGTATTATTTCTTGTTCATTTCCTCCCTTACCTTCTCTCCTATTTTCTCTTCTAAATGTTGAGCCTCCTGAATTTGCTAATTTTCCACTTCCCTTCCATTTTCTAGTTTGCTCTTAAATTTTTACTTTCTGGGATAATTCCTCAAATATCTTCCAACCTTTACTGAATTTTAAAATGCTCTGTTACATTTTAAATTTCTCAGACTGTACATGCTCTTCAGTTGTTGTTTTTCTTCATAGTTTCCTGGGTTTTTTTATGGATACACCATCTTCTCTTGAGGATACACATTATAATTTCTTTGACGTTTTCTTCTTTCTTCAATGTCTCTGTTTCTTCCAAGTTCTATTTTTTTCTGTCTTTCATGTTGTGGGCCTTCCACAAAGGTCTAGTGATCTACGCTTTCATTTTGTTTTAAATCACCTCTGAGGTATAATTTGTATGCAAAACACACCCATTTTAAGTACAGCACTCAGTGAGTTTTGATCAGCATACACACCCATAGACTCACCACCACTGTCCAGACACAGATCGTCTCCATCACCCCAAAGGGCTCCCTGTGCCTCTTTCCAGTCAGTCCTCACTCCCAGATAACCATTAAACTGTTTTCTCTCACTACAGATTCATCCTTCTGAGTTTCACATAAATGGAATTACACAAAACACGGCCTCTTATTACGGCTTCTTTCACTTTGCACAGTGCTTTTGAGATGCACCCATGGCGTGTGTGTACCAGTGATTGGTCCTTTTCCCTGCTGAGCGGCTGTCTGCTGTATGCATGTAACATAGTTAATCTTCCTGCTGATGGACGTTGTTTCCAGTGCTGGATGTTACAGATAAAGCTGCAATCAACATGCATGCACCAATCTCTGCGAGCACAAATAAAAGTCCATTTGTTTCTAAGTATGTGGTATCAGGAGGCTGAGGTGTATGGTGGGCTCCGCGGGCTCCGCGACAGTGAATGGGGGGGCCGGCCGGCCTACTGTGGCTGGGTTCCAGGCCAGCATCTCTGTGTCTCTTTGGGGGTGGTGGCGAGTGGGTGGTTTACCTTCTCCAGAGACAGCCTCCATCCTGGAGGAATAAGCCCAACAGAATTTAGGACGAGAGGAAGAAGGGTAGGGAGGGTGAGGTGGGTGCGTGCCACTCGGCAGACTTCCACGGACAAGGGGAGAGGGACACTAAAGAGTGTCGGGCCTTGGAGCAGAAACTTCTGCGATGAGCCACACTGCCCGACCCCAGAGCCAGTACAGCCCACGGCAGTGGTTGGCACAGTCTCTCATCTGACGCTCGTGAGAGGGACAGCATCAGGGGTCAGCTCCTCCGTGCGTGGAGCTGGGATCCGAGGGCTAGAGAGCTAAATGCAACCCCACAGGGCCTTGTGGTCGCGGGCGGACAACGCTGGCCCTAAGCCCCGTTTCCTCACCCCTCCCTGCCCCTCCCAGGGGGTAGGACAGGGGACGGGAGGCTGTCTTTGCGGCTCTGGGTGGGCTTACCTCCCACCCCTCCCCACTGCCGGCCGGCAGGGAGCACATGCTGAGGAGAAACGAGCCCTGCAGGCAGGCAGGCAGCCCCCCGAGGTGCCCTCGCACCCACAGGAGGTTCCCACCAGCCTCGGGCTTCATGTCCCCAGAAGCGCTTAAGCAGCAGCGGTGGCAGCAGCAAGATCTCTGAGACAGACTCCTGCCAGTCGTGGAGTGTTTGTTTTTGTTTTTAAGCAACGTCTATTTTAAGACAAGAAAGTTTAAAAGACACCTACCTAAGCTGAATTCTAAAATGGGCTCATCTGGATCCTGTATACTTCCTGGATAAAAAAGAAATGACAGGAAAAAAAAATCACCCTTAATAAACTTTTCCCTGCTTTCAGATTGGATGCAAAAAGCTCTACACACTGGTGGCAATCATTTCACAATATGTGTAAATTAAACCATCAAGCTGTACATCTTAAACTTATAGTGATATATGTCAATTACTTCTCAATAAAATTGGGAAGAAAACCCTAACGCTCTGCTTTCTTTTCCCTCACAAACTGTTATATGAGATGATTTCTTTGTTTTCTAAACATTTTATTTTGAGATTCCTAAGAAGTCTCTGACCCCGAGACCAAACCCCCTCCCACTTGGGTCTGTACACTCGCAACACAAAGGGCTTTTATTATGGTCTGGGCACTTGCCAGACAGGCACTGTGGACATTCCCACGTTATCTATTGGCAAATGAGTCCTGGAGGTGCCCACGCAAACTGGAAAACTGATGGCGGGCAGGTTCCAGTGGAAGCAGTTCCCAGGAAGAGGGCTGACTTCCCCTTATTCCAGTTCAAGCAGAGGGATGCCAGGCCTGGCCCTCCCAGCGCTGCCACGGTATGGGACCCGCGGGCAGGCCCAGTGAGGCTCACCTGCCAGAGAGAGGCCAAGCATGTCGGCTGCCACATCGATGGTAGAAGCCCGCTGCATCGCACGGGCCCTGGTGCCATGGCGAGGGCTGTGCTCTCTTGCTGTCATGATGTCATTGGTGACGATGTGCTTCCTGTTCCTGGGTCAGACCACGCCTGATTCCCCGGGAAGCGCTGTCACCAAGCCCTAGTCCCCTAAGGTGGCAGTAGTCCTGAGAAATAAAAACAAACACTGTTTTTTTAAAAAAACAAACAACAAAAAAAAACAGGAACGGTGACGAAGAGACACTGTGCTCTCATGGAGAGACCACATTGACCTACATGGACAAGATGCAGCAAAGCCAGGGTCCCCTGGCAGTTGGGGAGCCAGGACGGAGAGTCCGACGAGCTACGCCCCGTCTAGTCACCTCCTCTGTACTCACACGCACACCAGCACGGTCTGTCTGTGGGATCCCGTAAAGAGATCATGTTCTCTTCAACAGAGACATACCACATTAAATGATGGCTTAGATCTAATCGTAAACTATGGCCTTTGATATTTTCTTGTTTGCTTTATTATGTTTTTCCACTGGCAAGTCTCAGAGACTCTTCACAATCGTAAATCAGCTCACTACCATCTCTGTTAGAAAGATAAGAGATGCAAGAAGAGGTCTGGCACCCACTGGCCAGGACAGCACAGCAGAACAGCGGAGACCAAAGGCATGTCTCCAACCTTGCTCTCTCCCTCCCGGCGGTACAGGAACTTCACGTGTGCCGGACTCAGGCTTTCTTTCCCACAAAACGCAACAATCTACGTCTCAGTGGGTAGTGCTGTGCTGTGGATACGGAGGTCTCTGGGCAAAGGGCCACTGCAGGCTGAGCCACACAGACGCTCGGGCCCAGCACAGAACTCACTTTCTGCTCTGAGAAGTGGGTTATCCAGCAAGGAGTGAGTTTCACATATTCTTCTAACCCTACATGCTACAATCCCTGCTGTCTCCGGAAGGAACCAACCTTTAGGAGTTAAGATAATTAGACTAATAACCCCTTTCAAAGGTCCCCATATATCCAGACGCCCCTGTCTTCTCAAAGTGCATCAATGCCTTTGTAGCTGAAGGGCCTGTGTTCCCACTCTTGGGTTAATTCACCCAGCAACTAACTTACTGGACATGTTCGTTCTTGGACCAGTAGAGACACGTGGCATTTCTTCATAGAAGCACATCCAAATCCATCATCTAAAAATAGAAAATTATAAACTGAACAAGCTAGTCAAACATGAAGTTCTCGAGAATGCTTATTATAATGTACTGATATATGTTATAATTTTAATGCCTAGAAATGTGGGGAAGCCAAGAGCTACTACATGTTCCTTTGAGCTTCATACCCCAATCTAACCTTTTGGCTCAAAAACAAAGGTTTTGCACAAAGCCCAGAAGGATGAGAAGCGGAAAGTGCCCATTCCTCTCCCCCGCCCTGGGGTGATCCAGGGGAAGTGGGGACAGGCCTAAAGGGCCTGCTGGGCAGCTGGGATGTGATTCGGGGAAAGGAGGAGATAAAGAGCCCAAGGCCCAGGCTTCCTGCTCAGAAACGTCAGGTCCTGGGAGAACCTGGGTGCCTCTGGGGCTCTGCTTTTTGGTGTCTAAGATGAAGGTGGTTGTACCCACCTCACGGGGCCGCAGTGGGAAGCAAATGTGCAAGAACGGGAGCGGGCTCTGCAAACCCCACCTAGCTCCCAGCCCACCGCTGCTGCCTGGCCCCTGCGCGCCTTCCCGCGGATCCCAACACCCAGGCTCCGACTCAGTCCAGCACTGCTGGGGGCGGGAGGGCAGACCGCAGGGCCCAGAGCGAGAGCATCTGAAACTTCCAGAGTCCGTGGTGGAGACGACAGGAGGGTCAGTATGCACAGCCCTCAGACAAACCCGACACTCCCTGCAGGCTGTGTTCCTACCCCTCCCACGGGGGCACCCAGGGGCCTTGGGCCTGGGCACCTCAGCAGAGAGGGCAGTAGCCTGGCTGGGGCGGCCCCGAAGAAGTCACCAGGGGGAAGACTCACCAGTTTGCTGACATCAAAAGGCATACAAGTCCAAAATATGCAATGACAGTGGAACAGACCGGGAAAGTACTTGCAGTACTAATGTCTGTATTTTACAATAATGTTTACACAACTTGACAAAAGAAAAACAACTCACTAAAAATGCAAGTGGCAAAAGGTATGAATTCATAAAAGAGGGATACATGTAGGAAATACTTTGGAAAAGTGACCAAACTCAACCATCATGAGGAAAGCAATGCTAAATACACCTTTAGTTACACCTTTAGTTACCTAAAGGAGGCGTCTAAAAGAGGTTTGCTTGTTCTTCTAATGAGAATGTGCTTTGCTGGCAGACCTAGGGGAAACTCTGTAGGGCTCTCCTATACTGTTGATAACATTTTAGAGAGGTTCGAGCATTTCAGAAACCAATTTGACATTATTTATCAAAATCTGTAAACAATAACAAAATTCTGGCCAGTGGTCCAGAGATGCTAACTGTAGCATTGCTTGTAATGACAAACACTGGAACCAATCTAAATGCCCAGCTACAGATAAGTGCATTCTGGAACAGCTCTAAGAAACGCTACCACATGGCTGTTCAAATGATCATAATAAAAGCAACACACATAAGAAGTCCTTCAACCTCATTAGTCGTCAGGACCATGCTAATCGTAACCATGAGATACCTCTGCGTGCCCACTAGAATAGCTAGAATGAAACAGACAGTACCACGTGCTAGCAAAGATGTGGACAGAATAAATGGGGCCCCGATACACTGCTAGTGGAGTGTAAGATGGTGCAGCCATGCTGGAAAACTGGCAGTACCTACCCACACGGAACGTGACCTGGTATGTAACTCGGAGTGCAATTGCTAACAGAAACGCACACTTAGGGTCACCAAAAAAAAAAAAAAAGCTGCAAGAACACTTAGAGCTGGGAACTCCCTGGTGGAATTCCAGTGGTTAGGACTTGGTACTTTCACTGCCAGGGCCTGGGTTCAATCTCTGGTTGGGGAACTAAGATCCTGCAAGCCGCATGGTGTGACCAAATAAAAAAAAATAAATCTAAAAAACAAAAAAAAAAACCCAACGCTTAAAGCAGTAACATAATACTCAAAAACTAGAAACAATCCAAGTGTCCATCAACAGTAGAATGGACAAAACAACACAGATGACTCTTAGGGACAATATGAAGGGGGAAACCCAGACCCACAAGAGCACGTTCTAGGCAATTCCACCTCTATGAGGTTCAGGCACTGGCCAAACGAGTCTGTGGTGTCAGAAGTCAGGACAGTGGTGTCTCTGAGGGGCAGGACTGACTGGGGAGGGTGGGAGGAGGCTTGCGGGCTCTGGTGTGGGCTGTCTCCTCGTGTGGGTGCTGCTTCCATGAGTCACTTCACCGTGGGGAAATGCACTGAGCTGTATATGAAATGATCTTTATACCCAATAAAAAGGCTGATTCCTTTAACAACTGTAATAAAGACAACACAGCATGAAAACGTGTTTATGTCGGTTCTGCATCTTGTGTGTCTTTAATGAAATGTTCTACCTGTTCTCTGGTTAAAGCCGTTTAAAAAGACGGGACAGAGCCAGCAGGAGACCACACCAAGACGATGGCCACGTTTGGGGCCGTGACCGCGGGGAAACGTTGTCTTTCTCAGCTTACTGCCATCCTCCCGCGTCACTGAAAGCTGCCGCCACGCTGGCCAGAGGTAGAGGCGGCACGGGGAGCATGACCTTTCCCTGCGTGTCCCTGGCATCCCCTCGCCCCGTCTGGCTGCCCTGCTCAGCTTGTTAGTGAGCTGCTGTCGCCCCCCTTCACTCGGGACAGTGGAGACATGCCACCTAACAGAGGACAACATCTGTACCCCGACATCCCGCCAGCCCAAGGGAGGTTCCGCACCCGCCTGCCCTTGCAGGGTCCCCACCAGCCCATCCCTTCCCCTGGAGACTCTGGGGACAGAAATGCTTGAAGGGGAACATCTACAGGCTAATTTTACACGTAACAGAATTCACAGATCAGAGAAGCTTTTAGTTCACAAGGACCTTAGAAGCCACCTCATGGTTATTTGGGGGCATCTAATTAGGATCTGGGACTTAAGTCATCAGGACCCAGAACACGAAGCTGACTTGCACAGCTGAACCAGACTTCCCTTTATTAGTCTCATTAATTGAAGGTAATTCGCCAAGGATTCAGATATTCCCAAGCTCCCTGGTTTTCCTCCTAGCCCCATTTGAAGACCAGAGCTCATTAGCAAGAAAAATGACTTAAAGAGGACAGAGAGGGTGTGGGAGTTGTTTAGGAGACTGGAATTTTTTTCTTCAGGGCAGGAGAGAAGCAGTAACTCATGAAACTAACTGCCTCGGCTCCTGACTCTGTGGGAGACGTGTGACCCCTTCCATCAAATCAGCAGCAAAGCCGATGACGTCCTGCTGCCCAGTGGGGGCAGGGAGATGTGGCTGAGGGAGCATCACCAAGGCCACGGAGAGGACGCTCTGACTCACACGGCTTCGTGGGGTTCCTGAGGGTCACCAATGACTGTCGGAAGCTTCTAGAGGAACCGGTCTTGGGAAGGCCTGCCCTCCTCCTCCACAGAACAAGGTGTCTCAGGTCTTGCAGGGGTCTGGAGGCCCCTCTGGCTCAGTAACCTCTGCTGGGCAGGAGTTGAGCGGGGAGGCCAGCGCCACTGGTATCTGTCAGAACACTGGGGTCTTCTCAAAACATCTTAAAAAGGAGTTGCATGGATGAGCATGGAAGTCCAGGCAGGGTGATTTCCTCAAGGTCAAGTGGAGGTAAAGGATGAGCTACTGGCATCAACCCAAAGCCAGAAGCCCCCGTACCACTGGCTCTCTCCCTGCCATCCCAGCCCTCCCCACCCTACCGCTGTCACTGCTGTGGGCAGCAAATGGGCCAAGGGCAACCCTTCCCAGTGCTCTGCTCTCCGAGAGGGAAGGTCAGACGAAAGCTGAGTCAGAGCAGCCCTTGAGGAGCAGGCTAGTTCACGAGTCAGAAAGAGGAAGCGCTTTCTCTCAAACCCCCCAATCCAGGACGGCCACGGTCACTGATGGATGAGGTGTCACACTGATCACTGGCACCGAAAATCACTGGTTATAACCCGAGAGAGACAGCTGCCCCTTCCTGCAGGAAGCCTCCCCTGCAGCCAACAGCCCTTTTGCAATGGAGCAGGACCCGGTGGGGCCCTGCTGGGTACAAGTCCTTTCCGTGTCCCCTGTTTCTTGTTTGTAGGAAATGGGCTTCATTCAGCCTCCTTGACCTTCCCGGAGCTC
The DNA here is from genome assembly GCF_003031525.2 of Neophocaena asiaeorientalis asiaeorientalis. Classification (NCBI taxonomy): domain Eukaryota; kingdom Metazoa; phylum Chordata; class Mammalia; order Artiodactyla; family Phocoenidae; genus Neophocaena; species Neophocaena asiaeorientalis. The sequence goes on along the minus strand of NW_020173116.1, from coordinate 8,784,485 downwards.
CAAAGGGCAGATTCAAACAGCTGCTCATCAGGGAAGGGAGGGAATGCAGAGACAAGGGAGAAGCAGTCAGGACACAACAGTGCAGCCTTGGGGCAGGGTCCTGATTCCCCCTCAAGGTATATATATAAGAAAATATCTCTGAGTTCTTCTGCAGGAACTAAGACCCCACCCAGGTGGAGGATGGTAACTTCTGGCTGAGCACCAGATTCCTGGAGCACTGCCCTGTCACCTCACCACCAGCCAATCAGAAGAAAGTCTGCACAAGGTGGAAGATAAAGAAGACTCTGAGCCCCTCCCCAAATGATTCTTCTTTAAAAACTTTCATGGTCGAGCAGAATCTCTGCAGTTGGTTTCTGGACACAAGTCTCCCATCTCCACAGGTTGCCAGCCTCCTGAACAAAGCAGCCCTTCCGTTCCTGCCAGCACTTGGCTCTCGAGTATTGGCTTACGGACATCATGCAGCCAAACCAGAGCCTGCTAACATCTCCTCACAGAGGCTTGCTAACCCACCAGGCGGTCTGCATCTCAGGATGATGCACTTCCTGTGTGGCAGAGGGAGAGCCAGCCAGCACCTGTGTCTCGACCTAAAGTCCTTGCTTCCTCCATACCCTCCTGGTGCCTAGCTCAAGCCTAAACATAGATGAGGGGGCGAACAAGCACCTACCGAGTAACAAGCCACCAAGGTCCATGGCAGACCACACCTGCCACCAGGCTCACTGACGGACTGGTCCCTCCAGCGGCGTGCGACCACTGCAGAAGGATGTACAGCCGCTTAGATGCGGACAGTGAAGTGGTCGTGGGATCCCCTCTTCTCTGGACTCGCTGCCACGTGCAGGGGCCTGCTGGGCAATTCCACGGCCCCAGGGTAAGGTGGGGTCACTTAGTGGAAGGAAACTAGGTCCCCAGACTGTGGGGCAGGCAGAGCCCCCACCCCACCACTTCCCCACACACAACCTATGTTGAGCTTAACCTAAGAAATAAACCTGTGCTGTGGGAGACTGGGGGGTAGGTGGTTGTTATAGCAGCTAATGTTAGTTACTTTGACTAAAGTCTGGTGCTTTCCAGGCATTCAATAAATGGTTACGATGAAAATAAAAATTACAGGGGCTTCCCTGGTGGTGCAGTGGTTAAGAATCTGCCTGCGAGTGCAGGGAACACGGGTAGAAATAAATAAATATTTTAAAAATAAATAAATAAAATAAAAATTACAACCACAAGTAAAAACTTACTGCACAAAGGGAAAAACTAAAAATAACTTAAGAAAAATGGTCATAGGAACATACATATTGATAATTACCTCTATGCCAATAAAATGGACAATCCATTCACAAACATGAATGGATTAAATGCTCCAACCAAAAGACACAGGCTTGCTGAATGGATACTGACAGTTCTGGGTGTACTCTGCTGCTTTTGCAGAAATGTTCCTCTAAAAGGGTTTCATCTTCAAGGAATTCATGGAAAAGACTCTGACAAGCACAGGTTTCTGGTAACTGACTCTACTGCTGAACTGAATGAAGAAGCATTTTCAGAACTCTAATGGAAAACTGATGAACTCATAAAAGTGCTAACAAAAGATCAAGATAAAAAAATTAATTACATGGGACTGAGCGAACTGATGAGGATGATTATAATTTTTGTGACTTTCTGTTTGAATTAAAAAAAAAAAAGAAAACAATCCACAAGGACTCAGAGGCAAAAAATATACAAATCAATTTTCACTGCAAAGTAAAGGAGCTATTGCAGTGGAGGATTCCTGGGCTGAATGTCAGTATTATGACGTAGTGTGAGTGTGTTTCGTGTTTGGTAATTGCAATCATTGTTGCTTCTGTTGTGGTCATCCACTTACAATGCTTGGTGTCAGTTTATTTATCTCTTGTAAAAATAAAATACAGTGAGTGTGTGTGGAAAAAGAAAAAAATGGGCAAAGGATCTGAAGAGACATTTTTCCGAAGAAGATATACAAATGGCTAATAAACGATGCTCAGTGGAGACTTCCTTGTGGTGCAGTGGTTAAGAATCCACCTGCCAATGCAGGGGACATGGGTTCAAGCCCTGGTCCAGGAAGATCCCACATGCCGCAAAGCAGCTAAGTCCGTGTGCCACAACTACTGAGCCCGCGTGCCACAACTACTGAGCCCGCGCGCCTAGAGCCCATGCTCTGCAACGAGAGACCACCGCAATGAAAGGCCTGCACAACGCAACGAAGAGTAGCTCCTGATTGCCGCAACTAGAGAAAGCCCTCGCATAGCAATGAAGACCCAATGCAGCCAAAAATAAAAAGTAATTAATTAATTAAAAGAAAAAAGATGCTCAATGTCATTAGTCATCAGGGGAATGTAGATCAAAACCATGATGAGATACTACTTTGCACACTCCAAGATGGCTATGATAAAAAAAAAAAAGACAGATGATAACAAGTGTTGGGGAGGACATAGAGAAATTAGAACCTTCATATGTTGCTCATGGACTGTAAAGTGGTGCAGTCACTTTGGAAAAGTCTGGCAGCTGCTCAAAAGGTTAAACATAGAGTTACCATATGACCCAGCAATTCCCCTTGTAAGATTTTAAATACCATAGAAGAAATCATAAAGGAAAAGAGTGAATAATAAAAAAAGAAGAAGAAAAAAAAAACTTACTGCACAATGCTCAGGAAAGAATGATGTTTTGTGCTCTGCATGAGGTAGCCCAGTTCATGAGAAAAACACCCACATGTGGCAGGAAGAGTTCCAGAAAATGAGAGGAGCACAGAGAAGTAAAAAATCCACTTCAGCAGGTAGTCAGTCAGACAAATCTGTCACTCTCTCTCTAACTCCAGGTCAGGCTCGGGACCCCCTGATTTCTCTCCTGCCCCTCTCCCACCCTGATATCCCCTGGCGAGGCCTGGGCCTCAACACTCCAGACAGATCCTAAGGTGGAGGCTGGCCTTAATATTAGTTGAGAAAGCAAGTTCTTTGAGGTGGCCTCAGAGCTGTTAATCCAACCAAGAGAGAAAAAGGGACCCATCACTACCACCGCCACCAAAATCAACCTCTGGTCCCACGGGTTCCCTGGAGTCCACTGGGAATTGAGGCCACCCAGGGCTCCCTGGTCTACTCCCAAGAGGAAACGTGATACACTGGGGACTTCAGGGCCACCAACTCCTTAAAGCCCAGCAAATAAGAGAATGACAACAGCGTGGGTGCAAACTCCATGGCGTGCGTACAAACCTGGGGGCGGGCACACAGTGGCTGGGGGGCAGCTGCCAATGACAAAAATGGAATGGGCAGAGTCATGGCAGCTGGGGGAAGAGGGATGGGCAAGGCCAACACAGAGAAACAGGAGCAGTGTCTCTGCAACGGCCAAGGGCAAGGGTGAGCAGCAAACTGGAGGCTGCACTCCAGGGAGAAGGTGGTGCTGGCCAGAGTGCAGGCTCAGAGCGCCCAGTGTCAAACAGCTCCCGGGCATCTGCCCAGGTCAGCCACCAGCAAAGGAGGAGCCGGCGTACGGGCAAGGACCAGGAAGGCCCGGATCGCGCATGTTCCAGAGCAACAGCCAATGGCAGCAGAAAAACGCCTCTGGCTTATATTTGGAACAGATGAATGTGTGCTTCTCTGGGAAGACTCAGAAATGTAAATGCTGTCAATCAAGTTCTGATGCAAGGCAAGTGACGGGACGGCTGTGGTCTGGTCGGAGAAGCCTGCTGCCGGGGTGAGGGGAACCACACCTTCCCTGAAGCATAAGTCACGAGCAGGCTGCCGAGGAGGCTTACAGAGGAGACGTTACACTACGGAAACCTCCGCCACCTGATGCAAAGCCCCGACGGGCTGTGGGGTGGGGAGGAACCACCAAAAGCAGAGCACAGGGTGGGTTCCAGGAGGCGGGGCAGGAGGCGGGGCCCTGGGGGTCAGGGCTCCTTTATTCTAATTTGCTCACCTTGGGGACCTCCCCACCCACTGGATGCTCCACCCCACCTCCACCCCCGTGCCTCTCCCCAGCCTAAAATGCATAAGAGGGGAAGCTGGGATGAAGCGAGAGAGTGGCATGGACATACATACACCACCAAACGTAAAACAGATAGCTAGTGGGAAGCAGCCGCATAGCACAGGGAGATCAGCTCGGTGCTTTGTGACCACCTAGAGGGGTGGGAGGGAGACGCAAGAGGGAGGGGATATGGGGATATATGTATAGGTATAGCTGATTCACTTTGTTATACAGCAGAAACTAACACACCATTGTAAAGCAATTATACTCCAATAAAGATGTTAAGAAAAATGCGTAAGAATAGTGGAAGCAAGCAGGTCTTCCTTTTTTCTGTTTGAAAAAGCCAACTGCCTAGGAAAGATCTTAATTTTGTAAACGAAGTCAAATATGCCTCCTCGCCACAAAAAGCCAGGAATGCTGGCTGTGGCAAAGGCTCAGGTATTAACTGGGCGGGAAAGGCCAGAGGCCCCGGGAACAGAGACCAGGGCGGAGGGCACCTGGGAGGGCTCTGAGGGGGCACACAGGCAGGCCTTGAGCTTGGCCCCCGGCCCAGGCTCTGGCCCCCGCCCCATTCTCTGCCACGGTGAGGGCGGGTTCTGGGCACCCCTATTGTGGCCAAAAAACCATACTTGACACACAGGACCTTGTGCTGCAGGTTGGAGAGTCCGATTCAGGTGAGCTTAAACAGAAAAGCCCGTCTTCATTAAGGTTCTGAGCTGACTTACAAAAGCTGGGCAGGAAAATGGCTGAGCTGGCCTGTGCGCGCCCCCATGCCTCCCACCAGGCCCCAGACACTGTGGTCCACAGTGCTCTCGACACCTGCCCTTCTGGGACCTGGATGCTTGGGTCAACCAGCAGAGGCCCAGAGCTGGTCCGTGAGTCCAAGCACCTGCTCAGTTAATGTCACCTCAGACCCCTGCTCCTGCACGAGTGACAGATCTACTGAGCTTCTCCCAGCCTCAGTTTCACAATCTGTAAAACAGGAGTAACAGCATGACCACCAGGGGATGCCCTGAGGAGCAAGCACGTACACAGAGAAACACATGACAGCCCACACAGGGCCTGGCACCAAAGGCCTCCGTGTGACATGCTGAGTTTCCCTCCTGGGCTTTCCTAACCTCCCACGTGTTGGGTCCACACTACATTCTTCCCGGGGCATCTGCGAGCCGGGAAGGCCTTCATTCCAGCTCAGCCTCTTCCCATGGACAACTCCGCAGCCTCCCTGGGTTCTCCAACCGCAACTCTTCCCCCAGGTCCATGGCACTTTGCTGTGCTTCAGTTTATAGTCATCACATTTTCTAATAATATCCCTAAAATTTAGGCTTACAGGTTGCTGTTGGGAAGGAATGTGTGAACGGAGGGCCCTTCCCGGAGGCGGTGGGGCTTGGTGAGGGAGCCCGGGCACTGGTGTCAGCCACAGTGAGCCATGTCACCTCCACAGGGCGCCTTCCCTGTGCTGAGGTTTCCTCGCCTGTAAGATGAGGAGACGACGGCTGGTGGGAGGAATCCAGGGTGCCCCAGTCAGAGGGGAGCGTGGAAGGAGGCCCTGCCCCCACCCCTAGGGCTGTGCCTCGGGCTGGGCATCCTTGGGATTCTGTTCTCCAGAGGGTGGCCCCAGGCCCCCCTGTACTGGAGAAAGCCTGTGGGGAGGCCACTTCCTCCTTCCCCTTGGACCCAGCTCTCTCCCACGTCCTGCTCTAGCCCCTGTGCAGGGAGGGCCTCGGGCCTTGGCTGGGCCTCCAAGAACGAGGCCTAACATGTGAGCGAGCTGCAGAACCTCAGTTCAGCGTTGCTGGTACTTAACTGCCGGAAAATGATGTGTCTTAGAAAGGCAAGCACAGGATAGTAAGAAATGTGCTGCAGTAGCTGTACAGTCTCACCTGCAGACACAGACAGGCCGACCCAGGGCTGCACTGGGCCTGCGCTCGGCAGGGGACGATCAATCTGCCACCTGCGTCCTCCCATTCCCCCAAGTCCCGCTCGCTGACAGTGACACTGAACAGGTAGCGTGGCAACGAGTTCACCCGATTTAATTAACTAACCTGCCTCATTAGTTTAATGAATACGGCAGCTGACAGAATTCAGTGCCTTAACCCAGATTCAGTGCACATCTCTGGATTCCAGTGGGAAGAGTCAGGCACTGGGTGGGCCGTGGATATTCCTCTAAAGCAGGGGTCCCCCACCCCCCAACCCGTACCGGTCCGCAGCCTGTTAGGAGTCGGACTCACAGCAGGAGGTGAGCGGCGGGCGGGCGCCAAGCTTCATCGGCCGCTCCCCATTGCCCACGTCACCCCCCGGACCATCCTCTCCCTGATCCCCAACCCCAAACCCGGGTCCGTGGAAAAACCGTCTTCCAGGAAACCAGTACCCGGTGCCAAGAAGGCTGGGGACCACTGCTCTAAAGGACAGTGGGGGGTGGGGGACAGCAGGCAGGGCGGTGCCCTGAGCAGGACAAGCCCAGACCGTTCCGGCCGCAGCCCCGATCCCCCGGCCCCTCAGTCGATGGCGGCTCCATCCTTGCACTGTCTCTGGCCAAGAAACAAGATCAGTGCAAGCGCCTGGGCTCCTCTTCCTCTCACACCCACACCCAATGCCAGTGGTATCCTCCCCAGAGATCCCTGCAGTCCCCTGTCTGTCCCCACGCAGCATTCGCGAGCCTGTGACCCTTCCCGCCCTGGCCTCCTCGCTCTTGAGACCTCCCCGGCCGGCTGCCCTCTGTGAGGCTGCCCTTCTTTGGACGACAGGGCAGCTCTCTCGCTTCCTGTGTGTCCTTCCTAAAAACCAGCTCCTCCAGGGGGTCTTGGGGACAGCGCGGTCTAGAACTGCAGCTCAGCCCCTGTGACTCGCCTGCAAACCACGAACCCTCAGGGGAATTTCAGCAGGAACTAGTCTGAAGCTAAGGTGCCCTGAATACACTGCTTCAAAGTGCTTGTGAGAGCACCGCGAGTCTGGGGGCTCACTCCCGGGAGAGGAGGCACGTGTCACTGGTACACACGCGCCACGAGCAGCAGCTGTGGTCTCTCTGCCACGACAAGCCTCCCTCCCCCCGCACCCACCCTCCAGCTGCTTTCCGCAGGTGCCTGCCCTCTCTGGCTTCTACACCTCCTGCGCTTTCTTCTCTATCAACCGACCACCTCAGGTCTCTTGTGGACCAGGTCTCAGGGACACAGAGATGAACAAGGAGGCTTGCTCGGGGAACGCATCACGAGAAACAGAGCGGAAGCATGAATGGTGGGCCCTCTGAGGGCCATTCTGGTGCCGGTGAAACCTCTTCTGAGGGTGCCTGGGGTGCTGGAACCAGGGATTCTGAAGGCTCTTTCTTGGGATGAATCGACTCAGTGTCCTTTATGTCACTCCTCACTCCCACGCACCGGGCTGCATCTGTCATCTGATCATCGCATAAGCTCCCCAGGACACTATGAACAAAGATGGTGCAGACCCTGAGCACCACAGTCCATTGTGAGAGCCGCCCGTCAGTGCTGGGGACAATGCACTCTTCTCTATCCCAGAAGGTCCACAGCTGTGACAAGCCTCACGGCGTGCTCCTCTGTCAACTTGGCCACTCGAAGCCCTCACATAATTAACTGAAAGTTCGTCTGTGTGTTGGTCTCTCAGCCATTCCACAGAAACTTCCACACAGGTGTGCAAAGGACGGAGGAAACCATCCAGTATTTACCGATTCCCACTGTCAATGAAGACATGCAGTTCCCAGGGGACCGAGAGCCAAAGGGGACAGGACAAGGGCTTTCCCGTGACCTGTGGGTCAGCTTAGGGCCGGGTGGGGCTCCACGAAGGCACGTGTCGTCACAGACGCAGAGGTCCCACCCCCAGGCACTCACTCAAAGCTGGACGAGAACTCTGGGTGCCCGGGGCTGAGGGGTGCTCTAAACCCCAGTGCTGGGCTGCATGTGCCCTGTTCACTGCCTAAGACTCTTTCTCTTCTCTATTTCCACCGAAACCCAAGGCTGTGGGGCCTGGCCTGGTGCCTGTCTCTACTTCCCCCTACCCGGAGCTGGCCACCTGGAGGCTGGGCCCTGAGCTCCTCCAGCCACCGGGGCGGAAGCCGCCCCTGACTCTGTTTCTGTCCTCCTCTCTTTTGGGAGAGGTCTGTCCTTTCAGCGAAGGGAACGGCCAACGCGGGTGTCGCCACAGCTGCTCAAGGCTCCTTAGGGTCACGGGGCCAAAAGGGGGCGCCCTCCCGCGGCGGGGGCCCACACCCCAGCTGCAGCAACGCCCTCTACTCTGCTGCCCCTCCCCCTGGTCCTTGGGGGTTCAGCGACAGGGCTGCCACGGTGAGGACAGGTTCTGAGCACCCCTATCGTGGCCAAAAAACCATACTTGACACACAGGACCTTGTGCTGCAGGTTGGAGAGTCCGATTCAGGTGAGCTTAAACAGAAAAGCCCGTCTTCATTAAGGTTCTGAGCTGACTTACAAAAGCTGGGCAGGAAAATGGCTGAGCTGGCTTGTGCGCCCCGTGTCTGACTCTTCTCGGCTCCCTCTGCTTGCTCACGTGATCCCCCCACTCTGCCGACGACCCTGTGCACACAGCAGGGCCGAGAGCCCCACTTTAAAGTCTCCAGCCGGAGCCACTGAAGAGGCTGAACGCACGGATCCTCCCCGAGTCTCCGGCCCAGCTCTCTTCCGGGGAAGGTGACCCAAGGGCCTTGCTTGGGCCAGGTCCCCTCCCCCTGGCTGGAGGGGGCACACTGTAGCATGGGTGCCACCCTGACACCTGAGTTTAGTGGGGAGAGTTCCCACAGAGAGGGTGGAGGGGGAGGCTGGACAGAATCATCTCAAGTCACAGGTTTTAGCAGCTGAATGGAGAGACCCTACAGCAAGTCCTTCTTAAACTTCGGAAAGTCAAAGAACTCCCAGCGTTTGTTGTTTTCTATATTATTTAAAATGGATAACGTAAACATAAATTAGGTATAAACTCTTTTCTTGGCGCTCTTAAACTACTAAAACTAAAAGAGATGTAAAAAATGACGACAAACAGAACCCCGACACAAATGCACTCGAGTTTACCTTAATTTAACATGACAGACGGGGCTGCGGAACAGAAACCATCGCCCAGACGCCCAGACATGACGTTGAGCGACTCTCAAAGCTCTCTCGGGGCCACACCTTCCACTCCCTCCCTTGCCTGGCCTGAGGCAGGAATGCCTGCAATGGCCACTGAGCTCTACCCACCAGCTAGCTGGTCAAAATAACAGCGGCCGGCGGGCACCGCTCCCCAGAAAGGGGGTTGTCGAACCGGGCAGAGGCGTGGGGATGTGGCGACACTCCCGGGGCTGTGAGCGGGGACCTAGGGATCCCGGACGGCAGGGCCGCCCCAAGGCACCGCAACATGTTGTTTTGCTCTTTTACATGAAATCAAGAGGCAGCCGTACGTCTTTCCCACCCATCACTCCGGTGTTAGGCTCCCCCTGGACTTTGTATCTGCTGCCGATTCACGGAAAGGATCAAGTTTCTCTTAACGTTTCCGACACACGCGAGAAGGTCAAGAGAGGAGGAGACCACGAACCACCAAGCCCAGGGCGCCTCCACCCACACCCCGGCCGCTCACCTGCCTCACCTGGTGGTGAGGAAAGAAAACCTCATGGAAAGAAAACCTTCTCAGGTAGAAAACGCCCGTCCAGGTGACCTCGCTCGCTGCTTGGCGGCGTCCAACAGACAGGACCCAGGCTCACAGGGCTAAAGAGGCTTCTCTAAGGTCGTGAGCTGTGGAGGGAAGTCAGGACCGGAAGATGGGTCTCACTAGTCCCGTCTCTTTCCCAAATGCAACACAGAGCGCTGGGCACAGTAATTCAAGCTACGAACAAATGCTCGTATCAATAAAAAGCACCATCTTGTCCACTTGTAGAGGTCCTCGATTTTTAAGCACTTACACAAATGCCATTTTCATCTTACAGTGTTTATTGGAACATTACTTTCTTCCCTCCGTCCCTTTTCAGGACCTCCTGGAAGAACACATTTCAGATTCAAGACACACTAAACAATATTTCCCTCTCCATCACCAGCCACAATCTTTACAAGTGCCCGCTCTGGCTCCTCAGTCCTGAGCCCATGCCTGGCTTTCACAGTCAGCACCACAGACACGAGAGAGGAAACAGATCTTCCTAGAGAAGGCAAAAGAGAACTTTAGGATGAGAACAGCTCCTTTTTTTGCATCATTTCATGTTTGCTTCCCTTTTCCTAAGCTGAGATTACGCTCCTTGACAAAAATAACCTATTTTTGTCAAAATATTTCAAAGTAAGTTTTTAAAAAACACAAAAATTTGTGAACAGGATAAACAGACAAAACCTAGCCAACAATACCGACTGATACTGAAGTAAAAAAACATATATATAATGTTCTGCATTTCTGATGGTGGAGATGGGGCTTACAGAATATTGTACAGACGCGTTATATTTCAATGGGAAAGTAGGATGGGAAATACACTGACCCCCAAACCAGCAAGTCGTCACTCAAGACCTCCTTTTGGTGCCGACACGTTAACACAACTAGCAGCGGTTCCTCTGCTTTTTGCATGGCTACTGTGGCTCTCTCATCATGTCCTTCTCTGTTCGGTTCACAACAGCTTTGATTCACTCACTGTGGAACATCCCGGTTCGGTAAGGGCAGCACGAGTCCAGGAGCCTGGGGAGACGGTCAGCGCGCCGTCCCCAGCTCATGCTGGTGGCACACACTCCACAATTCAAGGATAACACACACGTCCTCCCCCTCCTTACAAAACGCCCACGTCCTCCTTCAGGTCTGTCCAGGGCCGCACCGCAGGGAGAGTGAGCCAGCTCGCCACTCGGGCAGCGGCTGGACACAGAAAAGGAGTGGGCCCGACGCGGGGACACACAGGCCTTGACCAGGGTTAGCCCGCCCAGGAGACACTACGGTCCCAAAGACCTGCCGGTATTTTTTGCAGACCTAGTGGCAAAGTGTACTCCTGGCAGGGAAGCTGGGAGTCCACACCAGCCCCCAGAGGGGTGAGTCAGACCTGGCCGACGCAGTTACACATGCTGGTCAGCGAGCAGCCATGACGCCAGGCTTCGGTTCCGTTTACTAGAAAACAGGTTATTAGCGCGGGACTTTAACTTTCCAAACCCCATGCTAATGGAGCTTGGGGAAAACAAAGGAGGATCCAGCTGCCAGGGCTTATCCCAGAAGAAGGCCTCAGGCTCACCCTCGAGTTCTGGCGTCTGTGCGCTTCCAATCAGCCAAACCCGCGGGCAGCCCGGTGCCACCGTCTGGCTTCTGCCGGACCCCTCGCTCCAGCGCCTTGTGCGGGATGGCGCGTGGGCCCGACGAGGCACTGGCCGGTCCACACCACTGCCACCCATGTTTCCTTCTAGACCCTGGTCATCGCCAGAGCGGCCCTGACAGTAACTGGAAAGTTCCACGTGCTTCAGATGACAGGAGGAGGGTGGGTTCAGTTTATTCTTATGATCACTAGGAAAGCTTGTTTTCTAAGCCAGAAGTGTCAAAGCTGGCTTTCTATTCATGAGAGAATATAAAACTTTCTGAGCGGGAATAAAATCCCTTAAAGGGCTATTAACGCGAAACAACAACCGCAGATCAATGAAATGCCAGGAAGACAAAGTTATTTCTGGAACAAGGCAGCGAGCCAGGACACTGGGGCCTGCCCCAGGCCTCTCAGCGGGGAGCACCCAACCAGGCTGAGTTTAGCTTCTGCACCAACAAACCCAGATCAGGGAGAGATGTCTCGATCTTCTATGCGCTGTGGAACATAAAGCAGGGCGCTCGTTCTGCCAACTTCAGGACACGTCAATCTCTGGTGAAGTGGTGTATTTGCTGCCCCTCTAGCTGCTAAAATGGAACACTGTTGGGTGGAAGACACAGAGGAGACGCTGAGAGGACTTCAGCGCCCGCATTCTCGTAGGAAAACAAAAGGCAGGCGGTCCTGTGTCACGTGACCTCTCTGGAAAGAGGGGGCTCTGGCTTCGGCTGCGTGGTTGTGATGTGATGGAAGTGAGACGGGAAAGCGGAAGGAGGTGGGTCTGGCCCACGGGAGGGAGCCCTTTCTGGCCCACATTTCACCCATGCCCCTGCGCCGAGAGGAGGGGGCATGGCCAACAGAGAAGTCAGCATCCCACCCCTCCACTGACCCCGGGCTGCCCTCCCAGGCAGCCTCTCCCAATCCTTCCTTCCCAGAGCTGAGTGGGAGGACGGCACCGGGGGAAGGGTCCCGCTGCTCCCCCACCAGTTGTGTTTGCCCTTCACAGGCCGCCCCTCAAAGGGTGGCCTGGAGTGACTTCCTGACCAGGGCAAAGAGGACCCTCGCGGGAGGCCTTCTGGGAGCCTCTCCCACGGCAGCCTGGCCACAGCTCTGAGTGCAAAGCCGATGGTGGCAGGCATGATGGGAACCCAAGAAAAGCAACTTAGAAAGAGAGCTGCAGGCAATGACTGGAGGCCCAGTCGTTTCTCGGGGCAGCACTCAGAGCCGCCCACCTGAGCTTCGGTGGGAGAGGTGCCAGCTGGCGCCCAGTTCACACTCGGCGGCAGACCAGCCATGCACCGCTGCCAACCTCCAGCGACCATCAGGCCAATGGGGACGAGCCAGAGGCAGGGGGCAGACGGCAGCTCTGCGGGTGTTCCTGCCCTCCACTGGCAAGCCTGGCCCGGGGGCCCGTGACCCCCTGAGTGTTCACAGCAGCCCGCAACTGGGAACCAGAGCTGCTCGCTCGTTCATTCAACAGGTGCCGAGCTGGCCACTCCGAGGGGACACACGGCGAGTCAGAAGGGTCCCTGCCTGCAAGAGTTACCGACGGAGTAAGACGTTCAGGCAAGACAGCGCCCAGACAAAAGGGAAACGCACGCCCTGGGCAGTGGGGAAGGTGAGGAAGAACCCTTACATCTAGTCTGTGATTGTCCAGATGCAGCGTGGACAGAGCTGACTTGGAAGGTCCAGGCTCGCTCAGACACAGGGAGTTCAGGGAACGGGGAAGCCTGGTGCCGCAGGAGACACAGAAGATGGGCTGGAGGGCCAGGACAGGGTCAGGACAGGGTCAGTTCTGGGGAGCCACTGATCCCAGACCACAGTGCTGGGCTCCAGCTAGCAGGCAACTCCTGTGCTCTCTGGAACCCTCATCTCGGGCTTTTGAAAACAAACCTCTTGTTCACTTGGTACAGACCAGCTCAGGCCTCGTAAGGCTGGGCCAAGGGGGCACCTGCCCTGGAACAGACAGGCAACGTCTATGACCAACATGTAAAGGACAGCTGCTCTCTCGTCCTGGCAGGTCTCCGGCGGGTTCAAAGGCTGTTCTGTCATCAAGACGACTGACGTCAGCACACACTCACTAGCGCTGAAGGAAGCGCTATTCAATTCCACAAATCAGAAGTGAAACCCAGCAAGGCAACAACCACGAAAGGAACTAAAACCACTTAGTAACTGAAGAGGCCAAGCAGTTTCGGGTCTATTAGCAAACACGTTACACAAGAGCCATTTTTGCCTTTGAGAGGCCCTCCCCCAATGAGCTCACCCATAAACCACGTGGGATGAGACCACTCAAGGAAGTGGTGGGAAGCCCCCTTGTTCCAGAAAGCTTCCAGCCCTTGTGCTTTTTGTTTAGAAAAAGAATGCTAATGAGCCAGGACATCTGTGTAATTATAAGTGTCAAGATAAACCTTTTAGGGTTATTTCTTTTCCTCTGAAATTCACAGTTGAGTTCTACGGTGTAGAGAACACACTGAGAACAAAGGTCCCCATAAAGTGTCTCCCTGTCACATATCTTATGTGAAGTTACCATCACCAAGAGCAGTGATAGCGAAAACTAATTAAAATCTCTACTTGTGCTTTCACATTTTTTTTTTTTTAAAACATTCTTGACAGTTGGGTAATAAAGAGACCAGGGAAAATGTGCCTTCAAAATTCATTTTTTAGATTTGCTCCCACCTCCCACTAGAAGAAATCTGTAGAAAAACAAAAAACCAGAAGCTGGCAGGGAGCAGGTACACCCTCCAAGCCACCTCAGGTCCTGCCCCCTTGGGAGCAGGCGGGACACTGACGGAGAGCCAGGGAGGCAGGCCTCCACCCGGTGGGATGTTCTCCTCCTCTGGGTGACTGGGCCGGCCCCACACAGACATCACCCGACACCCCCAGGACCATCACGCAGCCCCATCACCAGGTTTCAGTGAGGACCAGCTGGGGAAGGGGCAGAGGCACACCCGTCGGGTAGGTGTGAACACACATCTGTCCGATACTCGACCAGTGTATCCAGCTGAAGTCTTGGGTCCCTCAGCTCTGCCCGCACCACTCCGCTGACCAGCGCACAGCGCATCAGACGCCCACCAACCACAAACGGGGGCAGAGAAATCCAGGGAAACACAGCTGACACAGAGTCGCGCCCTTGGTCTGCTTCAGGTGCTTCATTCAGCGACCAGATCTCAGGCAAATCACAAACTCTGGGCACCTGGGTGTCCCCTGCTGGGTGTGGCTCTGTCCTCCCCCATCTACTATCCTGCACCGCTGGGCTGCCCAAAATGGCATGAACTGTGTATATTCTGCTCTGTCATTTTCTCCTCACCACGACGCCCGCCCCAGCCCCAGGGAAATCATTACTCCCTGCCTCAGCGAGGACATCACAGCGCAGAGAAGAGCGGCGTCTTCCCCGCCATCCTGAGGACGACCAGCAAGGCTGGGCCGTACAACAGGACTCCGGCCTCCATCCTGGTCCCCTGGCAGAGCTAGCACGGCTCATGGCACCTCCTGAACAGCAGGCCCTCGGGGGGCATGACTTCTACCATGACTGCAATGTACTGCTGTGCAGAGATTCTTCTTTAAATAAATGTTTTAACTTAAATGTGCTACACGTAATATCTTCAACTCATTAAATACTCAAGTATATGGAGAAATGAATTTAACTCTTCAGATATAAGGCTTGCATCCAGCAGCACACAGGCCCCCTTCAGGAGACAGGGGGCCCGGGGCACGGCATCCCATCTCCATCCCCAACCCCGACCAGCTGTTTTGACTGTGGGAAGGCTCTGCTCGGAGCCCATGTCCTCTGTCATCAAGTTGGGGAGACATCCCCAACCTTAGAGACTTGCTGCAAATCTCAGTTAAGAAAGTGTGTGTGAAGGCTTTGTAGATCCCAAGTTACTCAGTTAAATTTAAGTGACACTAGGTCTTGCTAAGAGTCAAATGAGATACAAAGGCAAAAATGCTTTGAAAATGTAGGAGTTAGGATTTGAATCTTTAAATGACACATTCTTTCTGGAGGATGACACAGCCTGGGTTACGAGCAGTGGGGAGGCTTCCCCAGGAATTAGATCTGGGCCTCCCAAAGACACCTCATGTGGCTCCCTTGGGCCCATGGTAGACGTGGTGAGACTCTGCTGAATGCCAGGCCCAAGTTCATTCAAGATGCAGACAGAGATGGGTGGTCTGACACTCACCCTGCACCTGATCACTAAAGGTCGTCAATCTAGCCAAGAAATAGACTACTTCTCTAAAAAGGAGAATCTGTCCCTTCTGTCCTTGAAAAGTTAACAACGGCACAAGCAAACAACTTTCTGTGTGGGGACAGGGCGTATATGGGAACTCTCTATACTTTCTGCTACATTTTGCTATGAATCTAAAACTGCTCTAAAAACTGAAATTAATTAAAAAAAAAAAAAAAAGACCTTCTGACACTAATTCCAAGGGAGTTTTTAGCTAGCCTGCCCTAGATGGCTTAGATAAAAAGGAGGGAAATAAGTCATAAGAAAACCTACACTCGCATCAGTAGCTAAGCCTTTTAAGGCATTAAATTCTAGAGTTCTGTAATCATTAGATTTCTTGGAACAACATTCTGAAAAGCCCTGAAAGTTCAAATAAAGTCAAATAAATATAGCACTCTGTAGACCTTAAACAAGGCTGGATGAGAGGATTAAACCATGTACCCGAGGAAAGGTTTGCACAGAGAAACTGCAGAGCAGATCTAAAAATACTGTGTGATTATACACCACCACGGTTTTAGGGGGGAAAATAGGGGGGAGATGAAAATGCAAGGCAAACCTGGCATTTCTGGGATAACTGCTGTCAGGCGACCCTGTTCTGGTGCATCACTGCGCACCCCAGACCCACAGCCCTCAGGCAGGCTGACACCAGCACTCAGATGGCTTCTGCCACCAGGCTAGTCATTAAGCAGATCTGAAGGAGAACAGAGAGAAGACAATCTGCAAACCAGCCTTTGCATTTGTGATTACCTTTCACGTCTGTAATTGTGAGTGGGATGGCTTTCCCAGCTCCTCAGTGGGAAGTGCTGGTGGGTACCAACAAAGAACACTGAGATTCCACAGCAGCTGGGTATTCGTCTGCTCGGGCTGCCATAACACAACACCACAGGCTGGGGGGCTCACCCAACAGAGATCTCTTTTCTCACAGTTCTGGAGACTGGAAGCCCAAGATCAAGGTGCCGCTAGGTTGGGGTTCTCCTGAGGCCTCTCTCCTTGGCGTGCACACGGCCACCTTCTCCCTGTGTCCTCACGTGCACTTTTCTCTGGGCACCCCTCCCTGGTGTCTTGTCCTCTTCTTATAAGGACACCAGTTCTACTCAATTAGGGCCCACACTTATGACCTACTTAACCTTAATTAACTCTTTAGAGATGCTATCTCCAAATACAGTCACTTTGGGGGTTACGACTTCAACATATGAGTCTGGTAGGGGCTGGGAGTGGTAGAGACACAATTCAGTCCACAACAGCACGCCTCGCACGACAGACAGCACCTGGCATCCTCTGACCTAATACACAGCCCAAGTCCAGCAGCTGAGCTGGTGGGTGCTCAGGAAGGGGTCCAGGAGCAGAGGTGGTGAAGCAGCCCCCCTTCCCCTTTCTGCATACAAAGGGTGCAGCTCTCACACTGAGGCAGAGAACCTGAATCCCCTCTCTCCCCTCCCCACGTCTCATCTTCTGGGAAGGGGGATGGGGGATGCTGTGGTCAAATACTTCCCAGTCATCATCTGAGTGCTCGAGGTGACCATTTAACATTTGAAGCCAGGGTCAGAGATGGACAAGTGACCAGTTCAAGGTCACAAGCAGTAGCAGAGCCAGGACACACCAACCCCAGGTTGTAAACTCCAGGTCCAAGCACCTCCCTCACACCACAGCCACTTCCTTTTATCTTTACAACCTCCTGGTCAGGTGTGTACATGCTCTGAATACATTTAAAATATACCTTTGACAAAAAACCCCGGAATAAATGGGAGACAGATGAGGGCTCTATCCAGAAAAAAGCTAATAAAAATTTTTTCATGTAGTAGAATTAAAGAAACACAAACTCTAATATTTAGTTTATACGCTTATAATAAAAACAGTTTGAAGCTGGCAAGGACATAGAAGTCTCTGCCAGTTTTGTTCCTCTCTTCCTCATCTACTGCTTTCCTTTGCATTAAGTGAATATTTTCTAGTGTAACCTTTAATTCCTTTACCCACACAATTACAGTGAGATATGGAAACACTGCTCCTATAATAGTTCTATTCCTTTTTCCTCCTTTTGTTCAATTATTATTATAATTATTATATCTATATATATTACAAACCCCAAAATATAGTTATTATTTCCTTATATAATTTTTGTGTTTTTTAAGAAGTGAGAGAAGGAAAGCAAGTATATATTTCCAGGGTTTGTTTCATCTACCTTATTATTCACAATTTCTGGTTCTCTTCCTATTGTCCTGTGGATATGGGTTACCTCATTAATGCAGTGTAATTTCCTTATTCCAATACAGTTTTGCTCCCGTTTGCCTCCTTTAGCTGTTATTCTCAATGTCCTAGGCCCCAAAACACAATTGTATACATATTGTTTTATAAAATTGGGGAGAAATATGCATTTATACTGCCTCATGTAATTATATAATAAGCTTTACTGGCATTCTTTGTCTTCTTACTGGCATTCTTTGGCTTCTCATATGGATTTGAATAATCACCTGTGGTCACTTGCTTTCAGCCCAAAGACCTTCCTTTGTATTTTCTGTAAGGCGGGTCTACTGACCACAGATTCTCTGGGGGGTTTTTTGGCTTATTTTTCAATTTGAGAACATCTTTATTTTTACCTTCATTTTTGAGAGACAGCTTTCCTGGATATGAGATCCCTGGTTGACATTTTTTTCTTTTCTTTCAGGACTTTGAACACGTCATCCATCCCTCTGCCTTCTGATCTCCATTGTTTCAAATGAGAAGTCTGTTAATCTTACTGAGATTCTTGGTACAATCTGAGGCATTTTCCTCTTGCTGCTTTCGAGATTTTCTCTTTGTCTTTCAACATTTTTTACTATGATGTGCCTGAGTGTGGACTTCTTTGTGTTCATGCTACTTAGAGTTTATTATGTTTCTTGGATGTGGAGATTGTTTTTCATCAAATTGGGAAGTTTTCAACATTATTTCTTCTAATATTTTTTTCTGTTTCTCTCTCTCCGCTCCTGTGGTACTTGTATTATGTGTACGTTGGTGTGCTTAATGGTGTCCCACATTTCCCTGAGGTTCTGTTCATTTTCATTTTTTTCCTCCATCATTTGAACTGCATAATCTCTCACTCTATCTTCAAGTTTATTCTATCTTCTAATTAACATCTACTGTTTTGGTCTTCCAGTGAATTCCTCATGCCAGTTATTTTACATATCAACTCCAGAATTTCCACTGAGTTCATGGCATACTTTTTTTTTTAATTGGTATTCTCTAATTGCTCAAACACTGTCATCAGACCTTTCTTTACTTCTTTGAGCATGATTTCCCTTAGTTCTTTGAATATATTTACAATGGCTGCTTTAAAGTCTTTGTCTGTTAAATCCAACATCTGGGCCCTCTTTCAGGCAGTTTCTGATGCTTTAAAAAAAAAAAAAAAAGAATCCCATCACACTTACCTGTTTCTTTGCATGTTATCCTTTTGTCTTAAACATTGGACCTTTTAGGTAATATATTGTAGCAGCTCAAATGCTGAGCCTCTCCCCACAAGGGCTTGTTTCTGTTATTTTTTCAGTGAATCAGCTGGACTAGTTTAGTGATGTCTATCCCCTCAGGACTCCCCACTTTCCCCAGTGTGCAGCCTCTGATGCTGTTCCTCAGAGGACACTGTCTCCCTGGGGTGACAGTGGTTTTAGCAGGGCTCTCTTTTTCTCTTCCCTGATCTCTCTGTAAAGCTGCCTGCCTCTGATGTTATCACACCCAGCTGTTAGGCTCCATGAATTGCTGGCTGATTGCTCTACTGTTTTGACAATATCCTGGGGCATCAAGGGCTGTGCAGCATGATCAATTACATGCTGGCCTTTCTGAGGGAACAATTTTTGATATCAGTGTTTGAGGTTAGTTCTGACCCCAGGAGGGCTCTTCTTAGCTGTCTCTTTCTCTGGTTTTCACTAGCCTAAAGTTTCAACTGTTGCTCTCATGGAGCTACCAGCCTCTTTTTAGCTTCTTACCGCCAAGATCTCCTTGTCTTGTTTCTGACAGCATGCTTAGGTCTCAACTTCCTCATGCTCTGTTATAAATAAATTCAGTACTTTTGGGGACAGCCTCAGAGTTTTCTGTTCTCGTGGCCAACCTCTCCTCCTCCGCAAAGTCTGAGTCACTGCTCTGGAGTTGGGGTCAAGGACAGTAGCTCATTTCTCTCGGAGTGACACCCCACACTATGAACACAGTGCTGGGTGGAGGGGGTAGCCTTTGACCTTTTTTTTTGGCCACACTACATGGCATGCAGGATCTTCCCTGATCAGGGATTGAACCTGTGCCCCCTGCAGTGGAAGTGCGGGAGTCTTAACCACTGGACTGCCAGGGAGGTCTGCCTTTGACCTTCTTAACTCTTCTGGAATTAGACCTCCACCCTACGAGCAAACTGGCATGACAGAGGGTAACTGGGGCCCCAATATCCTCAGTTCGGTGCAGAGCCTCCACCCCATGAGTCGAAGCTGGGTACACTTCCCTGGAATTTCGCCTCTGCAACACGGGAGCTTGAGAGGAGTGAGAAGTGCTGGCAGCTTGCCCCTCCGAGGGAGATACTGTGGCCCTTGATGGAAACTGGGGGGAGCCACATGTTCTTGGCCACACCCAGCCAGAGGGATAACTTCTGTCATACTAAGCTGGGCAGGAAGGAGTTGGCCACAGCTCAAGTGCCATAGACTCTTGACGTGGTTACTGATATACAGTAGATTTTCTTGAATAAATGTTTCTTCATTTGCTGCATACCCTTAGGACCATTTCTGGATATTTTAATCAATTATTTTCTTAAAAACAGCTTTCACCAATTATTGTTGTTTTGCTGAGGAACAGGTCTATGGAGCTCCTAACACTACCATTCCAGAAGTGGATCCCAATAAAATTTATTCTTAATTTCTAACAATCGGCGAAATAGTATGTGTAAGTTCCTTTCTGTCTAATACTTCATGTTAGGGAAGCTGGCATTAACCAGCAACATGTGACTTCTACGCACTGTAAGGAAACGTCCCCCCAGCAGGAACTAAGCCATGTCTTTAAAAATATATTATTTTTGTTAAAAATAAGTCACCCAGATGTATATCCTGATTAGCAAGTCAGCTGAAAATGTGAGGAAACGTTACCATGCATGAGAGGTGTGTGATCACAGATCAGACCATCAGGTCATACTAAGAGGACGAGCCACACACATCCCTCATAAATAAATCCCTCTCAAGTAGCCCCCTCTACACAAAAGGAGACCATTTCATGCTGGGCTGAGAAGGCCAAAAGGGTTCCAATCCACATGCAAAAGAAATGTGGTGCTCACCCCTCCCCAATAAACAACTGGCCTGGGGTAACCAGGCATGGGAGAGAGGAGAGCTACCAGCACATTCTTGAAAGTCACCGAGTGTTGCCCACTCTCTAAGGGAAGCAGACGGCATTCTCAGAATTCAAATCAAGGAGGCGGCTGGGAAATGTGAAGACACCAGCCAAGCATCTCCACCCGATAGCAGTGATGGCGGTGAGGATGCAGGGAGGGTGATCCCAGTGCTGGCTCTGTCAGGCAGGAGCTGAGAACTGGACCAGACTTGAGACCCCCTCCAGCCCCAGACTCCCCGTCTATAACGTAGGAAACGTACCCAAAGTCAGTACTTAGCAAACTGACGTTATTCTGGACAGGGCCCTCCTGGGCTAGGTTCCCCTACAGGTCCCTCCAGACATTAAACAGATGCTAAAAGGTCCAAGGGTTACGCTTCCTATACAGGCCCCACAGGCACCCTTTCCGGAGAAGCCCCTGCCTCAACCTCCCCTGGAACCTGACGGTGCTCACCCTCATGAACACACCAGACGAGTCATCCCTGAAGGCCCTCTGGCATCACGGGGATCCGGCTCCCTGCCCGCACACCCCTCTGAGATCTCCTCCCAGCCAGCTGAAGACAGGACAGGTTCTAGGAGCATGAAAGGAGACAGTGAGGAAGGACACAATGTACCGGCCCCCAGGACAGCCTATCAACAGGGCCTGCCCCTTCCCACAAGGAGAGAGATGTTCCAGCAGGGGACCCCTGGCAGCTGCTTCTGGCCAGTGAGAGATCACGTGGGGGGCAATGTTTTAAAAGCTACCCACACTAGAAGGAAACTGTTGTAAAACGTATTACACTCTTCCCTGATTTTAAGGACTCTTCTGAACAAGAGACCCATCCCCCAGCTCCGGTCCTGGGCGCCCTGGGGCTGCCGTCCAGTCTGCAGTGCGGGGGAAGAGTATGAACAGCACTCAGCACGTCTGTGACTGGGCACCGAGGGGCCCCCCATCGGGGATACAGGGCGGCTTATTTCCATGTGAAATGCACCCGGCTCGCTGCTCCTTTTCCAGCTACATCTACTCGTGATGCCGGCTTCGCTCTCTTCATGTGCAGTCAGGTTAAGCAGCTTTCAGTGCTCTTGTTGACTGAAAGCTGCTGCTTCTCCCTGGCCAAGGTGCTTGCAAACCAAACCGTCCAGATGAGATCATGCGTGAGTGTGTGTGAACATTCAAAAGAGAGCATTCCCTGGGTGAGGCCTTAGGGCTCCAAGACACTTTGGTTTACCTTCTGTTGCCCAGGCCCTGCCTGGCACTGGGTCTGCAGCTGGGGGCTCATGAGACCCTCCTGAATCAGCTGCGAAAGCAGAGGCCTCACCCCAAGTGTAAAAACACCCAGGCTCTGACACATTACCACCACTGTGTGAAAATCCAGTGGAATACACAAAGCTCACCTCCCACTCCCTTGTGGAAATACAATTTGTTTTTGATGTTTTGTTTTCTCAGCTGCAATTAGATAGGGACAGAACTCATCCTTACTGCTATCGTCTATCTGACCCAGTTTGGGCTTTGATTTTTTCTCCATCACCATAAAGAAATGCAACTTCATTTATTTTTCCCCAACTTTTAATTAAGAAGTTGGCATTAAAATGCTTCTCTTCTTTGGAAAGTGTTTTATTTTGTTCTAAGTAGGAGTCCACGTACTATAAAATAATAATTTTGGAAAACGAACGCTTCATGCCATGTTCTGACACCCAAAGGACCAAATATTTCCCCTCGATGTGTTTGGTCTTTGGTTGCTGCAGGCACAACCTCTCCACCCACGACCTTGCTGTCGCCCCCGACAGGGGCAGGAGGTGGGGCGCCCTAGATTCCCACCTCATCTACTAGGAGGCGCTGGTGTCACAGGTTAACGGTGATTCTAGGGCAAGGAGTTGTGGAATCCCAGTTTCAAACAGAATGAGAGGAAGGAAGGCATTCCCACGAGGGCAATAAAGGGATCAGGACTGAACCAGACCACAAATGCCTCCAGAAGTACCTCATATTAAACCAGTGAAGTGCCAAACTCCCTGGCCCGAAACTCAAGTTCTTCCTCCGTATTTAACTGTGACACTGCAGGCCAGGGACCTGGGGCACCTCTGTGCGGCCCAACTGAGAAGAGCATTGTGGGATGGACCCAGACCCTCCCTTGTGGGTATCCTCATCCCACGTGGGCTCCATCCTCCAGAGCCAAGTACTGCTTCTGAAACCACCTTCTTTTTAGAGATTCCCGTGAGATAGGCAGCAAGTCAGAAAAAGGAAACCAGGCGAATAACCCAGCCCTTTCGGAGGACGTCCTCACCCCTCTGGGACTGTCCGCGCCGCCCCTGGCTTCCCTCCTTCTCCACCTCTAGCCTTCTCCATCTCAGCATCAGCATCCTCAAGGTGGTTCATGCCCAAAGCATGGCGTCCTCCCCGTTTCCTCTCTGTCCCTCCCTCCTCCACACCCAGCCCCACGACAAGTCCCAGTGATACACCCAGAACCGGAGCACTTCTCCCCATCACCACAGCCCCCGCAGGGACACAGGAATTCTGGGTAAGCTCCATCCCCCCGGGCCTTTCTACACTGTCCACGTCACTCCACGGGCACGTGGATCTCACAAAGACGTTAATTCCACACAGAGGGAGCGGAAACGGCAGTCAGAATTTGGTGGGGCAGGGATGGAAAAACCCTATACAATATACCATGTCTTCCAAGGACAAAAACTCAGACCAAATAGTTAAAGAGTCCCCCACACCATCTCCCTCCCAGAAACAAGTCACACCCGTAGTTCGTGGCAGGGGGCAGGGGCGGGGCGCACATTCTCAAGCATCCTCTCAGACTCAGGAAGGAGAGGAGCAGGGTTCACTCTGCCAAGAAGAGAGCTTTAGGGTTAAATTCCCTCAGAATGAGACTGTCAGAGGAGTTCCAGCACAGCAACACAGAAGCCCCAAGATAAAAGACCCTAAGCCGGGCCTTCCCTGGTGGCCCAGTGGTTAAGAATCTGCACTTCCAATGCAGGGGACGCAGATTCAATCCCTGGTCAGGGAATGAAGATCCCACATGTCGCAGGGCAACTAAGCCCGTGCGCCGCAACTAGAGAGAAGCCCACGCGCCGCAACAAAGAGCCCACGTGCTGCAGCGAAAGACCACACATGTTACGATGAAGATCCCGTGTGCTGCAACTAAGACACGATGCAGCCAAAAAAATAAATACTAAAAAAAAAAAAAAGACCCTAAACCACCCAGTACTGATGGTGTCAGGAGACGGTGTGTAACGGCAGCTCCCACCTGGTGCTTCCGCAACCCCACGCTCGCCGGTCATCCGGCACGAGCGGCAGCTCCCTCTGCCAACAGCCAGGACAACGGCAGGGACAGGGACAGGCTGCAGGCCGGGCCTCGTCCTCGGTGTGTGCCTTCACCCTCCTGCACCCTGACTTTTTCAGCCACCGAGCCGTCCAGGAGATGATGCCCGGATCCCTCCCCTCGGCCGTAAGCCCTCTCTGGAGGCCGAATCCAGCATTATTAAGTCAATGAGTCACCAGCCCCGGACTCCCGGCACCCGCTGAAACTTGAGCCCATGTCCCTCCTGCATCCTCTCCCTTTGGGGCCCCCTGTTCTCAGGAGCTCAGACATTCCCGACACGGCTTCCCAACCATCAACCACGCTGGGCAGTCACTGGGTTGCACTGCCTCTTCCTTTGAGACTTCTGCTTTCATCACGCTCTTCTCTCTGTCCCCACCAGCACCCCACAAGGGGCTAAGGCAACAAGCTCCGATCTGGCCTCCCAGTGTGGCTGAGAGCCAGAGATGACATCACTTACACACACACACACGCATGCACATGTACACACTCTCCTAAAGGTGAGGCTCCGGAGTCTTTAGGGTGGGGTGCAAGGCTTCCACTTGGCCCCCTGCACCTGTAGCCTCCACAATACAACTCCCACCCACTCTACCTACCAGACCAGCTCCAACCCCATCTCTTAGTTGTCTCCCCGGACCCCAGCCTCAAGCAGTCCCTCTCTCTCTAAGGGGCTCAGCGGGGCTTTCTGTCTACACAGCTCATCATGTGTCTAAAACTTCTCCTCCATCGGGTCCTTTTTTCAATATATTGCTTTTGACCAAGAGCCACTACAGGACTCAAGGCGCAGGAATTAGTTATTCCAAGACCTACTTACTGCATCTCCACCGCGAACGGGTAAGAGTGTGTGCATAAAGGCATCACCACTACAGACACGATTCCAGAAACAGGACTCAGAACGAGGTGCACATCAGGTTTACAACCGTAAAACTGTGTCTGAGGAGCCTGAGAAGGGGCAGAGCTGGTAATGGAGATTTTCAGTTATTTCTTGCTAGTATCACTATTTATGTGTTTTGCTTTTATTCCTCAGTTGAGTACACAGACACTGAAATTACAATAACTTTAACCACTCGGTGCCAGGGTCTTGGTTTTTAATGCAATTCTCCAACAAAAGGGGTGAGGGGTAGTTGGAGAAATGGCAGATTCTAGGGCTGGGGCAGGAAATGTACAAGATGAGCCTGGGGCATCTCATAGTGCCAAAAAAAAAAAAAAACAGTTAAAAAACCCATAATAATGGGGTATGTCAAAGGGACACAGTAGCCAACCAAAAGAGCTCCCATGGCCAAAGCTGGAACAATTTGAGCAACAAAATAAATAAATAACCTAGTACTAAATTATAACCCCAAGTAGAAAATAAATATCCAAAAGTCCATTCTGTTATAAATAAATGACTGAATAAATAAATGGAGAAGAGACAAATCTCACACACAGAAGAATTCCAAACCATTTACGAAAATAACCCTGTCGCCTCAAAGGGGTGGAGCCTAACTCCCACCCCATACCCGTGGGTTGCATGTAGTGACTGCCTTCCAAAGAGAACATTCTAGGGCAGGTGGGGAGTGTAACTTTACAAACACCACCTCAGCCAGGTGATCAAGTCACGTTGACAGTATGGACCCTGCTAGGATGTGACCAGAATGCACTTCATCTCTGTGGTCTTCCTCCCAAAACTGATAACCCCAGTACAATCATGAGAAAAACATTAGACAAACCCAAAATGAAGGCCATTCTACAAATACCAGAACATCACTACTTAAAACTGTCAAGGTCCTCAAAAACAAAGAAAGTCTGAGGAAGTCTCCCAACCAAGAGGACCCTAAGGAAATAAGACAATTAAATATAATAGGGCGTCCCGGATAGGATTCTAGGACAGAAAAAGGACATTTGGTTAAAAAATAATAATAAAAACTAGGGAAATCTAAATAAAGTATGGACTTTAGTTAATAATTATCAGTATTGGCTCCTTAGTTGTGACTGACGTATCACAATGTACCACAATAAGGTAAGATGTTCACGATATGGGAAACTGGGTGGGAGGGTGAGGGGGGAGTATAGAAGAACTCTCTACTATCTTTGCAACTTTTTGTAAATCTCAAACTATTCTAAAATTTTAAAGCTTATTTCTTTTAAATTACCTTGGGGGCCTCCCTGGTGGCACAGTGGCTGAGAGTCTGCCTGCTAATGCAGGGGACACGGGTTCGAGCCCTGGTCTGGGAAGATCCCACATGCCGCGGGGCAACTGGGCCCGTGAGCCACAACTACTGAGCCTGCACGTCGTCTGGAGCCTGTGCTCTGCAACAAGAGAGGCTGCAATAGTGAGAGGCCCACGCACCGCGATGAAGAGTGGCCCCCACTTGCCACAACTAGAGAAAGCCCTCGCACAGAAACGAAGACCCAACACAGCAAAAATAAATTAATTAATAAACTCCTACCCCCAACATCTAAAAAAATTAAATAAAAATAAATAAAATAAATTAACTTGGCTCTGAATCGATTAGCCTTTACTTTTTTTTTTTTTTTTTAAGTGCAAAGATGGAAAGCTATACTTTATATACTTTCTCTCCGCAGAGGACTCAGCTTCCAGTCTCCCCCTGCCCACCTCCTGCCATTGGCTGGTGCAGACTCCTCACAGGAGGAGGCCCTTCAGGCAGAGGCCATCATAGGTAGAGCAAACAGACACCCGAGAAGCGGCTGCCCTGGCCTTCACACAACCCAGCCTTCTAAGAACTGACTTCTATTCCTAGATTCCTCTGACTGTAACTCATCCTCAGGAAGCCAGTGATCTAAGAGCTCTGTGATCTGGGCCTGCTTCGCCCACCCACACTGCAGGGCCTCTGGGCAGCTCCGAGAGCCCTGCCTGCCCTCAGCCAGTCTCCCCTCCTCTGGCTCGCGGGTGGCTCCAATGGTCTCCACGCTGTTGTGGGCCTTGGGGGCACCACTGTGCTGGGGGCCAGGGATGCACAGGCTGATGAGAAAGGCAGGAGAAATGGAAGAGTCTCCTCTTTCAGAAGATGACCAAGGGCAAGGAAAGGAGGAGAGAAAACAAGAGAACAGAGACTGGCCTGGACACCGAGGAAGATGGGCCATAACTCCTAGACTTTTAGGATCCCAGGAGGGCTCACAGCACCTCTGTTGCTTCACAAACATCACAGGGACACGTCTGATTCTTAGACCATCTTGTACGAGCGCCCGCAATGTGCGTGCATTTCCATTAAACTCAGCCTAATTTACTACTGAGACTTCAGGAAACAACATAAACCCATCAATGCAATTACGGTACCCCATGAAGATACCCAGAAAGAAAGGAGAAAGGGCTAGAAATTGAGCTTTCCATTGTAGGGAGCAATGAGGAGAAGAGGAACTAACTGCCTGCTAGGGACTCTGGAAAGCTGCCGTGGTCCGCGGAGCGGGACTATAGCAAACCTCCCCTGAAGGCTGCGATTCAAAACCTCTCAACAGTAGTGTTTCTAATTTAACTTTCTCATCAACAGGCCTCCCTCCCCTTGTTTTAATAAGCAGTAACCCTTTCGATAGAACTGAAGAGAAATATTTCATGGAGGTGGTTAGCAATCAGCATGTTGTAGTACTTTAGACGAGGTGTTTCCAACAGATTTCTATTTTCTCAGTTACAGATTTACTTCAGGAAAAGAGTATATTCTACTATAACAACAAAACTCTGGATTAAATATTCAAAGGAAGATGAATGAAACAGCTTCCAAATTTCTCACTTAAAAAGCAAAACACTTTCAAATTAATAAGATGCTGATACCCTGAAAACAACAAAACAAAGAACCCCGCAGCTGGCTTCCCATCACCGGAAGAGCTACAGCCGTGGTCCCGAAGTGATGGCTGGCCCCAAGCGCAGGGGGACAACCAGACACACACCGCCTACCTGACAGCCAAGTCACCTTAGGAACCGCCCGGGGCGGGGGGGGGCGGTTTCAGGGAATCTGACCCTGTAGTCAGCCAAGGACAGATAGCACAGACTCTTGAAAAAATTATCACCATGGTTCCCCTGTGGCAAGTTTGGAAAGTAAAGGGGAAACCCCACCCGTTATCACACAACTGAAGTCAGAGTTTTTTTATTTGCATATTTTACACAGATGAGATCAGCAGGTACTAAAGTATAGCATCCTACTTTTTCTCTTGAATGTTAAACTGCAAACATAGTTCCTGCTGTTGCCGGGCGGCAGGACTATCATATTTTCAAGACTGCATCAACTCTTCACACACATTTTTTAAACACTTAACCTAAAATATGTCCTACAAACAAGATAACATGTGGCTGTTTTCTCCAGCTCCTAAGTAGGCACAGACTGACTGGCAAAGCAGCTAAGAGCCTGTGGCTAGCAGTGGCCGGAGGGTCTCTGTTAGCAGGAAGGTGAGACCTCTGAGTGGAATGAGGTCACACCCGTGTAGGCCTGGCCACCCATCCACAAGACAGGTGTGCAGCAGCTGGAGTTTACTCGGCCACTGGGGTGGGGGGAGGGGGGCAGCAGGTAGGATGTGTGCTAAGAGGACGCTCACTGCAGCTCGTTACCTGTGCCCTCACATACCTTACACCATAAACTGCAAGATTTAATAGCAGCCTAAGTGTCTGTCAGGGAAACAGTAAATTACGGTTCAGTCATATGGTGAGATACCGTGCAGGCATCTGAAATGGAAATTACTGAGTTTATAACAACTTGACAAATGAAAACCTAAAACTCTAAGATCTACCAATAGAAATACACAGAAGCGCACACACACTAAATGGAGGCGATTGGAAGAAAACGTATTACGACGTTAACACTGGTAGACGGTGTACCGTGATTTTCTTTTTTATCACCTGGACCACGTTTCTCTAAACCCTTTATAATAAGTATGTAAAATTTTAATTACTGGAAAAAACGAGCCCATGTGAGGTGGTTTAGGACCTCCCCTCCACCCCTCCAGATTCAGCCAGAGGGGCTCTGCCTCAAATGTCTCACAGCCTCCCCCGTCTCTCATGGGGGGAGATGCACATCTCCTCCATCCCCAAGTCACAGGAAAACTGTCACACCTCAGACCCCCAGATCTTGGAGCAGTGGCTGCGACCTGGCTATCCCTGTACCGCAGATCCAGTGGACAAGAAGCTCCCGTGGGCCTGACCGGCGGGGACTAAGTGGGAGCCAAGGACGGGCACACACAGGAGGGAGGTGGGCGTTCAGAAGGCTGGGATCTCCAGGAGGGTGCAGTTTCAGGAACGACCACGGGAGAGGAGGCTGAAGGCCAAGGGCTTGGTGACGCCATAGGTCCCGCAGACACGGAGTGACAGGACGTCAAAGGCCGCTGCCCAGTCATCTCTGGAGCCCGGGGTAACCTGGAGTGATGCCAGAGGGCAGTGACAGGAGGTAGAGAGGATGGCACGTCGTGGGTCAAGGAGAAAGGGACCCCCAAGCCCACCTCGGCTAAGAAATGTAGGCTGTGCAGAGGAAGGAATCCATCCATTGCGAGGCCTCTGGCTCTCATGGGGGAACCAGCCACGTTGCAGTTACTGTGGGGAGACAAAGGGGCATCTGCAAAGGAGCAGAGGTGGGACAGCAAGTACTTCTTCTTTTTTTTTTTTTTAGATATTGATTTATTTATTTGGCTGCGCCGGGTCTTAGTTGCGACATGTGGGATCTTTTAGTTGCAGCATGCGTGCGGGATCTAGTTCCCTGACCAGGGATCGAACCTGGGCCTCCTGCATTGGGAATGCGGAGTCTTACCTGCTGGACCACAAGGGAAGTCCCTAAGCAAGGGCTTGTTTACAAAAGGAAAGGCTCCAGGCAGAGAGTGGAAAGGAAGAAAAGACTTCACGGACTGTCCATCTGTCGGACACATGTGTTCACCAGGCCTTGTCCGGCGCCACGCCATCCCTAGGAGCAGAGCGGCCTACAGGAAGGTGAGGAAAGCCCAGAAAAGGGGGGCACGGAGAGCAGGTCCAGGCTGCTATCTTTAGGGCAGGGCTCGTGAGCAATGTTACTGACGAGGTGTTTGGTGCGGAGACCATAGGCATGCTCTGGGGTAGAGAGAGCCTGCCCAGGTGAAGCCAGCTCTGCAGCAGAGGTAGACACAGACCAGCCTGTGCTCTGCACTGGGAACCAGGCTGGGTGCTGCCCACCCCGGCACACGGCCGCAGGGCAGGCAAAAGGATGAGAGAGGGAAGGGAGCATAATGCACAGGCCCCACCCTGAACTTGACCATTCCCGTACCGCCTGCGGCGGCAGGGAGCAACAAGCCTAATTTCAAGCAACAGCTGTTTCTGACCGTAAGTATCACAAGACAAACTGAGAAATAAATTGCTTCCCATCTCCCAGCACAAAAATATGTAAAGACTGGGTCACAAAATACAAAGAGTTGAGCGGATGGAAATAATAAAATGCAAACTGAAGCTGACGGTAACCTCAGGGTGAAGGTATGTAGTTTCAACTATACTGGAAATGAAAATGTCTTAAGCCGAGTGGAAATCCACCGTTATCGGTCTTCCTGTGCTTTTTCATATAAAGTAGCACCTACTAAATCGTTTTATCATAATAAAACATAATAAAGAATATCAAAAACCACTATCTGCATTATAGTTGGACTTATCTTTTTATCTTTTCAAAAAAGCAACGTAAGCAAAATAAAAATCTTTTCTACAGCTTAGATCAGAGGCCACATGTTTCTTTTAAATGGGAGGGTGTGCGCCTGTCATTTTTGATCACATCCCTGGATGTCGCCCACACCTGCCCACTGTCAGCACTGACTAGCTGCTTGCTGGCATCCAGCCCCCATGAGAAGCCCACTGAGGAGACATCCCCATTCAGGCAGGATGACGAGCCGGGGGAGGGGGCAGGGCCTCACAGCTGCCCACATCCTGCCCCTTGCTCCCTTCCAGGAGAGCCAGTTACACCTATCTAGAGGGGCCCACCTCTCATGTTTGCCCCCCACCAGCCCGCCCTCCTTGTAGGGCCCTCACCCCCTGGACCAGGTGTGACTGACTCTTGCCATCCATCAAGTCCCTCCCGTGACTTAACGCTAATGAGGTAAACCACACCTGTCCAAGATGGTCAATGGAACAATTTAACCTGCGGCCCCGGGGGGAATTTTACCCAGACCTCCAAAGGCTTAGCCCCAAAATGTGCTAACGTAGTAGCTGCAGGTGTAAAGGCAGAGAGGAAAGGGACCAGAACACAGGTTCCCTCACATCACCTGCTATGCCACTTCCTTAACACTGCTTCAGCTTGTTTAAACTTTGCACGTTTTTAAAGTTTAGAACATTTAAACACCACGTTGAACTATTAAGCCAGGGAAGGACATCATAGCCTAACTCCAATGTGGCAGACTCCTAATAAAGGGAAGAGGAAAAGCAAGAAGTACTGATGTTGAGACCTCTCACCAAAACACAAAGCGCCCAGCCCTGAGGAGGCGGAGGTGGGGCAAGGTGCCCCCTTGAGACCAGCCACCAGATGCTCAAGCCCAGCCAAGCAGCACACTTGCGGGCTGAGGCCGCTTCCCTCACCTGCCTGGGACTCTACAAGGCACAGTTTGCTGGGGGAATAGTCAAATGCTTAGAATCATCCCCATACACAAGCCTGCTTGCTGAAACTGTATCACCTGGAGATGCAACAGAGCCTCCCGTAAGTCTGTTCTTGAGGTTCAGTGTAACAAGATCGTTTCACACAGAGAGCTGTGGCACTAAATCACATGGGAATGGTGTCAATGAATCTTTATACCCAATCCCACGTGAGTCAGGTAAAACACAGGCCAACATTAAGCCAAATGCAGCTCCATAAAGAAACCAACACCGTCGCCAGGCCACTGGGTTATCCAGTAGCCGCTGGCGATCAGAAGAGATGACTGCAAACAAACAGGTTCCGGCTGACAAGTGACCGAGCTGGCTCTGATACACAAAACGCTTTGAGGCTCTGGGGAAAGGCACGCAGTTTCCCTCCCTCCTGAACATGTCAGGGGAAGACATCTTCCCCCCAACTCAGAGGGTCCCACCAGGTGCCCAGAGGCCCCTCCAACCCCTGCTGTTCACGACCCCTGACCTCTCCGCAGGGCGAGGGCTCACACTGAGCGACCCCGAACGACACCCACAACCTCGCAATGGAAGCACCAGATGCAGGAAAATTCCACTGGCTAAATTCTGTTCTGTGAGGAGCCCCACCTCCAAAGAGTTCTGAAGTTGAAAGGTGACGATCCGACTACCTAGCAGCAGGCCAGTGTGACCCAGCTAGCCCTAGGTCCATTCCCAGGCTCTCCTTCCCTCTCTCTCTGGGCCTCAGTTTCCTCATCTGCAGTGGGTTTATTATGGAGCCTCATCAGGTGGCTGGGGAGTCACAAACTGCTCCTTGGGGACACCTGGCACAATGCCCAGCACATGAGCCCACCTCTGGGGGTGAGACAGCGAGAGAGCCAGGACCCCTCCGAGGGGCTCCACCTGGTGCCCTGCAGAAACGGGAAGAAGGGTTTTCTGCTGGGGCAGAGCCTGAGTGGCTCGGCGAGGGGCTGCCCCTTGGCCAGAGGGCAGCAGGGCGGGCAGGGGCTAGGAGGGCAGCTCTTCAGCAAGACCC
This sequence comes from Neophocaena asiaeorientalis asiaeorientalis, assembly GCF_003031525.2. Taxonomy (NCBI): domain Eukaryota; kingdom Metazoa; phylum Chordata; class Mammalia; order Artiodactyla; family Phocoenidae; genus Neophocaena; species Neophocaena asiaeorientalis. The sequence goes on along the minus strand of NW_020173116.1, from coordinate 8,751,883 downwards.
AGGCACCCCAGCCCCACTGGGCAGTCTGGGGGCAATTCCGCACACTGGGGCCTGGGGGCAGTTTCAGATCCAGATCCAGCCCGAAGAAGACCCTGAGGAAGGGGCCCAGCCCAGGGTCAGGCTGAAGGGCTCCAAAGACCATCTCATGGGAGAAGCTCAAGCCAAGCGGCCGACAAGAAACCAAGGAGACTGGGCTGGGCGGACGGGAGAACAAGTCTGTTATCCTTTGTCCAAATTCCATTTGCAACGGTTATTCGTTTCAGAGAAGCTCGTGCTTGATGACGTTTTATGTATCAGACAAGGTAAACCAGCGGGGACCTCCTCAACCGCACACGCTCTGTTCACGTGGCATCCTGCCAATCAGCCATACTGCCTGGTCCCAGACACAGTGGGTGACAGGCCTCCTGGAACACCTGAGAAGATCCTAGTTCATAAACAGCAGGGTCACGGCTCTGGTCCCAGTGGTTGGGACAAGCTGGTTCAGACCAGGGATGAACCAGCAGAGATGCCACCAATCAGACCATTCATCGATCTCTGAGGCTCCGTAAACTAGATCTGGCGTGTAATTCTTACAGCGAAACAGCAGGGCTCCTGGATTTTGACACCTTGCTCAACTCACTGTGGTGGCATAGTCCTGGGGGGGGGGTCACACGAAGCACACGCACGAGCTCCTGGCAAGAGCACGGCAGACTCTGTCTCCCCACCCCCATCAGAACCGCTGCCAACTAGAGCGGGCACAAGAAGCCCTCCCCACACTCCTGGAACTGGAGCTGCTATCAATTAGCACCACAAGAAGTAGCCCAGTTTAGGGAAGGTGATAAAAATAAGCTAATACCTTGAGTGAGGGGTGGAACAGGACCAAGGGCTCCAGGACAGCGTGAAGTACGGTCCACGGACAGGCAGCACCAGCATCCTCTGGAAGCTTGTAGGAAGCACCCCACCTATTAAAGCTCCCTGAGGGCGGAGCCTGCAACAAGCCTTCCAGGTGATCCCCAGGCACTGAAGTTGCAGAAGCTGCCTCTGGTCTGCTGTCTTAGAAAGAGGCCCCAAGCTTTGCACAGCTGTTTCCAATTAAGTCCTAATGCTCTACGAAAAATCAGACCTCCCTCCCTCTTTATGGAAGAGGCCTCCCTCTTTATGGAAGAGGCCTCCCTCTTCAAAAAACTGCAAATCAGCTCTGCAGCAAAAAGACAGGATGTGGGCTATGTCCACGTTCAGTGACAGCAGGACTGAACGCAGAGTGAGCCAGGCAGCGCAGAACAGTCAGCCGCGTCCCCCTCAGCAGTCCCTGCCAGCCTCCCACTCCCACCCAGCTCACCCAGTTCCCCCAGTTCACCCTCCCCTACAGGACCCCGCACCCTCTTCGCGGCCACATTGGTGACCATCAGAAAGGCCAAAAGAGAGGTTACCACATCTGGTGCAAGGGTGTGCGTGTGGGGTGTGTGTGGGGTGTGTGTGTGTGTGTGCGTGGTGTGGGGTGTGGTGTGTGTGTGTGTGTTTGTGTGGTGTGGGGTGTGTGTACACGCAACACTTGACAGCTGCCCACAGTTCACCCAGAATGGGGCTGGGGTCCGCCCGTCCCCGTGTGGACTCTCACTACAGCCCAGCCCAGCCCAGGGAAACCACTCAGCAGCTGGCCTGCAAGGGAGGCCCTCAGTTGTCTAGACCCCAGACCCCCTCAGGCTCTTGGGCAAATGACCTTGTCCTCGGGTCAGCGGACAAAGAACAGACATTGCCTCCTGACGTGGAGCGGTCCCGGGTCCCGAGCGGGCGGGAGGCCTTCACCAGCTGGGTCTGTGGGTTGGCGCCCGCCTGGGGCTGTCCTTTCGGGTGGGAGGGAGGACACTATGACACTATGACTTAAACACGGTGTGCATGACACAGAAAAAGGAAACACCCGCAAGTTAAAAAGTACAGCCTATTTTAGCTTTAAACACACATCCCTCTCACTGACAGCAACGTCCAAAACAGCACATCCTATTTTAGGAAGTTATCAAAGGCAGTTCCTAAATGGGCCACAAAATAGACCCACAGGACTAACAGAGGGTTATAGGAGCTGCAGGGCGGGGAGATGCTGCTTAACCACCCCTTACCGCGGCCCCAGTTCGAGGACCAAGAGACTGAGGCCCAAAAGCTAAAACGGCCGCCTGAGTCTTCCCGGCTCAGGCTCTACCCTCTACTTCCGATCCGCCTGCGCAGCTCCCAGCCACTGAGAGGCCCGGCCTCCACGTCACGGGGCCTCCAACTGTGGTCTTGGCAGGACGGGCAGTGGATGAAACGGGCAGTGGGTGGGGACAGGTGGGCATGGGGGAGAAAGCCCCCACCCGGCAGACTCTGAAGCTTTGGGCTGAAAGGACGGTCCCTAAGGAGGGGCTGGTGCTGCCACGGCCTTACTCTCTCACAGAGGGAGGGCAGTTCCCACAAGACCCCAGCGATGTCCTGGAGGTCCCGGCCAGGCGGAGCCCGCTGAATGGAGGACGTGGTGAAGCCTCGCTCGTGGGGCTGTGCTCTGGGAACGCCAGGTTCCAGCACCGCGGACAGAGAAAGGCCACAGCAAAAATGCCCCTAGAATTTGGAAACGGGGCCTGCAGCAGTCACTCGCTGAGAACTGGGACGCTGCGGGGTCCCAGCTTCCCCAGTCCAGGCAGGATGACCAGGACGTGCCACTGCACCTGCTCGGGACAGAGGTCAAGGTGGCGTGGGTGCGGGCGTCAGGTGCAACTGCACAGCCTGCATCCTGTCCCGGGAAGGGGTCCTGCCTCGTGGTCAGGGGCAGAGCCCAGGGCCAGGCCACCTGTGCTCGAGTCCTGGCTCTGCCTTTCAGGGGGCTACGCACAGCCAGGGGGAACTCATTTCACCTTCTGCTCCTCCGTTTCCCCTGACATGGGCGTAACCAGCAACCTCCCCCTCGGGCTGTTGCAAGGGCTAGATGATGCCAGCCCCATGAACTGTCCCCAGCAAACGTTACCAAGCCCGGCTACCAAGCCCAGCTGATGCCCCCAAGGCCCGGGATCTCCTCTATCCCTTCAGAAACAAGGTCCTGGAAGCACTCAGGCCAAGCCACTGGATCCAGGACAGCAGGGAAGGTGCTCTAAGTACCAGAGAACACGGGAAGTTTACAGCAGGAAATGAGGCCTTGATGAAGGTCAATAAATCTATTCAAAGTCCCCATTTAAAACCTGGCCAGGGACTTCCCTGGTGGCGCAGTGGTTAAGAATCCGCCTGCCAATACAGGGGACATGGGTTCGAGCCCTGGTCTGGGAAGATCCCACATGCCGTGGAGTAACTAAGCCCGTGCGCCACAACGTTACCGAGCCCGAGTGCCGCCCGCACGCCTAGAGCCCGTGCTCCGCAACGAGAAGCCACCGCAATGAGAAGCCCGCGCACCGCAACGAAGAGTAGCCCCCACTCGCCGCAACTAGAGAAAGCCCGCGTGCAGCAAGCAACAAAGACCCAACGCAGCCAAAAATAAATTAATTAATTAAAAAAAAAAAAAAAACCTGGCCAGGAAAAGAATGGGCCAGAGAAGCCCTATGAGAATTTGTGGGCAGCAGGAAGGGAGGGAAGGCGATAGTGACCATGCCCGGGTGATGGTGCACCAGGGAAATGACCTCGGTAACCGGGAACTCGGGGGTGGGCCCCGCTCCCCTCTGAAGAGCCGGAGGCCTCGCGGAACCCCACCCTCTGCAGAGCTCCCGCTTCAGCCTTTCCTCTCCACACACGTACTCAGAGCAGGGCAACAGTGCCACGGTGAGGGCCACCCTGACTCTGGGGCTGGGGACTGGACACCTGGGGGGAGGGGAGGGAAGAGAAGGAGAGGCTTATCCCCAGAGCACAGGATCCAGCCCAGCCGGAGAGGGTCCCTGCTCTGGGGAGCTCCGGGGTGCAGGCAAGCAGGGCCATCTCCACTCAGTGCGGAGCCGTGCAGACCGACCGCGAGTCCAGCCAGGAGCAGGTCACACAGAGCTTAGAGCTCAGTGAGTCACCACCAGCATGTGCGTCCCGGCAAGACCCGACCCGAAACCCAGGTGCTGTCTGCCTAACCTCGCTCTGAACAAGCGCCAACGCAAGCTCCAGGAGCTATCGAAACTCTTGAAACAGTTTCTACGCCACGAATCCTTGCTATCCTGTGCGCCCATTCTAATTAACTTCTCTGAAAAGTTTTGATTAAAAATATTTCAAGTGGCAAGTCTGACTCATTATATTAAAGAGAGAAACATGGGCAAAGTCTCCTGCAAAGAAGGCTGGTTACCACAAAGCTATTTGGAGTTGATTTTAGTAAGATTCTGCCTTCAAGTCCTGACCACCTGTGGGTGGATTAAACATTTGTGGATTAGCCTTGGTGTAAACGACGAGATAGTGCACTTGCGGAAGAAAATGAAAACCGTTTTAACTGCACTCCGCACTGTTATCCGGAATTACTGGCAACCAAGGGGGGACACACAGGGCCCCCTACAGAGGCCCGTCCTTCCCCACCACGGGAGCGCTGCTCCCCCGCCCCCTACCTTGGGGAGGGAAAGTTGGGGGGAGGGAGTGGACTGCAGAGCTCCTGCCCCACGCGGCCTGGTCCGCCACAGCCGAGCACAGGCTATCGGGGCCATTTTCAGTCGTGCCGTATAATATTGAGGCTGAAAGTATAAAAACACTATATCTGTAAAAGTTCAACATGCAATTTTAAGCAGATGAAACTCATTTTGTACTAAGTTTTGACTCCTTCGGCGGTATCGGTGATTTTGCTTTGTCCAAGGCCTAGCCTCGCTCTCCCATCTCATCTGTCATCCCGGATGAACAAGGGTTGAGTTTAAATAGTCGGGAGAGAGAGATGACTTTGGTACTTGAACCATGGGGTTTTAGTGGGCTCTCTGTAACCTGGAAATCTGATGGGCTAACTCCCTGGCTTAAATCCCTTCCTTGGCTTTCTCAGCACAAAGAGGATACAGTCCAAGGTCCTTTACCCCGGGGTGGGGGGCCTGCTAGCCCACCTACCTTCCCCAAGCGTGCTGAGGACCACACCCCCAGGCTGTTTCTCTAAGGCTCTCAAATATGCACCCTCCACACCTTTGCTCGGGCTGTCCCTCCCCTGATGCCGATTCTTGTCCTGCAGGCAATTCATACTCATGCTTCAGGACCATATTTAAACAGCAATTCCTCTGTGAAGCTTCTCCTGGCCAGAAATAAACACCCTCTGCTCTTTATGACACAGTCCTCTTGAAACCACAAAGAAAAAAACTTTAATACACTGTAGATCCCTGTCTCCCCTGAGCTCCTTAAGGGACTGAGTCATTTTCATCTTTAACGAGCACAAAGCTGACCCGCTGAAGGAGCCCCAAACAGCTTTTCTTAAATGATTAAATGACAGAAAAACTCACATTTTGCATCCCCAGTGCCCCAAGATAAACTCAGTACATAAGAAAAATTATTTGGGAATGTTTTTTATCAGTGAAACAGATTGCTTAAAAAAATGACTATAAAATAATGAAACTGATTTTCCTGCACTTCACTTAGGCGGATACTGATGGCACAATGTGAAGAAGGGCTGCAAACTGTCGGGGTGACGGCAGCCTGGCTGGGCGTGCAGCCTCCCGGGGCCCTGCAGTATACAAAGGGGCCAGGCCTAAGGTCAGGGGCCTGGTTCAGTCTTGGCTGTCACTCACCAGCCAGGAGAGCCTGGGTAGGCCACTGATCCGCCCTGGCCTTCAACATGATGTCTGTGGAGTGCAGGGCCAGGCAGTACCAGTCACAGCTCCCTGCACCCAGGGCTCTTCAGAGGCACTTCGATCTCTGCGGTATTTCCATGTTATAAAGAACACGGCACTGCACACCTCCAACTCCAGCTACTTTGGAGGACACCCTTTTGTGTGGGCGACCTGCTTAAAAGTACAAAACCTGCCACAGACCTCAGGCAGCACCTAGAAGGCTGGGAGGCAGCCCTCCCCGCTGCTCCGTGGACACCTAGCAACAGGCTGATCTTGAGTGCAGCCAGGTGATACCAGATTCTACTAATACGAAGAGGGAAGTAATAGGAGGCTGAAATGAAAACCACAAGTGATTTCATAACCCCGTGTAGACGGCTTTCCAAACAAGCCTTGGTAAACAAATGCACACTTCAGAAACATACATCTAGATGGGACAGACAGTGCCCCCGGGGCCATGCACAGAAACACCAGGCCTCCAGGGAGGGGAGCAGAAAGACCAGAGAGGAGCCATGGTTTTCCCTCCATACTCCTGTGATGTTTGAATGAGGCCACAGGTTAAGTAATGCCCTCACAGTGTGTAACTGTGTAAAGTATATAACAATCCCAAGAATCAAGGTTCTGGGTGCCGCCACCTGCGTGATGCTCGCATCCCTGACCTTTCTACTCTGGACAAGTTTCAAGGGACCTGTCGGGAGGTGCTGGGTTCAAGCCCAGCCAGTACCTGGCACCCTCCTCCCTCACCAGGGACCCCACCCGGGGCTCGTGCTCACCACCACCAAGGCCCCCCAGCTCTCCGCCTGTAGAGACAATGCTGCTGGCCCAGGAGGGGCAGAAATAAGCCTGGGTGGAGAGAAAGAGAAAATGGACTCACACAGGAGATGGAGAAAGAGGCCTTGCTGGAGCTGCCCACAGCCCAGTCGATACTCTCGGTTCCCACACACTCCTCATAGGGCAGGGAAAGAGGAACAAGCCCAGCTGGTCCTCAGATACCAGCTCAGCACCAAGGCCACAGTCAGCAGGAGCCCCCCCTCTCCCACCCCAGGGCTTCCAGAGCCATCCAGGAGATGGCTCCTGCCTCAATCACCCAACCCCGGGCCAGACCCTCGGTCACAGCCTGCCCGCATGGGGTGAACCCCAGACCTATAACCTGCTCTCCATGGTAGTCACACTGCGGGTGCCCGGGCACTTGTGGAGGCCAGGGGCAGATCCATGAACCGGGGCAACATCTTGGGGAGCTTCCACATTTATGGGATACTTTTTCAAAAAGTTTGCTGGCCACTGGGCTAAAGCATTTCAAGGCTACACAGTCCACTTAGCAAACAAACACCTAGCTCTGTCCCTGGTCCCTGAAAGCTCAACCTGAGGCTTTTAACCTGGGAGAAGCCACAGCACGGAAGGGCTTATGTGCAAAAGAACCTCGCCTTCCTCCAGTTTTAACTTCTCAGATGGCCTAACAGAAAGATTCCACACATGACAAGATACCATAGACATCTCAAATGTAAGTTTAAAAAAACACACTCCCACCTATTATATAATACCACATTTTCCCGATAGCTTAGTGAGATTGCCAAGTTTAAAGGAAAAAAAGGCTTTTCGGACTCAATTATTTTATCCCCACAGGGTCATCCGTTCTTTTCTCCTACACGTAGTGACTGTAGAATAACGAAGCAGTGTTTTCACAGGACTGGGGTCAGGCATCGCTCCTGCTGGCCGTCCAGGAGAAGCTACAGACACACGGGTGAGCACACTCGTGAACACTTGTGAGCACATGTGTAACACCCACGGCCAAAACTGTTCTCAAGTGACCTCAAATCAAAAGTTTGCCTAAATCGTCCTGGTCTCTAAGACCACAGATGGAGTGGATTGTCACAAAAATGAAACCCACACTGAAACCTATTCAAAGGCGGCCCATGAAGGTTCCTCTGGAAACGTCTCCCGGCTCCTCCCGCAGCACAGCCCTGATCCATGCCCGACCAGAGGCAACACCACGGGTGCAGGGGTGAGGCTCTGGGCTCCGGTCCCAACCGTGCCTCCAGATGGAGGGAAGGGAAAGGCCATCCACTCAGGGACACAGACTCACCAGGCGTGCCCTCCGCCCCCTTACCGCTCAGAACCAGTGGCTAGTGAGCCACACTGCTCCCCTCCTTGCTGTGGGAGGGGCCTGGGGGGGGTTGGTGAGGAGGCCAGTAGGCACCCGGGATGGGGCGCACCTGTGCCTGGCCAGCCCGCACAGGCCAGCTCTCCATGCCTGTAACACCCAGCCCAGAGCCGGGCTCCTTAAAATCCAGGGACACGACAAAGGGAAAAGCAGTCCTCTGAAATCTCAAGTGAAAAGTAAAGAGAAAAGAGGAAAGAGAAAAAGTTGAGGAAATCTTTGTGGAAGCCACAAATCTGTGCAGTAGTTAGTCTGATACTGACCCTGCCAGATGGGTTAGCACCTCACAGCCTCAGCCTACGTTACCCCTTTACATGTCTAAGAGGAACAGGACTGTAATCAACAACGTCATTAAGAAGGCTTTGTGGCTATAAATCCTGAGCCCTTAATGAAATATAAAGTAGCCCTCGCTCTCAAGAAGACAGCAGGGCTTCCCCGTAGCTGTCCCCCACCCCCTCCATCACCACACCAGGCACTTGGCGGGGGGGTGCACCCACTCACAGGACGCCTGCTGCCAACGTGGCCACGCCCTGGAAACACCAGCCTGGGCGTAGGGCCTCGTGCAGGGCCCCTACTGCGCCAACATCACGGTCCTAAGGCACCCAGGGAGACTGCCCAGGCCACTGGGGCAGAGCCTGCTGGGCAAAGTGGGGGAGGGGTGGAGACCCAATTTTACATACAGCCGTCAGGATGGGCCTTACCAAGAAGGGGACATTTGAGCAAAGGCCCAAAGATGCTATAAGAGAAAGTACGCCATGGAGGTGTCTGAGGGAAGAGGCAGAAGGGCAGGCCAGGGCCATCAGCCTGAGGCTGGCACAGGGACAAGAGGGGGAGATGGGGGATGCAACGTGTGGCCTCATGACCTCTGCTGTACCCAAGTGAGAAGCCTCTGGAGGGTTCTGAGCAGGGGAGTGAGCTGGTCTGACTTTGCTCAATGAAGCCCCCTCCGGCGGCTCTGCTAGAAACAGTGATGGGGCAAGGGCTGCCGTGGGGAGAGTGGGCACCCTGCAGACGGTGCAGTAATGGAGGCAAAGGCGGGACACACAGAAAGGAGGAGTGACTGTGCTCCGAAGATGCGGCAGGACTTCCTACAGAGCCGATACGGGCAGTGAAGTGCCAGGGACCACACGAGGTTTCACTGACAGAACCAGAAGGTGCGCGCGGGCCTTCATTTCACGGAGGTGGGGAAGGAGGCCCGCGCCTGAGTCTGGTTTTGGACACGTGCAGTCGGAGATGCTTCCTGTCAGGAAGGCAGTGGCTAGGAGGGTCCAGAATCCAGGCGAGACGTCTGGACTGGGTAAGTGTGTTTCAGAGTCGCCAGCCTATAAGTGATGAGTGAAGCACCAGAACGGATGATGCCACCCGCAAAGCAAGCAGAGAAGAGCAGAGGTCCCGGGACTAGGCCCCGGCAACGCCAGGAGGAGAAATCAGCCAAGGAGGGAGACAGGAGGGCGATCCCGAGGGAGGGGTGCTGGGAACTGAGGGGAGAGGCTTCAAGGACATGGGGGTGACGAGCTGATGCTGACAGGCGGCTGAGGACGAAGCCTGGGGACTGACTGCTGAGAGGCAATGGGAGGCTGAGAGACCGGGCGAATGGTGCAGACGCTGGCTGGTGAGTCTACAGGAGTGCTGGTTTCCGCAGTAACTTGGAGGCAAGGCCAGCAGCCGCGAGCGGGGTGCGGTGAGGTTGAAGAGAAAGTGTGAAATCATGGTCCAGGGCAGGGATCCACAAACTGCGGCCCAAGGGCCCAGTCCTGCCCACTGTTTGCTTTTGTAAAATAAAGTTTTATTGGAACACGGCCACATCCGTTTGTTTGCCTACTGCCCTTGACCATTTTTGCGCTACAACAGCAGAGTTCAGTGGTGCTGTGACAGGACTGGCATGGCCCATAAGGCCCCAAATGTTAACTCTCTGGCCCTTCTCAGGAAAAGCTGGCTGACCCCTGGTCTAGGATGGTGGGGAACCAGGTTCTGGGTGCCAAATGGTCCCAGTCACGCTGCAGCCGTGAATTCAGAAACCCGCCAACGTGGTCGTGGGTTCTCCAGCCACATCCCACCGTGTTGAGAAGCAGCCATAACCAGGACTGTGGTTTTACCAAGTGACAAGGAGGCCCTCTGCCACCGGCCCTTCGGTATGAGACAATCAGCCACGAGCCCCCAGCGCCCAGCAGAGCCCGCTGTGCTCAGCACATCCTCACCTACTTTCGTAGCCTCCGAGAGGTGGGGAGGACTGGGGCTCAGTGCTGAAGAGGATTCAGCTATGCGGGGATTCAAAACAGACTGGTTCAGTTCAAAAGCCCAAGTTCTAAACCTCTGGGGCCCAGCAAGCTCCACCCCGGCTGCCACTTAGAATCACCAAGTGGAAAAGGTGACAAATGTCAATGCTGGCTGGCTCCACCCCCCACTCCTTTACTGGCCTCCGGCAGAGGTAAGGGGGTGGAAAGCAGGCCTCCCTGCTCCTCAAAAGCCCCCGGTGAGTGTAATATGCGGCCAGGGTGGGGGACCTCCCATCACTGCTCTGCTTCCCTCCCTAACTCCACACCCACCCCAACAGTTCCTCTTCCCAAGAATTCCCACGTCTGTCCTGTCACGAAGGCTCCTTCTCTGCATCCCAGCGAGGCCTCAGGAGGCATCCGCCCAGCCTCCCAGGCGGCGAGTCCCCAGTGACCGGGGTCTGCAGTGATGAGGTCTCCCCGGCCTTCGACGCCCAGCCATGAGCTCTGCGTCTGGTCTCAGCTGAACTATGTCCCCTTGCGAACCCAGGAGACTTCAGTCCTGCACCATCCAGACTGTGGCATTTCACCTTTACAAACTGAAGTCTCGCTGGGTTCAGGACCAAGACCATGAAAAGAGAGACGCCACAGGTCTTCAGAGCAGAGATGTGAGCCGCCGGCCTCTCACTGCACAGAACTGACTCCAGTTTGGGTTTTATTCCCCTTCCTTCTTTTTCCCTCCCTGGCAGCACCTTTAAATTTTCTGTTTCCTTTACCAAGACATCAAAATTGGGGTTTCTAAGGCTCTCACCTCCTTACTGTCCAGCCTCAAAATTTTACTATTATCTCACTTACTTAAGAGTTACCACGTGTTACATTAGTTCATGGTCTCACTGCATTAGAAAATAAACAAAGCACTATCCCTGATGAAAAGTTTTAAATCTCAGTTCTAGAATTCCACAAAGGTGAAGGTAAACTTATGGGCAGTTCAACCAACAGGTTGCTTTCCAAAAGCCCATGTATAAGTTACTTGGAACCTAGAGAATATTTCTCTTCATATAAAATCACCATTAAGATGGGACTTAAGATTCCAAGCTAAGAGGCAAATGTCTATTTAACAGGTTTGTTCTTTTGCCAATTTAAAGTAAGAAAAATGTTATAATAATACAAGAAAATCAAGTGTGGGTTTACATGTGCATCTAAATGCAAGACAATCAAATGTGAGTGTATGTGCGGGGATATAGGCAAAAATGCTGTTACTTCAGGAAGAGAAGCTTTACATCAAGTCCACAGAAGTGAGTCCACGGGGCTGAGAAGAGCCTTTCTGCTCACTGCCAAGCGGGGGGATGCTGATGATTCTGGGTCTCCCCTCCGAGCCACCGCCCCACGTGGGACTGCCACCAGCACTGCTGGCAGGTCTCAGGCTTAACTGCTAAAACAGGGAAGGGCAAGGAGAACGGAGCTACACAGATGGAGAGGCCAAGTTCACAGAGTGGGGAACAGTAAACAGACAAGGGGGGAGGAGGAGTGTACGAGGCATCCGCGGTGAGTATACACAGGGTTGTGAGACAAGGATTAGAGAGAGAGAGATGGGAATAAGACTGTGGTTCCCCATCAGAAAGGATGCAGGAGGACACTGTCACCTGCTGCCACCCCAGTCACCCCGTGAGTTTGGTGGCTGGTCTATCAGCAGGCTAGGCCTACCTGGTGTAACTTTGTGAGGGGCTTTGTGGACAGAAAGACCTGTGAGTCCTGCTCTGCCACTGACCACTGGGCGGCCTCACTTCTCTGCGCCCCAGTTCTCTCACCTGCAAATGGGAGGACAGACGCGTATGATTCAGGGCGTATGAGAGGAAGCCGTGCACAGCAGCCAGCGCTCGGCAAGGCTCCAGGAGGGTGGGTGGCTCATGAAATCAGTGACAGGGGACGTGCGTCACCCCTCTTGAGCCGACAGGCCCCGGCGCACAGTGAGTGCTCAGTAAGGTCAGCGTACGAAACCTAACAACACAAGGTCCCTTCCTGCCCAGCCGGGAGAGGAGGGAAGACTCGGCGAGGTGGGCAGGGGCCGGCCTGGGCCTGGAGCCAGGGAGTCAGCGGGAGACCAGAGCCCGCAGGCCAAGCAGCTGTCCACCTGAGGGCTGGGCAGAGGCCAGGCCTACACCGGGAGGAGAAACCCCAGGCCCAACCCGAGCGGGGGCTCAGTGCAGAGAGGGGTAGGAAGCAGGCCCACTCCCTGGGGAAGGAGGTAACTGGGCCTAGTCAGTTACCAGGGACCTGAAAGCCATCAAGTGCGGGACTTCGGGGACCCATGACCAGCCACTGAGGGGACTGCAAGGACCTACGACAAGCAACTGAGGGGTCTTGGGGACCCACGGCCAGCCACCAAGGTGGGGGAGAAAAGGAAGATGAGCTGAAGACACAGATAACTGACTCAATTCTGGTCTCCCTCTGACTCCGTGGCTCCAGATTCGGGAACAGGGACCACCATGAACTTCTTATTATTTTTAAATTAATTAATTATTTTTTATACAGCAGGCTCTTATTAGTTATCTTTTTATACATATTAGTGTATATATGTCAATCCCAATCTCCCAGTTCATCCCACCACCACCACCCTCCCCCTGGACCACCATGAATTTTCATGTTATTTATACCATGTAAGTATAAATAAATATGTAATAGAGGCATATCTATCCATCTTCAAATCAAAGACGACTTCTCTCAGTCCACAATCGGGAAATGACCTTCTAGATGTCTGTCCTCTGGCTCCCCTCCCCGCAGGGCAGGAGTGGTAGGTGCTGTCTGCTATTCTTTCCCTTTCGCCCCCTTGACATCCTGGCACAGGCAGGCATTCAATAAATGTTTGTCACATCAATGAGTCAATTATTTGCACAAATCCCAGTGCACTATTTCTTCCGGGTATTAACACAATGCCTCCTTAACGTCACCTGGCCTTGCTCATGTGACTTCTCCTTGCTGGGACCAGGAACTCACACTGAACAAGGACCCCTCACACAGACCCTTGCTGGGCCATTTCACCCAGGTGATACCATCTGACCCTCGGGCTGTTCTGTCCTCAATTCACAGATGAGGACAACGAGACTGCCCAGGGCCACCTGGCCACAGTGAAACGAACTCACCCATCAACAAACGTGCCCCTAGCGAGGTGCCGCACAGGCCCCTGATCCGAAGCTCTTACTTTTCCAAACCAATGTAACACAGGAAGACGACAGGACTTATCTGTTCATTGAGTGCATGTCCAGCAAACGGCCCTCCTGCAGGTCCAGGAGAAGGACGAACCATGGCCGCCCAACAGCCTCAGCCGTGCCAAGCCTGGGCTTCCTCATTCTGTCTGCTGTGTCGGGCAGTGCCATCCTCACCAGGCTGCCGCACCACGTAGGAGGCCAAATAGTGCCCCCCGCAAAGATGTCCACGTTCTAAGCCCTGCAACCTGTGAGCGTTATTTACATGGCACGGCCTTTGCAGATGTGATTAAGTTGAGGATATTGAGGTAAGAAGCTATGCTGGAATATATGGTGGACCCTAAATCCCCATAAATGTCCTGAGAAAAAGGATGCTAAGGAAGATCTCAGACGGAAGAGAAGAAAGCCATGAGACGGAAGCAGAGGGAGGCACAGTCACAGAGAAGCAGCTACACAGCTGGCGCTGGACGGAGGAGGGGGCCGTGAGCCAAGGAAAGCCGGCTACCATCTGGACAAGGCAAGAAATGGATTCTCCTCTGCAGCTACCATGGCCCTGCTGATACCCTGATTCTGGCCCTGTGACGCTAATTGGGACTTCTAGCCTCTGGAACTGTAAGAGAAAGAAATTTCTTTTGTTTTAAGCCACCAAGTTCATAAGAATGTGTGACAGCCATCCTAGGAAACTGATACAGGGGATGAAGTGGGAAGTATGAGCGAAGCCAGCAGAACAGGGCCCGGCACACAGCAGGAGTTCGAGAACCTCAATCCGTGAAGGACGGTTCCTGTCACCTCCCTGGACCATGAGCCAGTCCTTCAAGCTACGCAAAGAGCTACAGCCTTATGCTGCAATGAGCCTGACATTTAAAAACCTCCTTCACATATACTGTCTCTCTTGATTCTGTCTCAAGAGGGAGTTTCCAAGGCTGCCCAAACTCTTAGCTCATCCTACATAAAAATAACAATTTTGCCACAGGCATTTGTCTTAAACACCCAGTACAATAACTCAGCTATTCCACGGGCGGCCTTTGCTGACCTCTCACAGAAGACCTCAGGCATCGTGAGCTGTGATCAGGGCCTCCTAACCTTGAATAAACACAGCAGAAGCGCTCCTCTCAGCCACAGGCCCTGCAGCTGCCAAAGGAGGGGCTGGAGGCGGGTCCCCAGTGTGGGTGGGCCCCGAGAGCCCTGCCCTGCGAACCCGGGAGAAGGGCCAGCTGGGCCAGCAAAGGACCGGGTGGTTAACATCTGGCCCTCTGTCCCCTTCTCTCCATCTCTTCAGCCCTGGCTCCGCGGCCCCGCTCTCGGTTTTCCTTCTTGAGGGGTGGGTCCCAGTGTTGAAACACACGATGTGCAATAATCCCACTTCCTCTGGCGCTGGCAGCTGCCCTCCGGGCTCTGCGCGGATGAGGCCCGGATGCTGGAGGCGCCTCTGCCCTCCCCCTGCCCCCATTCAGGGGCCCCGCCACTCTGTCTCTGGCCTGCATGAGATCTGAAGACCATCCCTCTCTCACAGGCTGCGAGCAGCCCGCCACAAAGGGCTCAAGGCGGAGCCTCGAAACCTCAAGGGTGTCTTAATGAAAAAATGAACAGAAAGAGGAAGCCCATTGGCTTCCTGAGAGCAGCCCTCTGAGCTGTCTTCTTTGCACCCGTTCTCGTCTGACCTTCTGCACGGGTGCAAGGGCTGGGCTCACTCATGGGAGACATGTGCCCTGGGCTCCTGACAGGACACCACCAGGGCAGACAGGGGACAGCAGCAGGTCAGGACCGAGCCAGGGCAGAAGGAGGCGCCCCTCGGCGCTCCTCAGCCTGGCAGACCCCAGGGACTCAGGCCTAACGTCCGCGCGCCCCTCACTCCCCTCGGAGGGCTCACAGCTTGGCCCTGTCCTGCGAGACCCCACCTGGGTCTTGTGCGCAGCCTCCCAGACACACTCCTGGGACGACCCTGAGGGGTTATCACCACGTCCTGCTCCCTGGAGCACCCCCGGGCCATGCGGCCACCGTCCCCCCCTCCTTGTGCCTGAAACCTCGTACGGGAGGGAACGTGAGCAGGCAGGTAGGTGTCAGCAGCCTCCGCCAGCCCACCTCCCGGGCCTGAAGGGCAGCCTCACAGATGCCCCTGCCCACACGCACCCACTCCAGTGGTGAACTGCCAGGGCCGCCTGGCAGACTCAGAAGCTGACGGCGACCACCCAACATGACTCCAAGTCGTCCGTATGTACAGTGCCCGTGTCCGGATCGTTCCCTTCCCTTCCAGACACACAGCGTGATGGTGGGAGCGGCTGATACCCTGGGAGGGCACAGCCAGGACCAGCGTCAGCCAGACACCACCACAGCCAGAAATCGGCTCGATTCCCCAGGTGCTGTGCAGTCCTGGGCCCGGCTGTCAGAGATGTCCCTCCAGAACCTCTTGTAGCACCTGCTGCTCAGCCCTGCAGTGGGCCAGGCAGAGGAGTGCCCCTCAGAGCCACTGTTCTTTTTTTTTTTTTTTTAATTTATTTATTTTCGGCTGAGTTGGGTCTTTGTTACTGCACGCAGGCTTTCTCTAGTTGTGGCGAGCAGGGGCTACTCTTCGTTGCGGTGTGCGGGCTTCTCATTGCGGTGGCTTCTCTTGTTGCGGAACATGGGCTCTAGGTGCGCGGGCTTCACTAGTCATGGCTCGCGGGCTCTAGAGCACATCCTCAGTAGCTGTGGCGCACAGGCTTAGCTGCTCCGCGGCATGTGGGATCTTCCCCGACCAGGGCTCGAACCCGCTCCCCTGCATTGGCAGGTGGATTCTTAACCACTGCGCCACCAGGGAAGCCCAGAGAGCCACTGTTCTTGAAGCTGAGGTCCAGGTAGCCTTGACAAGCCTCATTCAGGATGCTACAGACTCGTTTGAAAAGTCTGTGTGTGACTAGAAGGCGATAATTCTAAAAAGCATATCTTACAAATAATATCTAAGCAAGAAATAGTTACAGGCCAGGTGAGAATAGGAGGAAATGCGGAGGAATGTTCAAACGTCATCTAAGCCCACGCTCTCCTTCCAGCCAGGGTGATACTCCATCCACCCCTCAGAACAGGGTGGGGCAGTAACCACACTCGTGCCAAGCACGGGCTGGAAAGTGCCCACCACGCATCAAGAGAGCTCTGCTTGAAGAATCTACAGTACAGCCTGGCAGGGTGACCCGGCGCAGCTGAGGCAAACAAGGAGAAACTATGCTCCCACGTGCAGAGGGTACCAGGATACAGTCAGGGGATAAGGGGAGGCCCCAGAGAGCACGGAGCGCGACAGCACCGGTGCAATAAAAAGGTAAACATGAACATATTTACACATAAAACATACACACACTCGGCTGGCTTGTACACAGAATACCTGGGGAAGAATACATGAGAAGCACATGGCATTGGTGGCTCCAGGGAAGGGATCTGGGTGGCTGGGGGATGGGGCAGGAGGCAGACTTTATCACATATCCTGCTGAACCTTATAATTTCTGAACCATGGAAGTGAACGCCTATTGGAAAACATAACACAGGATGTCACCCCATTTGTCAAATCAAGCTAAGAGCAGGCAGGTTTCGAGGATTCGCACCAAGTGACGTTAGTGCAAGGATGGGGGACTTGAGGGGGCCGTACTCTGGGGCACTGTCACCCCAGCAGGTGGGGGAATGGAGGAGGGGCCGTGCCGGTTTCTGGCAGTGACCCCCATCACCCCTCTAGCATCAGCACCCCTCGCTCTCTGCCTTCACTTCCCTCCTCCCCAACTGGGCGCCTTCGTCTGTGTCTTCCGCCGACTATGTCACTGCAGTATACGGCACAGGGACATGTATGCTCCGAGTCCCAGAGCCCAGAATCTTGGAGACCGAGCGTGCCTTAGCAGACGCAAGCCAAGCCCTGTTCCTGTAATCGCTCACTACCAAAGCCCCCTCCCCGGCCTCTGGCCAACGGGCTCGACCATGTTTCACGGCAGCTCCACGCCCACTGCACAGAGACCCCACGAGGTCCCAGGGAGAGCGTGACGGTGGAGAACGGGGGGCCACCAAAGCTGCCGCTTGTCTGTTTCATCACAGGGAGAGGACCCTGAGACACTGTATCCACTTCTAGGAACACATATCTCTGGGGCTCTGCATACCCCAGTGCTTCGTCTCCCTCACAGCCCAGTTTTCACAGGCGGTTTAGAATATTCTTCCCTGGTGCTGGTTTCATTTCTGTCATTTCAGAGACACGGCTTCACTGCCACCACTGCAGGATCTGGGAACATCCTGCCTGTGGTTGGGCACTTCAGCCACCCAGCATCAGGCCCCAGAGCTGGGCAGGGCTCAGGGAGCTGTGGTGCCCACGCCTGCTGGCCCAGCCCTGAGCGGAGACCAGGAAGCCAATTTTGGCCCACGAACCTGATTAGTGCACAGGGATGGTCATAAGAACACTGCAATCTAAGGACCTTCTCAGACCACAGAAGACTAGGAGTTGCTTTTGTCATGTAAAATGATAATGATGATTCAACCAACCAACCAATTAGATACAAACAAAACAGAATTTAAAAGTCTGATAAGGGACTTCCCTGGTGGTCCAGTGGTTAAGACTCCACGCTCCCAGTGCAGGGGGCCTGGGTTCAATCCCTGGTCAGGGAACTAGATCCCACACGCATGCCGCAACTAAGAAGTCCACATGCTGCAACTAAAAGATCCTGCGTGCTACAACTAAAGATCCCACGTGCTATAACAAAGAGCCGGCACAGCCAAAATAAATTAATATTTTTAAAAAAACAACTCTGGGGCTTCCCTGGTAAAAAAAACAACGAAAAAAACAACTCTGAAGAAACTCCGGGGTGGGATGAATGATGTCCCGAATCTTGAGCCAGTCCCGCCCCTCCTGAGCCCCCTTCCTGACGTGTTACCCCGTCCTGCCCACACTTCTCTCCTGAGCCCCCCAGCTCGAGACACCACCCCCAGCCTTGACACAAAACTCCTCTCTCCGTGAAGCCCTGTGATTCCCCACAAGGCCCAGGAGAGGAGGAGCCCCCCTTCCTGTGCGCCCTACCCTCCCGGCTTCTCTAAAGCCCCTAGGATTCCACTCACAACCCGGTGCATGCGCAAACAGAATTCCTCTTTGAGGTTCACTAAACTTAGGAAGCAAACATCCAGGCTGGCCAAGCCCTGAGGTGTGGCTCCTTCCTCCCAGAGGGCAGAAGGGCCTTAGGTTCCAGCCAGCGGGGCGAGGGGGCGTGCGCTGAGGACACGTCAGGTGCAGGGGGACAAGCTGACGGGCTTGGTTTCACCTTGAGAACTTAACTGGGACAACCACGGGCTCTGGGCTCACCTCCCTTTCTTAAGTTAGACTGAACCCCAACTTGACCTCCAGGTAACGGGCTATGTTCCCAGGAGAGCCTGAGGCTTTTCTTTCACTTCTGACATTGGCGTAGTAGCTTTTTTCTTTCGTTCATTCAACAAACATTGATTACACACCGATTCTGTGCCAGGCACTGTAGGACGCTCTTGGGAATAGAAAACTGAGCTCTTGTCCCTGCCCTGAAGGATGCTGATGTCTTAGGACACCCCAGATCTGCTGTGTTCACTGGGCATGTCCCTTGAGAACAAGCTTCACACTGGTGAACACCATGTGGGACATGACATCCCCATAAAATGCAGTAAAGCAGAAGTGCACCTCTTAAGCAATTCCTCCAGACCCTGAAGGAGTTACTGTTAAGGAACTACACACCAGGAAGGAGAGGGTAAGGGGACCTCCCGACCATGGGGCTCAGGGGCCCCAGCCACTCAGCACTCCCCACACCAGCTCTTCAAGGTGCCCAGAGCAGACTATCTTACTTTGATGCTGCTTTTCCTCTTAGCTGCCCAGCACTCGCCCGCCTCATCTGAACCACAGTTGCCTACACGCCGTTAAAGTGACCATGCCACCCACCCTCTCTCAGGCCACTCAACCTGGGGGGCGGGGGGGGCAGAGAGACCCACACCAGACACTCAGGGTATCTAGTTCCCCAGCGTCAAGGTTCAGTCCCTGACCAAGGACCATATCCTGCGCCCCCCCCGGGTGCTCCCTTCACACTTCAGTGTCTCTGGGCCTGTGCTGTTGCCGTCTGGAACTCAGATGTTCCCCAAGTGCCACTATGTCCCTGGCAAGGGTTACCAGGTCGGGGGCCACACGACCTGTGCTGACAGTCCCCTCCCACAGGCAGCAGTGCTCTCCAGGACTCCCGCCTCCTCCACCCTCCTCTCCCCCAGCCCACCCCGTGACAGCGCCTGCCCCTTCAAGAGGGGGAGACGAAACACGGAAATCAGAACCACCTGCCTCCAGCGGGGCCTCACTCTCTGCATTCACACTGCATACTTAGGGCGTCCCAGCAGTCTTTGTTTCCTCTGAAAAACACATGCAGCATCTGGTCACCGGGGCACCTGTGGAACGGGAAGGCAAGTCGCAAATAACACAGGGACGGGCACACCCGTGACGGGAAGGAAAGGTAGTTCGATGAAGTTCGATGGTCACCTCCCACAAGCAAAATATTTCACCCACAAACATGAAAAAACAAATTATGTTTTTACTGAGAAAGAACTGGACAGCAAAATAATCTGGGAGATCAGCACCAGCTCAGGCAGCTGAGATGCTAGGGTGAGAGGAAAGACGCCCAGTTCATCCACTGCCTGCGGAGCTGCCCCCGGGAGAGAAGACAAGAGAGGGCCTTGGGGTAGTCCTTGCCTTTTTTAAAATGCGAAGTTAAAAAGTCTTTAGAGGCCAGGAACAGCTGTTATTACACATGAGCAGATTTCCATCATTAGTTCTGGAAACACAAAAGGAAGTTCCTGAGTTCAGGAGCACCAATTCAGGGAGTGTTTCTGGTAAAGATGCTTGAATACGTGCACATCCAGACCCCTAGCCCCCAGGGATTCCACTCAACCAGAAAGCAACGCACGGCCCTTCCAGAAGCTCAACTTCCGGGGGCTACTGCCTCCTTGCAGGGGGGTGGGGAGGGGGAGGGGTGCGTGGGCATGCACACGCACGCACAGTGAGCGTGTATACACGTGTGCAAGCGGCAGGCGTAAGCGCACGCCTGGCTGGCGTGTGAGCACACGAGAGGTGTGAGGCGCGGGCTGCACACGGGCGTTGGGCTGGGGTGGGGGGAAGGTGAGAAGAGCAGCTGGCCTGGCCAGCCTCACCCAGGTGTGCAGCAGGCACACGCTACGCCCCGCGGCTGGTGGCACAGGGAGGCCCCCGGCTCCTCTTATTCCTGGGTCTGCCGTCCAACCGTCCGAGAGGCTCTGAGTGTAGGCACTGCTAGCACATATATCCTTCTTAAAATGCAAACGCCTCCAAGAGCAGAACACAGTCGATTTCGCTGACACCTAGAGCTATGGGATCCCTCTCATCGGACAGAGAGCGAGGCACTTGGGATCACCCTTCTGAAAGGAAAAGCAGAATGAGGAGGGAAAGAGGCAGGAGAGATACAAGCAGACCCAGGCGTCTCTCAACTCAGCTGGCGAGGCCGGCCCTCCCCCAACCCTCTGGGGAGGGGGCATGTCCGTGGCAGGCTCAGGGCGAGGACGGCTCTGGAGAGAGAAGCTCTCTGCCTCTCCCAGGCCCTCCCACTCCAGGCCTCTTCCCACTCAGGGCATCTCGCCCACTGGCCCTCGCCTGGATCTCACACCCTGCCTGAAATCCCCACGCCCAGGCAGCCCTTGCCTTCTGAACACACGCATGGGTCCAGAAACCCCGAGGGAGCTACTGGGGAAAAGCAACTCCAGTCTGCGGAGCTCAGCACTGGCCCTGAGAACTCAGATTAGACTTCTACCATTTCTGTTCTTTAAATGAGGAAGTGGAGGCACAAAAGGAACAGTGACCTCTTTCAAGCTCGAGTATGAAGGCCCATGTGGAAGTGAGAAAGGTCCTAAGCCCTTGAGTTTTTAGTTAGATGCCCACGCCTGGTTTCCCCACAGAAATTTTGCCAACACTTTCCCAACAAGCACAAAAACTCATCTTTCAAGACAGATAACCACTCGCAGGCAAGACCCAGCTAGGTGTGCCTCCGATGTCCATTCTTCCCTTCCTCCTTGGAAACAGGCCCAGGACCCCGACTCGGTTGGCATGGGATTGCGTGCCTCCTTGGCATCTAGGTGTGGCCGGGGGTTCAGCTCTTGCCAACAAGATACAAGGACAGAGCTCGACGAGGAGTTCTCAGGAAGTCGGCCTTCCTGCGGCCTGGTGTCTGGAACGCCCACGAGCTCGGTGTACCTCTAGCCGCCGTCCTGGTCCTGGACGTGAGGCCTGGGCTTAGGGATGGTAGGGCACAAGCTCTGACTGCCCAACTCCAGACCTCAGTAGATAAAGAGAAATAAATGCCTACTTAACTAAGCCTCTTTTCCTTCCGATTCGTTCTGTTATTCACGACCAGATGTCAATCCTAACAATTTTACCATTTCTCACTTATTCCCAATGGTGGAGAACGCCACCATCCTGGAATGCTGAGAGCCGGGGATAAGGAAGGACACTATTTTAGACTTAAGTTCATTAACAGTCCCATTTTCCCCGCAAGAGACCTTTAAACAAAGCGTTCTCAAGTTTACCCTGGGCTCCAGGCTAGGGTGAGTACATTCTCACAAGACCTTATGAGCATAAGAAGATTCACTTCGTTACAGAGTTATTTCATAGAACAGTTCCTTCCTAACGCAGTCAACACTTATAATCCTAAAAAAGCTATAACCAATCCTACTTCCAGGCCTGCCCCACTACCAAGCTCAAAAAGACTTAACATACTGAATTCCTGTTTACCGCCCCAAACATTTAATAGCTTGGCTTGCATATTCAGTCCCGACAAATCTAGGTTATGAGGTAAAAATAGCCCCTTTTCATTCAGTACAGTTAGTCCACTAAACTAGGTTCACAGTCTAAGCCATGGGCTGCTGGTTGCCATGACAAACACTGGTACAACGCTTAAGAGTTTATGGAACAGCCAACCTATGGGTCTCTAACACTGGTCAGATCCTGTCACGTCCAGTTCCAAGGAATGATACAGCGATTTATGGCCCTGGAATTTGATCATGTCTCATCTAATCCTGTTTGAAATGAGTCACACCCACTACAGCTTAGAACCCTCTTGGCCATAGAAGGGGCTGAGGCTGCGCTGGCTGCTGCGACGAGGAACGAACCTGCACACCAGACAGCGTGACCTGATGCCCTGAGAGCACACAGGGTCACAGCCCGATCGGCAAGTCCCCAGTGCAAAAGGCTTATGTTGTCCCGGGTTAGGAACTGATGGAGATTAATTTTAAAACCCGGATCTTCTTAACCAAGATGGCGGTACTACTGTCACGGAAGCGTTCTTTCTCTTTGAGCCAGTGAAACAGCCCTGCACAAGGCCCCTCACTGCTTCCCAATCCACCTGCTGGCTTTTCTTCTGTCTTTGACCAATGAGGTGAATACCTAGCTTGGTAAAGATATTTGACTAATTAAAGAAAGATTAAGTAATTAAGTTGACTCAAAATGCAACGATCATCCTCCCTCTGCTGAAGTTATTCAAAATACCATAACAGTTCGAAGGCACCTATAATGATAATCACAAAACACGTGTCTTGAGAAATCACACGCAGAACACCAACTATTTCCAAGATTATTTTTGCTATCAAGACAGGTTCCTGTTCTCACGGGCTCAACGGCATCTCAAGGAGACACACAAGGGCTTCCCCGGTGGCGCAATAGTTGGGAGTCCGCCTGCCGATGCAAGGGACACGGGTTCGTGCCCCGGTCCGGGAAGATCCCACATGCCGCAGAACCGCTGGGCCCGTGAGCCGTGGCCACTGAGCCTGCGCGTCTGGAGCCTGTGCTCCGCAACGGGAGAGGCCACAACAGTGAGAGGCCCGCGTACCGCATTAAAAAAAAAAAAAAAAAAAGGTGAA
>NW_020173116.1:8665938-8728723 GCF_003031525.2 Neophocaena asiaeorientalis asiaeorientalis | reverse complement strand
CTGACCCCAATAAAAAAAAAAAAAAAAAAAAGGTCAGGGATGGCTAAAAAGAAATAAAATAGGTCAAAAACAGAGTAAAAAGGAGGTCAGAGAGACGTAAGTGGAGAAGTCAGGGAAGGATGTCAAGCTGCCAGAGAGAATCCGGAGCTGAACCAGACAATAACTGTGCATAAATTATCAAGGCAAAATATCAGAGAGTAGAGTGGTCTCCATCAGTCCACGGAGAATGACAAGGATCTGGGCTTCAACACAGAGTGCAGTTGTACTGGGGGACTTCCTGCAAAGAGCCTCAGAGTAGGGGTGTGGGGATGGGGCACAGGTGGAGGAGCCAGGGGCGGCACCGGATGCTCTACTTGGACCAGGAAGAGTCTGGTCTGCATGGTACACAGGGAGCTTCCATCTCCACGGACACGCCCGGGGCCCTCCAGCATCTCTGACACGAAGCTTCTCCATTCTGGAAAGCTGCTGCTGAATCACTACAGAGCGGAGGGAAAGTGAAAGAGCACGAGGCAGGAGGTGGACTTCCAAGGCCACAGACTCAAGAAGCACTTCCCTAAATAGACTTCATGTATGTCTGTGTCTGAGCCTGAGGCCCACCAAACCAAGCACACACAAGATTTTGCCCACGCAGCCCTCAGGCACCATCACAATTCCACTGCGACGCAGGATTGGGGGCCAAGGGGGCAGGAATGCAGGGACTGACCTTCACTAGATGAACAAGGAAGGAGAAGGTGAAACTCAGGCCCGACTTCCCCAAATCACCTGCAAGCCGGGGGTAAAACCCAAATGCACCTTCCTCCTCCCCCATGTAGGCCTGTCGACCAGCAGGGTGTTTCCGCGAGGCCAATCCACTCACCCAACACTCCTCTTCCAAACCAGAGCAGTAACAGCGCGTGGAAGATTCCGGGGCACCTTGGTGCTGCCTGGCACACGCTCCGCCAATGATTCCATTTTACCGGCCATCTGATTAGCACCCAATTAGGCAACGTGATCACACTTTTAACGTGTGTTTACGCAGAACACAGTCGAAGCAATAACTAAGAGACGTGAAAATACTTACCATTCCGCTGCACAGAATCACAGGTTTCTATGTGCTTTAGAAAAAAAAAAAAGGGTCAGTAGGAGACAGCTGGGTCAGTGGCCACCTGACTAAACATCTATGAGCCCAGACCCCTCTCACTTCCCTCTTCCCACTTCTGCCCACATCCTTCTCCTCTGACCTTTGCCGGCAGTCCCCTACCTCTCAAAACCTCCTTCTTCTGCAGCATTTCCCTTTAGAGGTGCCCTGGGAAGGACTGAGAGATGGGATGCACTCTAGCCTTTTGAATACACTTTTTAGAACAGGGGCACAGTAGGAAAGAGGGTAATCGAGACTGCAAAGTCGAGAGGGGAGACGCTGGACCTCCTGCGAGACAGTACCTTCCCTGGACCAGCACTGGTCCAGAGCTGCAGTGCCCAGACCTCTCCTGCTTGTATCAATACTATTTAATCCACACAGCACCCGCCCCCATCCCCGTGAGCCAGGCACCTTCCGCATTTTACACATGAGAAAGCTGACTCAGGTTCTTGTCCAGCACTTTCTCTTCCCACAATCCAACTTGCCCCCCCTCAAAAAACAGACACTGACACCCCGAAGCCATTACTGCGTATGCTTTGTGACACAAACCAGACTAACCCCGGCGTGAGACAATGCATATCACCCCGTCCCAACGGCAGCCAAGGCGACGTGGGAGCTGTCCTGTCACTGCTCACAGGCAACAGCGGGGCCAGCCTCCAAACAAGCCAGACGCAGACACCTGTCCACATCTGTCTCCACCTCTATCCCCTTTCCCCGCCCTCCCTCTGTAGGTCACCATATGCTGATCCGCCTTGTCAGAAGGATGGGTCAGGCGTCCAGAGTCACATTTTAAACCTCTGAAAAGTCGACACACTCCCTGCCACGGCCTCCCCCGTCTCAGCGTGGCCAGGCTGAGGACCCCCGACGTCTTCAGGGGGATCTGGCCCAGGTGCTCAAACACCACAAACAGTAAACCAGAGTGAGACCAGGAAGTTCAGACCCCTCCCTGCTGTCCTCGGGGCTCCAGCTCCACTCCCCCGGCCCACACCGCTAAAAGGCCCTTCTCGCTTCCCATCGCTGGCTCTCCACCTGGAGTAAGCCACGCACCCTCCCCGAGGCCCCCTCCCCGGCAAAAGACCCCGTGTCCGTACACGTCCAGCGGAGCCCCCTCCTCCCCGTGCTCGACCCTCGGATTTAATACTTTTTGAAAAAAAAACCCACAGGAAGAAACAATCACACCGTGACGATACCCACACACACACGTGCAAATAACTACCTGTGGGATCAAAAAATGCTTACCCTCCCTGTAGGAAATATACTTGGATATTTTCTATTTTATTTCAAAAACATTTTTAATGCCGGTTACAATCTCAAATTGATGTCACAAACCACTGCTGTCTGAAGACACTATCCTGGACCCTCCCCAGGCCCCCTCCCCCTGGGCTGCCCTCCTTCCTGGGCCGTCAGCACTGATGCAGAGGCACTCGGCGTGAGGCTCCCATACATCACTTTTATGTATTAGGATGAACCTTGAAAGCCGTGCAAAGTCAAGAAAATCTAGAACTACCTCAGCGCTCTAGTTCCAGGAAAGGTCTGGAACAGTGGGCTAGTCTGATCCCACGAACCACACCGTGGAGGTGGCTGTTTTACTCCACCCGAACGTGAAGGTGAGGCTGTGCCTCCGAAAGGGGACGATAAAGCAGGTCACAGCCCGCTGCCATTATAAACAGTCCCTGAGGCTGCCGTCCCTCCAGGCCCGTTCCTTCAGCATTCCCCAAGCCCCTACTAACGGCACTGCTCCCTGTTTCTTCCTAATTGAGTGAGAAGTAGCAGCACGTGCAAACCCCACACACCTGAACACGCTTAGGGCCCGGCTTAGGAAAGTGAGTCAGCAGGGCCCGCGCACCCCATCCCCGCTGGGCCAGAGAGAGAAGCTGGGGCCGGCGCTCCCAACGCGGCCCCCTTCAGTGCCGAGTCCTGCAGGGAGGGCGTGGGCCCCGCTCAGAGGGGCTGGAGAGACTGCGGGCACGGGAGCTGGGACACTCAGCTGGGCCCATACACTGCGGCAGGGGGCCAAGGAGGGCAAAGCCGCCCACAGGCTCCTTAAACACTCTGCACGCCCCTCGGTGGGGTCAGACGCTGTGGGCTGACCTCCCAACTTTTCCCTCCCGTCCGCCTATTCTGGGAACTGTCCTCTCTGGATTCCGGAAACACCAGCTCCATATCCAGCTGAGGAGTGGTGGTGGGGGGGGGTGTCTTGATTAGACTAAGGGAGCAATTCTCAAACTGGACCCTGCATCAGAATCACCTGAAAGGCTTGTTTCGCATCAGATCGCTGGGCCCCAACCCAGAGTTTCTGATTCAGTCGGTTGGTTGGGGCCTGAGGCTGCGTCTCGGACAAGTCGCAGGTGGTGCTGATGCGGCGGGTCTGGGGGCCACATTCGGAGGAGCTCTCCTAAGTCAGCCGGCCCACAGCCTCCTGTTCTGGGTCCGGGGAGGCTACACGATGCTCACCGCTCCCACAGACCGGAGGGAGGACAGGCAGACGCTGTGGCTGGGGACCGGCTGGCGTGTCTCCTTCACGCAGTCCCGCGGACGCTAAGGACCATCCCATAACCGCGGGGAGGCTGACCCTGGGATGAAGCATCTAGGTCCTCGATGAAACTTCCAAACTGCTGCTAGAGTAGGACTCCGGGTCTGTGAGACAGTAAACGTCCTCATTGCTCACTCGGCAGCCAAAAGCACCCCAGCTGACCTGCCCCATAATCCATAACCCCAGGGAGACTCCTGAACTGGGCATCCTCATTTCCTAACACGACCTGTTCTCCCAGAAACACGCACCCTGCCTAAATGCATTTCTTTCGCTCTCCCAGAATGTGCACAGCAAGGTCATCCGTCTTGAAAGCTCTAATTCACGGGCTAGAGAATGCACCACTTGAAATGCAAGCAACACAGGACAGGGAAGGAAAGGAGTTCCACATCCTGGAGTGAGTGAGTTTTATCAGGCAGCTACTGTAACAGCCGCTGATGCCAGCCATTCAACGGCACTGGTGGAGGCATGGGGCAGGGGGCAGGGAGGGAGGCCGGGGGTTTCAGGAGACCTCAGAGTCCCGCCTGCAAGCATAAGAGAAGGGGCGCTGCAGGGGCTCAAGGTCAGGAGAAAGAATAGGTGTCTGAGGGACAGGCTCTGAGGAAGGGAGCTGAGGGGAGCTGGTCGCTTGGCCCCTCCAGTGGCCCCCTCCCCTCCTCCTGGAAGCCAGAGGACACCTGTCTGTTCTCCTGACCCCATTCCAGAAAATGGACACCTCCTCTTTATCCCCAGAGCATGCCCCTCCCCACCAGATACTGCCTGCCTCTGAGACCCTCCCAGGTGACCCCCACTGAGCAGACCACACATGGAAAGGCCTGCAGTGTCTCAGCTGTCCCAGGTCAGCAGCTGTGGGCAGACAGGAAGGGCCAACTGGGCTAGCTGGCAGGCCCATGACAGGGCACAAGCAAGGTCTGTAGAGAGAGGATACAAGCACACAGCACCCAGGGGCCCTGGGTCCCCATTTCCCGGCCGGGTCATGACAAAAGGGATGGTTAAGAGATTAAACCCAACCAGAAGAGGCTGCGCTAGTTCCACGCGGCCTCCCACACGTGCTTTCCATATAGACTCATCCTAAGGTACATCCCCTGGGTTTTCAGCAGGCATCGGGCACCATTGCACACACCTGACGTGTATTAACTCATTCAAGCCCCCAGCAAAGCCTCTGGGTTTGCTGCTGCCATCAGCCCAGTTTTGCGGGTGAGAAAACCGGGCACAGAAAGATGAAGCCACGCGCCCAAAGTCACACAGCCAGTTGGAGACTTACAGCAAGTTTGACTGCAGAGTCCACAATAGCTCCAGGAATAAAATAGATGGTTTTGAGAGATGTGTATGTTCACCACGCAGGACTGAGTGAAAAAGCCCTTTACTGATACAGAAACTGTTGATACTGGGGACTCCAGGTAACTGATTTTCACGTCCACGCTGACACATAAAGCATTCATTTCAAAATCCTGTGAAGGGAGCTACGTAATTTCGTGGAGACGGCACTAGATCCAGACAGACCCGGGTCTGAATCCCGGTTCAACCACTTACAATCACTTCCAGGTGGTGCCTTAATCATGCCTCGCCTCAGCCACCCCTCAACGCCACTGGCCTTCTCCCGGGACCTTGCTGAGAATGCATACGCACGCTTGGCCCAGGGCCTGGAACGTAGGGGTGCTCAGAATATGTTAGTTTCCTTCTCCTTTAGGATGAAAAATGCATCACCCTTAAAGGAGACATCAAAGGCTGCCGAGAATAAAGTCCGAAGTTACAGTACCTTCCACAACCCAGCAAGATAACCTCGTAAGAAAAAATGGTCAAAGGGTATGAACAGACTATTCACAGAAGCTAAAATATAAACTGGCAAGAAAAGGTTTTCAATATTTTTGGTAATTTGGGAAATGTAATTTAAAAAGTACTGTCTTCTTTATCCATTAGATGGGCAAAAATTAACAAGATTTATACTCTTCAGTTCAGTGTTGGCCAAATTAAAGGGAAAAAGGCAATTCCGCACACTGACGAATGCATAGAGTGGTAAAGCTTCTTGGAAGGGGCGAGGGGGCAATGTGGCAAAGGTATCCGTTTAATATTACTCTTTAACCCAGAAATTCCACTTCGAGGGATCTAGGAGACTGAAACATTTGTGTTGACAGTGATGTGGCTCACAGACTCCCCACTATTTTTAGAGCAGAATATTGGAAACAACCTAAAAGTCCATCAATAAAGGACAGTTAAGGAAATAACAGTACACCCACACTCTGGAATACGAACCAAACTTTTCATGTCAGTGCATATAGATCCCCAGGACAGAGCATTAAATTTAAAAAGTAAAGCAGAGAAAATTTTGTATGATGTGTCTCCATTTATGTTTACAATGAGAACACCTGTCCACTGAAAAGGCCTAGAAGCAGCAAGGAGCACACCTAGCACCCAGATCTGGGTTTTTCAATATCATTCTCCACTAAAATGAACTTGGACTCTTTGGAGAAATGGCTGATTCCAGGGCTGGAAAGTACAAGCTGAGTCTTGGAGGTTTTGTGCCAGAAAGTAAAGAAGTCCTCAAAGATGATGAGGACACATCAAAAGGACAGGAGGGCCAGCTGGAAGGGGCTTCTGCAGGCCAAGTCTGGGACAATTTAAGCAGAAAAGTGGGTAATGAGCATAACAAACTATCATCTATTGCATAAAGCAGGAATTCAGTCATGAGTGCAGAGACATAAACCAAAGAGTAAATGAGGGAGAAAGTAAAGTTCTTCCTTTTAGTACAATTCCAACCGATAAGCGTAGAAAGAAACATGGAATTAGAAAATCACCATCTGTCAACTATCGTAACTGATCTGGGTAAGCATCACCAGTGGATTCTTAAACTAGTGGGTGAAAGTATGAGGAGGAACAGTATATTTACAGTCTCAAGGGATCTTACTATGAGATACACATTAACAACAAAGGGAAAAACGGGAACTTTCTGTGAGGGAATCTGACAGACCGGATCTTAATGAAGTGATGACAGGACCAGTGAATGGGACAGATCAACAGCATATGCCTCCCACCGTGAGACACGCTAAGACGGCCGCAGCACCGCCCCGTGCCACACCTGCCAAAAGCATAATGTGAATCTAAGCAGGAGGAAGCCACGGGCAAACCCAAGGGGAGGGACATTATCCAAAACACAGGCAGTTGTCTTCAAAGATGTCGATGTCAAAGTCATGAAATACAAAGACAGGTTCAGGAACTGTTCCAGATTAAAGGAGACTAAAAGAGACAGGATGGTTTAAGGCACCACAGAATCTTGGATTTCCTTTTGCTCTAAAGTGGCCTACTGGCAAGATCTGAAAAAGACCTGTAGATTCAATAATAGCGTTGCATCAACATTTAATTTCCTGATTTCTAATAATCATGCTGTTGTTTTGTAAGAGAATGTCCTTGTTTTTATGAAATACACCATAAAATATTTAGCAGTAAAGGCGTATCAAGTCTGCAACTTAACATTAAACGTTTCAGAGAAAAGTAATCACACACACACACA
Source organism: Neophocaena asiaeorientalis asiaeorientalis (assembly GCF_003031525.2). NCBI lineage: Eukaryota > Metazoa > Chordata > Mammalia > Artiodactyla > Phocoenidae > Neophocaena > Neophocaena asiaeorientalis. The sequence continues at coordinate 8,721,568 of NW_020173116.1, read as the reverse complement.
AATATGAGAGAGGATAAACCAAATGTCAATATTTGGAGAATCTGGGTAAAGGATATCTTGGAACACTTTGGATTATTCTTTCAACTTTTCAGTGAATCTGAAATAATGTATTTTCTTAAAAAATTTTTAAGAGAGCAAGGTATGCATATGCATAGAAAAATACAGGTAAATTCCTGGGGATTAAGTTCACAATGGTACTTTCCTTAAAAGCACAGAGAGACAAAATGAAGCAGGCCTACCCTGGTGTTACTACTGGTCTCCCTAGAATATGCTGTCCTCACAGAGCTTCTGTTCCAGGACACTGGAAAAAGCTGTTTTGAAGGACCTCTCAAGACTAGCTCGTTAACCAAGTTCCACAGAAGCAGCAACAACATAATCAAGGCTTCTTCACTGCAAATTTGTGCTATTTTTCCCTCAGTGAAAGCCACAGCATCCTGACACTGTGCGTAGCTGATGATGCCACAGGACCCTTCCTGGAATACATAATCTCTAAAGAAGTTTTTCATAAGAAACCAGGATAAAACAGTCTTGGTCCAAAGTCTCCCCCTCTACTGTGTCTTACTGGATTCTTGAAATGTTAAGCCATGGGATGGGGGTTGGGATCAGTTTGTCCCACACCCTTTTGCTTCCATTCCTTTGGTGCCCTTGCAGATTTGCTGGCTGAGGAGAATACTCCCAGGCAGGCAGCTGGCTAACGGGACTTGAACGGTCAATAGTTCTATCATACACAACCTGTCTCTCTAGAGCTTTACAGCTTACAACCTCTTATGTATATTATTTGATTTCATCCTTCCCTTAAACTGATTTTTTTTTTTTACTTACTAATGGCATTAAGTCTAACAGCAATACAACAAAATATACAGTTTCCAAACACAATGAGTTACAATGTCTACCCTTGACTTTGCGTCTAGCGGGGAGGCAGGACTTGCACCTGAGCAGATAAACAGTCTGAGACAGCATAAGCCTAATGAAAAATAGCTGGATAAGTAAACTGGCTAGTGGAATTAGTACAACTAATTCTACCACTGAGCTCAGTAGAAATACAGCCCTCCTTTCTCTTTGTATTTTTCCAGCATTTATTCCTTTAAGCCCCGTCTTCAGGGCAAACCCTCCTTGTAAATGTAACTCTGGCTTGTTGTTACAGAGGCTTGTTTGCAAGACACCACAGGGAACCAGGCCTTGTGGGCTCCAGTTCGCACGCAACGCGCCCCCCGCCCCCCACCCCCGGACAGCATCACGGTCTCCTGACACCAGCCCTCCAACACAACAACCACACTGACCTTCCCACACAGGCACCATCATCTCAACTTTCTTCAAAAAAACCAGTGAACTGACTCTTCCAGAAGTAAACATTTCAGCAAAGGACCCCCCCCCCAAACAAAGGCCCTAGCCTAAATCCAAAGACAAAATTCCTGTTAAAGAAAACCTGTTTTCAATCAAAGAAAAATTAGGCTTAATTCTAGGACAATCTATAGTTAGTCTATGCGCACTTACCAACGCCAACAGCATCTAGATTCCAAAACAAACTCAGCAAAGTAGGTTCTGTTCTCACCTTCCAGAGATGAGAAAATTGAGAACCAGAGTTAGCAACTGGCAGATTCAAGATTCACATCCAAGTCAGCCTGTTCGCTCTCCAACCCCACTGCCCACAGTCCGCCCCATCCACTGTGAACACAGATGAATCAGGCAGAATCTCACTGCAACATTCAAACTGCCACCCCACCTCCTACTCCCTGGGTTTAGATGCCCCTTTAAGGGGCAGGTGGCAAATCAAATTCGACTCTTCAGCAGCCTCTCAACACAAAACCCATTAAGTGGCAAAGCAAAAACACAAGAAGATGGGCTTTACAACCGCCTATACTTTTTTCTTATCCAGAGGAATATTTTTTTATGATCTGTCATTAGGGATGAAGTCGGGGCAGGAGGAATACATGATTATGTAATGTCACAGGGCAGGCAACAAGGGGAGGGAGAGCCGAGCCCATCACCGCTCCCTTCGCCCACAAACACGTAAATTAACCGTTGACGTTTTGAGTGTTTCAATCTCCTGTGGCCTACACATTCATGACTGGCTTTTCAGGAGACAGTCACAAACCCCTGCAGATTTCCCAGGCCTCAATTCATTGACTAGCAAAGCCATAAAGAAAGAAAATATCAAAAGCAAAGATGCCAGAACTGTTGTCGGGGACGGTGGGCCGGCAGAAAAGGGAAGAGTTTGGGAGGATGGGGGCCTACACCGAGGTGTATGTTTATTTTTACCCGGTTCTGTTTACACCCGAAACACCCCGAGGCCTCAGCGTCTGGAGTCACTAGATCCAGCCCTGGAGACGCACCAAGCAGGCGCCGCGACCTGGCCTCGGGGGCGCCACGTCCCGCATCCTGGCTCCCCGCCGCCCGCTACCCTCAGCCCGAGGCGGCCCGGGGCGTCATCCTGCTAGGGGTCGCCGGGGTCTGATCATTCTCCAAAGACGCCACCACCATGCTGCTGCCGCCGCCGCCGCTCAGGAGGCCACGCCGGCCCCGCCCCGGCCCCGCCCCCTCGCCGCGCATGCGCGCTCCACGAGCCCCGGTCTGGGCCGACCCCACCCGGCCGGTCCTCCTCCGCGGTTGCTCACGCAGACTTCTCTCGGCTTCCTGCAAGACCCGCTCTCAGCTGTGATCGAATCGCCTGCAAGGAGTTCTTGAACTTCTGCACTTTAATTGGACGATGGCATTTTCGCCCTCACAAATACTGAGGCCTGGAGGCCCCGACGCATCCCTGAGGAAGAAGACTCCTGAAGAGTCGCGACCCGGGAACCGCTCCGGCCGTTTGCCCTCCGGTGAGCGCGCTCCCCGGGTGCGGACTACGCAGTCCCCTGGCGAAGTTTAGGAAACTGAACATTCAGCCCAGAAACAAGCAAAAATTAAAATCATACTTTGAAGAAACAGATAAGCAAGAAGACAGAGACTGCTAACATCCTTCCAGATTGTCCTGGCATACCGTATATACATTTACAGACTCTCACCAAATATCAGCTCCTTACACCTCTCTCCCAAAGTTCTATTTTTCCATGGCGGGGTCGCGGGGCGATGTGAAATAGAAGAGTCAGAAGTTTTGGAAGAAAAATTTCACTTTAATATAACTTTAAACCTTAATATTTCTGCTTGAGCAAGGGTAATACTGGACTGAATATAAACATTCATCTTCTTTAAATTTTGTCAGAAAAAAAATTCTTTAAAATTCTTGAATGAAAACTAATTTAATTCAATAAACCAGAACACTTCTCAGTTGGCGCTCACATCCCTCAGGTATAAAAACAAACATTTATAAATTACTTTAAAGAGAAAAGATTAACCTGTAAGAAATGAAAATTAAACAAAAATTCTCTAATATTTAGAATTAGAGCTGAGCTTCCCCATGTCACCAAAAACCAAACGCAGACAACAGTCTGGATAAAAATAAGTAAATATGAAACTTTTTAAAGTTTAATTTATTTTCTGACTTTTTAATTTCTCTTCTGAAAAGTAATTTACTAACAAAAAGCTTTCTATTATTTCTTCAGATAAATGGATAGAAATATTGACAGAACTTTAACCCTAGTGTAAAATTAAATCCAAAATATCAAACAAACTTGTGGAAATGCAAAAATAATTTTATACCTTATTTTCTAAAACTAGGGTGACCAATATACCTGGTTTAGCTGGGACAACCCCAGTTTACATCTTTTCCCCAGCAAAATTATTAATAGGTCCCCTTTCATTCTCAAAAGTGTTCTCAAAAGTGTTCAGACAATACATTTTATGGCCATGATAACTTTAATCAAGCCAAGAGAGTTTTTCAATCACTGGCTTTAAAAAAAAAGTAACAAATTTAAATTCACAAACATTTAAAAATAGACATCAAAGTTAAACAATTCATTCATTTAGCATAGTAACAAACTGAATGAGAATCAGGTTTCCAATAACATTTGTCACTTGACTGTTGTGTAATTCAGGTTAATCTTATAAAGATCAATTACAATCTCAGTGCAGCAAGGAACGGGGCCCCAATTTCACTGCAGAATGAACATTATCAAGGGAAAAAGGAGCCAGGTTTGTCGGTAAATATGGTACTGTGCATTCCCTAAGCATCACAACATGATAGAAGAAAGTATCCTAGAAGTGTGCTTGTGGGAAAATATCCCCATCCTTCAGAAACTCTCAGCATGTGATACCCAAACAACAGCATTGATATCCTCTCAGAACTTGCTAGAAATGCAAGTTCCCAGGCTCCATGCCAGACCTGCTGAATCAGAAACTCTGAAAGTGGGGCCAAGCAATCTGTGTTTTAACAAGCCCTCCAGGGATTCTGATAAACGTGTGGACCTAGATTGTCTATATACAATAAGTAAGCTGACTTAGATCATCTATATATGATAATTAAGAGCTAAGCAGTGCTGTTTTGGGGACTCGAAACAACCTACATGAGAATTTCTTTGGGGACCATTAAACATAATACATTTACATGTGTTTTCACTGGAGAATATATGTACCCTGGAAAACTAACAGCCCTGCTGCCATAGTAGGTATGCAAACCAGTGGCCTCGCAAAAAAGGAGGCACAAAAAAGCTTTTGGAGTGCCTCATAACGCCCTATCCCCAAGGAGTTTTCACTATGTGACTGGCCTGGCAGCTTAATGGAGAAGCTCCGTTCTCAGGGCTTGTCTTTAATTGACCTGACTCAGTGCTTATTTGGTGCAGTTGGCCCTATCCACAGAGCATTTGGTGAAAGCAATCGGCAACAATTATTTAACAGGGCAACTGCCTAAGGTGGTGATACCAGGTGGAGCTAGCAAGAGACTCACCAATTAAAAGCAAAGAATGGGGGAACTTTGGAAAGACCTGACATATTTCTTGGAATCCAAAAGGACACACATGTGTACAACTACGCACATGTCCAGGAAAGACTTAAGAAGGCCATAATTTCTCACTTCTGGCTGACCTTGAGGCTTTGAGCAAGCAAGAAATGAAGGCTCAGGCAGAGTTGTAAATCGCCTGCCCGAACACTGAAGACATGCCTCAACATACACACACAGCCCCTTCATAAAGACATACTGAGGGCTTCCCTGGTGGCGCAGTGGTTAAGCATCTGCCTACTAATGCAGGGGACATGGGTTCGAGCCCTGGTCCGGGAAGATCCCATATGCCACAGAGCAACTAAGCCCGTATGCCACAACTACTGAGCCCGTGTGCCTAGAACCGGTGCTCCACAACAAGAGAAGCCACCGCAAAGAGAAGTCCATGCACCGCAACGAAGAGTAGCCCCCGCTCACCACAACTAGAGAAAGCCCATGCGCAGCAACAAAGACCCAATGCAGCCAAAAATAAACAAATAAATATTTTTTTAAAAAAAGAAGACATATTCATCGCAGCATTTGAGACTATCTTTGTATAATAGTTAGCCAATATACACAAAGAATATCAATAAAAAGACAGGAATTAAGCTAACCAAGCAAGGACTTCAGTGGCTACAAATGACACAGAATAAAGGCTTTATAGAATTATCCCAAGAGAGACACTAAACAAACAAAAGGCCCTCTTCTCTTTCCCTGGGGTAGAGGGAAGTTTGATTTCCAGAATTGCCACATTATGTAATTTAAAATGTCCAGTTTCAAACAAAAAGTTTAAGCATAAAGAAACAGGAAAGGACAGAGGCTAAAAGGTAGTCAATAGAATGTCTGTGAGAAAACACAAATGTTATACTTACTAGACAAAGACTTTAAATCAGTTATCATAAACATGTGCAAAGAACCAAAGGAAACCACGTATCAAAAGCTAACGGAGGGCTTCCCTGGTGGCGCAGTGGTTGAGAATCTGCCTGCCAATGCAGGGGACACAGGTTTGAGCCCTGGTCTGGGAAGACCCCACATGCCACAAAGCAACTGGGCCCATGAGCCACAATTACTGAGCCTGCACGTCTGGAGCCTGTGCTCCACAGAGAACAAGAGAGGCAGCGACAGTGAGAGGCCCGCACACCACGATGAAGAGTGGCCCCCACTTGCCACAACTAGAGAAAGCCCTCGCACAGAAACGAAGACCCAACACAGGCATAAATAAATAAATAAATTTTTTAAAAAAAGCTAAAGGAAAGTATGAGAGCAACAAAAAGAGAATATCAAAAAGAGATGGGAATTATAAAAAAAGAACCAAACATAAATCCTATATTTAAAAGGTATAATAACTGAAATGAAAAATCTGTTAGAGGGGTATAACAGCAGGATTGGGCTGGCAGAAGAAAGAATTACATTTGAAAATAGGCCAATTGATATAGCCTAGTCTGAGGAACATAAAGCAAAAAGAATAAAGAAACATGAACAGAGGCTCAGAGATCTGGGGGACACCATCGACTATATCAACATACACATGATGGAAGTCCCAGATGGAGAGGAGAGAGAAAGGTATAGAAAGAATATTTTTTTTTACATCTTTATTGGAGTATAATTGCTTTAGAATGGTGTCAGAAAGAATATTTGAAGAAATAATGGCTAAAAATTTCCCAGTATGATGAAAAACACTAATTTACACATCCAAGAAGTTCAATAAACTCCAAGTAGCATAAACTCAAGTAGATTCACCCTAGACACAGCATCATCAAACTATCAAAGGCCAAAGATGAAAAAAAAAGCCAAAGATGGAAGGAATCTTGAAAGCACCAAGAGAGAAGCAACTCATAAAGTACAAGGGATCCTCAACAAAATTAACAGCTGTTTTCTCATCAGAAATCATGGAAAGGGACTTCGCTGGTGGCACTGTGATTAAGAATCTGCCTGCCAATGCAGGGGACACAGGTTCGAGCCCTGGTCCAGGAAGATCCCACATGCTGCAGAGCAACTAAGCCCGTGCACCACAACTACTGAGCCCAAGCTCTGAAGCCTGCAAGCCACAACTACTGAAGCCTGGGTGCGTACAGCCCGTGTTCCGCACCAAGAGAAGCCACTGCAATGAGAAGCCTGCGCACCACAATGAAGAGCAGCCCCTGCTCGCCGCAACTAGAGAAAGCCTGCGCACAGCAATGAAGACCCAATGCAGCCAAAAATAAACAAATAGATAAATTTATTTTTTAAAAAAAGAAGTCATGGAGGTCAGAAGAAAGTAAAATAGCATAATCACAGTGCTGAAAGGAAAAGGCTGTAAACCTAGAGTTCTATATTCAGCAAAACTCTCTTTCAAAAATGAAGGAGAATAAGATATTCTCAAATAAACAAAAACTGAGAGAATTCACTGCTAGCAGACCCATCCTATAAGAAATAATAAAGGCAATCCTTCAGGCTGAAATGAAAGGACACTAAAGAATAACTCAAATTCACACAAATAAATAAAAACTAAAGGTAAATACAAAGGTAAAAATCAGTTTGAAATGCTTTTCTTCTCTCTGATTTAAAAGATATCTGCATAAAACAATCAATATAAATCTGTGTTGATGGGCTCATAAGATAAAAAGGATACAATGTGTATAATAATAATAGCACAAAGGAGTGGGGAGAAAACAGCTTAATTGGGGTGAAGTTTGTATATACCACTGAAATTAACTTGGTATTAATACAAACTAGATTGATTTAAGTTAATTAAGATGATAATTTAATTCCCAGGGCAAACACTAACTGCAGATATACACAGATACAGATATAAATATAAACATTAAAAGAAAGAAGGGAATTAAAATATCAGTAGTATACTAAAGCATACATATTTACCACAAAAGGAGCAGTAACAGAGGAAGAGAGGAACAAAAAGGACATAAAATATGTGGAAAACAAAGAGCAAAATGGCAGATATAAGTCCTACCTTATCACAAGTTATATTAAATATAAATAAATGAAATGCTCCAATTAAAAGGCAGAGATTGGCAGATGGATTTTTTTTTAAAAAAAGAAGAACATGACTGAACTATGTGCTGTCTACAGAAACAAAATTTAAAGGTACAAATAGGTCAGTGGTAAAATGATGGACAAAAGTATACCATAGAAACAGTAAACAACAGAGGGCTACTGTGGTTATACTAATATCAGACAAAACAAACTTTGAAACAAAAAAACTATTACTACAGACAAAGAGGGACATTTTCTAAGAGGGTCAGTTAATCAGGAAGATACAATAAAGACGATGCATCCAAAAAAGAGACCCAAATTACAGGAGACAACACGGACAGAGTTTAAGTAAGAGGTGGACAGTGTAATAGTAATAGTTAAAGATGTCAATACTCTACTTTAAATAATGCATAAAACAATGAGGCAGAAGATCAAGGAAATAGAAGACTTGAACAACACTATAAACCAACTAGACTTAACATATATCCATAGAATACTCCACCCAACAATATCAGAACATACATATATACTGCTCAGTTATTTATGAAACGTTTTCCAGGATAGACTGGTAGGCCATTAAAAAGTCTCAATAAATTATAAAGGATTGAAATCATATAAAGTATGTTCTCTGACCCCAGTGTTACTAAAATAGAAATCAACAACAAAAGGAAATTACAAGTAGGTAGAAATTAAACAACACAGCCCTCAATAACCGGGGGGTCAAAAAGAACTCAAAAGGGAAGTGAGAAAACATTTTCAGAAAAAATACAGTGAAAACTCAACATACCAAAACTTTCGGAATGCAGCTAAAGCAGTGCTAAGAGGAAAATTTATGGCTGGAAACACCTATATTAAAAAAAAAAAAAAAAAAAAGACCTAAAATTAGTAACCTAACCTTTCTCCTTAAGAAATTAGAAGAATAACAATCCTCCCGCCCAAGAAAAGCACAAGAAAGGAAATAATAATGATCAGAATTGAAACAAATGAAATACAGAATAGAAAATATAGAAAGATCAATAAAACCAAAAGTCAGTTATTTGAAAACACTAACGATTTTGACAAACCTTTAACTAGATTGGCCAAGAAAAAAAGGAGAGAGAAGATTCAAATTACTAGAATTAGGAGTGAGAGAGGAGATATCACTACTGACCATGCATCAATAACAAGGATTATAAAGGAAAACTCTGAACAATTTTATCTTAACAAGCTACAAAACCTAGATGAAATTGAGAAATTCTTAGAAAGAAGCAAATGAGACAAACTCAAAAGAAGTAGAAAATCTGTATAGACCTATAATAAGAAAACAAATTTTAATTAATAACTTTAAAGCATTCCATTAAAAAAATCCTCAGGCCCAGATGTCTTCACTAATGAATTTTAACAAATATTTAAAAAATTCTTTACAAACTCTTACAGAAATTAGAAGAGGAGGAAACACTTCCAAACTCTTTCTATGAGGCCTGTGTTACTCAAATACCATAAACAGACACAGACATTAGAATAAAGGAAAACTCCAAATCTATATTCCTTATGAATATACACAAAAATCCTCCCCCCAAAATACTAGCATACTGAATCTAGTAATATATGGAAAATGTTATACACCGTGACCAAGAGAGATTTATCCCAGGAATATAAATTTAGTTTAACATCTGAAAACCAATTAAGGGAAAACGTCATATTAATAAGTAGCAAAACACACATGATTTGACAAAATTCAACACCCAAAACTCAACGAACTAGGAATAAAAGAGAACTTCCTCAAACTGACAAAGAACATTTTTGAAAACCCAGAGCTAACATTATATTTGATGAAAGATAGGATGTTTTACCTCTAAGATCAGGAATAAGACAAAGATGTCCCCTCTTTCCACTTACATGCAACATTGTATTGGAGGTTCCACTTAGGGAAAGTAGAAAAGGAGAAAAAAAAAAAGACATCCAGACTGAAGAGGAAGAGGTAAAACTCTCTCTATTTGCAGATAGTGTCATCCTATATATAAAAAAGCCTAAGGAATCAATTAAAAAAAAAATTAGAATAACCCAGTTCAGCAAGGAGGCAGGATATAAGATCAATATTTTTACAAACTAGCAATGAACAATCCAAATGTGAAATTAATAAAACTCCACTTATTATAAACTCCATTTATAATAGCACCAAAATAATAAAATACTTAGGAATATATTTAACAAAGTTCAAGACTTGTGTACTGAAAATCCAAAACATTGTTCAAAGAAATTAAAGAAAACCTAAATAAATAGAAATATACCCCACGTTCATGGATCAGAAGACTTAATATTTATAAGATGGCAATATTCCCCCCAAATGATCTTCAATTCAACATAATCCCTATCAAAATCCCAGCTAGCTTCTTTGCAGAAATTGACAAGTTGATCTAAAAATGTATATGGAAATGGAAAAAACTGAGATAGTCAAAACAATCTTGAAAAAGGAAAACAAAGTTGGAGGTCTTATTCTGACTAATTTCAAAACTTACTAAAAAGCTACATAGTGAAGATACCATGGTACTGGCATAAGGATAGACATGAATTGGGAGTCCAGAAATAAACCCTTGTTTGTGATTTATTGATTTTATTGATGCCAAAACAGTTTATCTGGGTAAAGAATAACCTGTTAAACAAATGGTCCTGGGACAACTGGGTATGTACAGGCAAAAAATGACATTGGATTCTTACTTCACACTATATACGAAAATTAACTCAAAGTGGATCACAGACTTAAAAGTAAAAGCTAATACTGTAAAATTATCAGAAGAAAACATAAGAATACGTCTCTTTGGACTTGGACTAGGGGGTGATTCCTTAGATGTGACACCACAAGTACAAGCAACAACAACCAAAAATAGATAATTTGGGCTTTACCAAAATCAAAACCTTTTGTGCTTCAAAGGGTAACATCAAGAAAGTGAAGACAACCCACAGAATGGGAGAAAACATTTCAAAATCATATATATTTAGGGCTTCCCTGGTGGCGCAGTGGTTGAGAGTCTGCCTGCCGATGCAGGGGACGCGGGTTCATGCGTCCAGTTTGGGAGGATCCCACATGCCGTGGAGCGGCTGGGCCCGTGAGCCATGGCCGCTGAGCCTGCGCGTCTGTGCTCCGCAACGGGAGAGGCCACAACAGTGAGAGGCCCGGGTACCGCAAAGAAAAAAAAAAATCATATATATTTAAGGAACTTTTATCCACAATACATAAAGGACATTTACAACTCAGCAATTAAAAGACAAATAACCCAAGTGAAAATGGGCAAAAGATCCAAACAGACATTTCTCCTGAGAAGATATATGAATGGCCAATAAGTATATGGAAAGATGCTCAACCTCATTAGTCATCAAGGAAATGCAAATCAAAACCATCATGAGGTACCACTTCACAGCCTCTAAGATGACCAAGACTTAAAAAGTCAGATAATAACAAGTGTTGGCGAATATGTGGTAAATTGTAACGCTCGTACATTGCTGGTAGTATTGTAAAATGGAGCAGCCACTCTAACAATTTTTGAGTTTTTTTTTTTGGTCGCACCACATGGCTTGTGGGATCTTAGTTCCCAGATCAAACCTGGGCCCACAGCAGTGAAAGCGCTAACCACTGGACAGCAAGGGAATTCCCAAAACTGTTAAACATAAAGTTACCATATGACCCATCAATTCCACTCCTAGGTATGTAATGAAGAGAATTGAAAACATATCCATGAAAAAAACTTTTACAGGATTGTTCATAGCAGCACTATTCATAAGGGCCAAAAAGTAGAAACAACCCAAAGTTCATCGACTGAATGAATGGATAAATGTGGAATATTGTTTACAATAAAAAGGAATGAAGTATTGATACATGCTATGATGGATAAACCTTAATAATATGCTAAATGAAATAATCCAGTTACAAAGGGCCACACATTGTATGATTCCATTTATATAATATTTCCAGAATAGGCAAGTCCATAGAGACAAAGGTAAATATGTAGTTTCCAGGAACTGGGAGGAGGGGAGGATGGGGAGTGTTTGTTAATAGGTAAAGTGATCTTTTAGGGATGATTAAAATATTCTGGATTTAGATGGTGGTGATGGCTGCACAGTTCTGTGCATATACAAAAACCCATTGAATCGTACACTCCAAAAGGGTAATTTTTATGGTATGTGAATTTATATCTCAAAAAAACCTGTTATTTAAAAAAGCAAATAGGGTATTATTATGTTGGGGATCTTCAAAAGACTGTCCTGAAATTCAATAATTTGCTAGAAGGACCCACAGGACCCCGAGGTTGTTATACTCAAGGTTACCGTTTATTGCAGTGAAAGGATACAGAACAAAACCAGCAAAGGGAAAAGGCACATGGGACAAAGTCCCGAGGAAATCAGGCACACGTGGACTCTCTCAATGGCGTGGCGCAAGTTGCACTTAATTCCTCCAGCAACGACATGTGTGAAGTGTTGCCAACTTGGAAAGCTCACGTGAGCCTGAATGTCAAGGGTTTATATTGGAGGTCAGTCATGCAGGCATACAGCACCTGCATGACTAGCCTCAGTCACTGAAGTCTAGACCCCTAGACCGAAAGCAAGTATACAGTTTAAATCAAACTGTTGGTATAAAATTTCCCAGAGTAAAGTACACGCAATGAACCTCAGCAATATTCTGTAATGATGACCAGGGCTGGTATGGAATCCTCACAACCTTAGGTGAACCTTTAAAGTAAGTGAGATACAGAATAGCATGATTTCTTTAACTTCAACGAACTGTGAAGGGATATAAAAGCTAAGGTACTTCATTATTCTTCAGTACTGAAAAGAAGTTGTTTGTTCTTCTACTGTAATTAGTAATCAGAATAAAAGTAATTACTATCATGTCAAACTTTTTCAAGCATTTCATATTTTTCACTCGTGCTTTCTGTAGTAAAAACCTATTGTTTCTGCTTGCTCTGAATCCCTTTTTCATTTTGAGGAGAGGTCCATCTCTAGTCCAATGAGACTCTGATGGGTGCTATCAATTACAGTGCAATGAGGACAGGCATATGGCCCAGGCCTGGTTGATCATGGGACGTCATCCCTTTTTCCACAGGAGCTGTTCTAATTCGAGGGCAGGTGTTCCAGAGGAGACAAGAGACCTTCTGTGGGACCTGATTAGTGGACCCTAGAAAAGGTTATCTCTCTTCCTTTTGGATCACAGACCTTAAGGATGTGTGCTTTGGGCAGACACTGGCCTCTTTCCCATTATGTAGAGAGGGCCAGACTGAAAACGAGGTCAGGAAGCAGAGAAAAACAGTCAAGGGATGGAGGCAAGGGAAGGAGCCCTGGCAGCATAATCCCAGGCTCTGGATCCAGCTGTGCCTAATGAGTGATATGAATGTTTTGAGGTTGGTACTTCAGTGAATTAGTGCAAGGGAAGCATTTCTTCTCCAAGGAATCAAACACAATTTATTTTAAAATTAGATAGAAAAAAATGAACAAAATGAGTGTTTTAACCTACAATTTCCAGATAGAAAAAAGCGAACAAAATGAGTGTTTTAACCTACAATTTCCAGATAGAAAAAAGCGAACAAAATGAGTGTTTTAACCTACAATTTCCAGATAGAAAAAAGCGAACAAAATGAGTGTTTTAACCTACAATTTCCAGATAGAAAAAAACGAACAAAATGAGTGTTTTAACCTACACTTTCCAGATAGAAATTTTCTCACCAAGCTCTGTGTTGTCAGTTACATCCATCCCCCTGACAGCCATCATAATATTCTCAAAGGGTGTACAAATTGTGTCATTTGGTCAAAAATCAAGCTTGAAAATAACAGTATTTCCAATCTTTGCTCTTAGAACGATTCTCAAAACACAAATTATCTATTTTTCCTTTTGCTGGTGATGCTTTTGGTTTCATATCTGAAAGACCATTGCCTACTAAAAGGTCACAAAAATGTTTGCCTTTGTTTTTTTCTAAGAGTTTTATAGTTTTAATTCTTTCGTTGAAGTATTTGACCCATTCTGAGTTCAATTTTTTTTCTAGTATGAGGCAGGGGTACGAGTTCATTCTTTTTCTTTTAAATAGCCATTTGTCTTGGTACTATTTGTTTAACTGACAATTCTTTCTCCCATTGAATTGCCTTGGCATCCTTGCCAAAAACCAATTGGCTGTAAATGTGATGGCTTATTTCTGGATTCTCAGTTCTATTCCATTGATGTCTATCCTTATTCTAGTGCCACAATGCCTTGATTTGTAGTAAATCTTGAAATCAGGAAGTGTGGGTCCTGCAATTTTGTTCTTTTTCAAGATTTCATTGGCTCTTCTGGGTCCCCTGTACTTCCAAATGAACTTTAGGATCCACTTCTTAATTTCTTCAAAGAATCCAGCTGGTATTTCATTAGGGAATATGTTGAAACTATAGGTAAATTCAAGGAATATTACCCTCTTAAAATATTAAGTCTTTTGATCCATGAACATGGGATATCTTTCCACTTACTTAGGTCTTTTTAAATTTCTTTCAATAATGTTTTCTAGTTTTCAGAGTATGAGGTTTGCACTCTTTGGTTACATTTATTCCTATTTTACTCTTTTTATAATATCATAATAGTTTTCTTAATTTCATTTCTGGTTTGTTCATTCCTACTGTATGGAAATAGTAGATTTTTGTATATTCATCTTGTATTCTGCAACCCTGCTGAACCCATTTGTTAGTTCTTATAGATTTTTATTAGATCCCTTCATTTTCTATATATAAGATTATGTCATCTGTCTACAGAGACTTCTTCCTTTCTTTCCAATCTAAATGCCATTTATTTGTTACTTTGTTTGCTTGTTTACTGCCTAATTGTGCTTGCTAGAACCTCCATTACAATGTTGAATAGAAATGGAGCACTTGAATATGTTACTCAACTGTCTCCATTATGTATTATGAGGAGCCAGCTGTTAATCTTATTGGGATTTCCTTGCATGTGACAAGTCACATTCTCCTGCCGCTTTCAAGATTTTCCCTTTGTCTTTTATTTTTAGTATTTTTACTCTGATGTGTTTGTGTTTGGATCTCGTTGGATTTATTCTATTTGGTTGGTTAATCTTCTTGAATGTGTAGATCCCTTTTTGCTCCTCTCTCCCTCTCTGGTCCTTCTGTTATTGCCATTAAGTGTATATTAGCGTGTTTAATGGCATCCCATATTTCTCATGGTGCTGTTTATTTTTCCTCATTCTTTATTCCCTCTGTTCTTTGGACTGCATAATCTCTGTTGCTCTATCTTCAAGTTTGCTGATTCTTTCTTCTGCCAGGTCGCATTTACAGTCAAGCCCCTCTAGTGAATCTTTCATGCCAATTACTCTACTTTTCAACCCTAGAATTTTCATTTGATTTTTTAAATAATTTCTCTTTATTGATATTCTTTTTTAAAAAAATATTTATCTTTATTTTGGCTGCACTGGGTCTTAGTTGTGGCACTCGAGATCTTCGCTGAGGCATGCAGGATCTTTAGTTGAGGCATGCGGACTCTTATTTACTGCATGCATGCAGGATCTAGTTCCCCGACCAGGGATCGAACCCGGGCCCCCTGCATTGGGAGCACGGAATCTTACCCACTGGACCACCAGGGAAGTCCCTGATATTCTTTATTTCATGAAACATTGTCATAATCTTTTTTCATTTCTTTTTCTTCTTTTTTTTTTTTTAAATTTCAGCCCCAAAGTTTATTCCTGACCACCTAATTCCTGAATCTCTGGACTGATTTGGTAATTTGCCTCAGAGCAATCTGGTTTTCATTTTTTTTTTTGTTAGGATTCTAATTTTGGTGTTTGTTTGGGGACCCTGAAGATTTCCTTTACTTTCCAAAGGGCCAACACTACATTATAATCATTATTATTATTTTTTGGCCATGCCATGCAGCTTGTGGATCTTAGTTCCCTGACCAGGGATCAAACCTGCGCCCCTGGCAGTGGAAGCATGGAGTCCTAACCACTGGACCACCAGGGAACTCCCTTTTTTAACCTCTTTAAAACATGGCTTCCATTCTTTGAATAGGTTTGTAATGATAGGTCTGAAGTCTTTGTCTGTTGAGTACAATCCAGGCTCTCTCCTAGGCAGTTGCTATTGCCTGTCTTTTTTGTTTGTTTTTGTTTTCCTGTGTATGGGCCCCACTTCCCTGTTTCTTTGCATATAGGAACTGAGAGGAACAGCTCCTTAACAGCTCTCTAGATGTAGGACATGCTAGTGTCTTGTTACTTCTTTCAAAACCTGAGGCTGAGAGAACTTTTGGTTTCATTTAGTCTTCCATCTTCAGGATTCTGTGAAGAGAGTGGATTTTGATCATACTTCTCCTTTTTGATACTGGCTCCCTCCTTTGATTGCTTTTCTCCTGGCTAGTACAATTGGATGAGTCTGGGATTGTCTCACCTTGCAGACCCTCAAGGTGGGCCCTGGCTTTAGAAGCACCTTCTCTTCCTAAGTGTGGGCTTCCTCCAGAACCTTCCATTCTTTGCCTCTTCCTATAGCATTGCTTCCCAAATACTTTTACTCCATGGCATACAGAAAACATATTTTCCAGGATCCTGGGGTAATGAAAGAAAGCCTCTTGCAGCTGGAGGTAAACATCTTAGGGATTCTGGCCTCCCAGACCCCATCAGGGAAGTGTCTCCAGCATATCAGTTGAGCATCTCTGCTCTAGGCCAAGATAAAAGTGTTAGATGTAGGAAAAAGGGACAGAGAGGCTTCTCAGTCTGATTTTGGTGTCAGCCTTGGGCCAGAAGTCCAGAATGGATCAATTAAGCCTGTAAGCATCTAGGTTCATTTCCCACCCTTCAGGGACTGACCCCTGAAAACTACACCTCCTAGGTTCCTTTGCCAACTGATTTCTGGCTGGGTTTCCCCAATGGCATGCACTGTCAGGAAACAGAGGAGCAGGAGGAAAGGAGAATCTAGGCATCCCCTATCTCCCTTGACCAGAGTTTGTCACGTTTGCATCATTGGCTGCATCTCCTTGGTCAGCCCAGCTCCCTTTGTGCAGTCCTTACTGTGTTTCCAGCTCCCATTAGACAACTCTGGCCCCTGGGTTCTGGTAATTCCACCACCTCCTAACGTCCCTTCAGCTTTTGGGCTCTCTGCTAATCTCTGGGTTGCCGTATGTTTGGGTTTCTAGCAACTCTATCATGTAACTAGTTCCTCTATCAAATTCTCTCCGTTGAGTATCTGTTGTGGGCTGTTTTGCTGACCGCACCCTCCTGACAGCTTACGTATGGCCTTCCAAATACCCCTAGCTGCTAAAAAGAAAGAACAGGCACTGACTGACCTTCTTCACTGTGCAGGGCTCTTTCTCATAAATCTCATAAGCAGCAGTGGGCAGCTGGTCCAGAATTTGGGATCCTGAGTCCTGGCCAAATATCACCTCCCTACGGCTAATAAAGAGACAGAACAAAGCTTTGGGGCAGCTCCTTCCCTTGTCTGCCTGACAATCCCCTACTCATCCTTTAAGGTCTTAAATATTATCACTTCTTGAGCAGTCGTTTTTTTCTTCCAACTTCCTCAAGACTGAATCAGTTCCTCTCTCATCTGTATTTCCAAAACAAGCATACATAAATGTACTATAGCAACTTTGGGCATTATAGTCACACACAGATCTACTTCCCCTATTAGTCAGCAAGTTCACTGAGGGCAGGGACCTGGTCTCACTCAACCCTATGTTAGGGCCTCACTCAGCTCACAACGCCTGGTATATAGCATGCATTCAACAATTTTCTTTCTAGAAATTCTTTAACTTGGCTGCATATCAGGATCATCTGGAGACCTTTTAAAAATTGTAGCTGTGCAGGCTCTACCCCAAGACCAATTAAATCAGAATCACTGAGGATGGGGCCCAAGCACTGGGATTTTTAAAAGCCTTCCTGGGTGACTTTTTTAAATTGAAATATAGTCGACTTACAACGTTGTGGCAATCTCTGCTGTACAGCAAAGTGAGTCGGTTATACACACATAGACGTTCTTGTTTTTATATTCTTTTCCGTGATGGTTTATCACAGGATATTGAATATAGTTCCCTGTGCTCTACAGTAGGACCTTGTTGTTTATCCATCCTATATATAATTGTTTACATCTGCTAATCCAAAATCCCAGTCCTTTCCTCCCCAATCCCCTTCCCCCTTGGCAACCACAAGTCTGTTCTCTATGTCTGTGAGTCTGTTTCTGTTTTGTAGATAGGTTCATTTGTGCCGTATTTTAGACTCCACGTGTAAGTGATATCATATGGTCTTTGTCTCTTTCTGACATACTTAGTATGATAATCTCTAGTTGCATCCACGTTGCTGCCTCCTAGGTGATTTTAATGTGCAGCTAGTGCTGCAAACCACTGGTTTAACTCATTACTTCACCTTATCACACTTGCTCTTGCTGCTGGGTCCTGCCATAAAATCAGCTTCTCCTGAAATTTAATTCAATTCAGCAAATATCTTTGAGCACCCATTCTGTGCCAGCCATTGTGGAGACCGACCCTTGCTACGCAAAGTGTGTTTTGTGAACCAGCAGCACTAGAATCATCAGGGAACTTGTTACAAATGCAGAATCTCAGGCTCCATCCCAGACCTACTGACTCAGGATCTGCACTTCACAAGGTCCTCAGGGTGCTTTGCGTGCACACTGAGGTCTGAGAGACAGTGCTGTTGATATCACACAATGTCAAAATTCTTGCTCACTGTGAATTGTATTTCACTTCCTATTCACTCTGCTTTGCTTTGCTTTAAAGGAGTATCATATTCTATTCTATTCTTCAGCTAAAACAGAACATCTCATCCAAAGCAGGTTGAGACTAAGCAGGGGAGAGATGAGCTAGTGGATGGTGGATTCCCTGAGTGTGTGAGGGAAGAGGGAAGGTGAGGTTGGCACTTGGAGAGATAGATGGAAGCATTTCTTGGCACACTGAAGATGAGTGTATCGGAGGCCTTGGGGATGGTCTGTTTGGAAGGGATGACTACTGTCTGACATGGCCAATTCATGGGGAACAATCTGGGTGTTCTGGGGGGCTGGAGCAGATCTGGTTGCCAGGGAGCATGCTGACATTGGTGCCTTCATTGGTAGGATAAATAAAGCAGCCTTGTTCACCTTGTACTTTGGGGATCAAAGTATAGCAGGGCTCACAGACATAGAAAACAAACATATGGCTACCAAAGGGGAAAGGGGGGGAGGGATAAATTGGGAGTTTGGGATTAATGGATACACACTTCTGTACATAAAATAGATAAGCGACAAGGACCTACTCTATAGCAGAGGGAACTATATTTAACATCTTGTAACAACCTATAATGGAAAAGAATCTGAAAAAGAATAGATGTATGTTTATACATATAACTGAATCCCTTTCTGTACACACGAAACTAATACAATGTTGTCTAAAACATAAAAGGTATAGTGGGGCATTTCTGAGGGCTGGCCCATTAGGAGTCACAGGTTACCCCCAAATGTAACATTTTCTTTTCCCATTAAACTCACAAACAATTGAGGCCTAATTTTTGTGGTGTTGTCAGACTGTTGACTACAATCTGTAGCAAAAGACTGAATTTTATGTCCCAATCAAACACATGCTATGTGAGTCTAACAAACACAATTTTCATGGAGCCATACCCCTGTGAATGGTGCCAATGCAGTCTGTTATTTTCTATTATATTCTCTTAAAATCTGTCATTAGATCGATTTCATGACCCAATAATGGATTGCGATCCACAATTAGGAAAAAAAAATGCTTTTCACAGAATCATAGTAATTTTGCAAGGACATATTCTGTTGGAACTTATCAAGCTGACCCAACTCCTGAGGCACAGTTTAGCATAGTGGTTAAAAATACAGGCTTCCGGAATCCCTGCCTGGCTTCAAAGCTGTATGCTCTGAACAAGTGATTGCATCTTGCTCAGCCTTGGTTCCCCATTTGAAAATGGGAATGATGACAGCTACTTCCTCCTTCCTAGATCTCTCCTAGAAACTGCGCTCACCCTTAGCTGTCCCACAGGTGGCAAAATAAGTGGTGTGTCTCGGGGCCCAAGGCCTTCTGTGCATCCATGGGCAGAATGGCGCTGCAGGGACCCAGGGACGGGGACAGCACCCTTAGGAGCATCACGGATCAGGAGGTAGGGCTGGGAATGACTTTTATAGAAATATAACGCCGACTTGCTGGCACAGGAAGTAAAATGCTTCCTTCCTTATTCAAAGGCAGATATTCTAAAACGTTGCAAATAAACACCAAATGTCACTGGCTTTACACAGTGAAGGTCTATTTCTCCCTCATGTCACAGTCTTGGGGGCTGCAGCAATGGCTTGGAGACGCAGACTCTGCATCGAGGCCTGCAGGTCACCAAGGCAGAGGAGGAAGAAAGCATGGGGTGGGCACATGTGGACACGCTACTTCCACTCACACATCTCTGCTCACTGTTGGTGCCCTCATCAGCCGAACTGCAAGGGAGGCAGAGGGGGGCCTCGGTGCCTGTCAGTGAGCCCTCACCGTGGCCTCACCACAGAGATGAGGAAGGAGAGAGGGCGCTTGTGACCATCACCATCATCATCAAAAGCCACCCTCCCACGAGAGGGACAAGCACCTAGGAGTTTATCATCAGTCATTGGATCTTAAATTCTACAAATGGTGTCAACCACATTCTTGCTTTGGCATCTTGACTTACTTATTGCAGGGTGCTAAAAAGGCCAAACCATACCTTGCTGCCAACCCTGAAGGCTGCTGTTTGCACAGAAAAGAGCTGTTCCCTCCCATTCTTACTTGCTCTGGCTCTGAGGCATGCTCCCTGCTGGGTGAATCCCCTGGGTGGGTGCACGTGCACAGCTCAGCCTAACCTTTCCCTGGAAAACCACTCCAAGTACTGGCAGATGTGCCCTCTGGATCCCTCCCTCGCCTGATTATTAACCTGAACTTTGTACACAACAATCGCACACACGATTTCTCCTCCAATGCACTTAGGAAAGGTATGGGCTGTACTTAAACAATGGGAGAGTCCAACACTGCCAAATCTGTGAACACTGATTTCTATTAACAGCATGCGTCTTGCATACCCACCTGAAATATATGGAAGAATGAAATCATTCTGTCAAAGCTGACTCCGCATCTGGGTCTAGGGTTAACCACTGCTGCCAGCAGCCATGACAGGCTTGCTTCAGTGGTTCACCAGGCCCCAGGGGAAAATATCACCCAAATGACTCATAACGTGTCATTCGTAACTGTCTAATCTTAGGCAATTTCACTGGTAATATAAGGTGCCTATTAACGTACTGACCAAAATTTAATTTTAATATTTGAAAGTATATTTGAAGTTTAAAAATTTTCCAAAGACCATCTTGAGATTCTCATCTTAAAATGCCTGTCTTAGTAAAACAGAACTCAGATTATTTTGCAGGAGCTATCAAAAGAGTTTTGAAGTTTTCATAACGCACGCGGGCTTTCTCTAGTTGCGGCGAGCAGGGGCTACTCTTCTTTGCGGTGCGCAGGCTTCGCGTTGCGGTGGCTTCTCTTGTTGTGAAGCATAGGCTCTAGGTGTGCAGGCTTCCGTATTTGTGGCGCATGGGCTCAGTGGTTGTGGCTCGCAGGCTCTAGAGCACAGGCTCAGTCGTTGTGGCGCACGGGCTTAGCTGCTCCGCGGCGTATGGGATCTTCCCGGACCAGGGATCGTCCCCTGCGTTGGCAGTCGTATTCTTAACCACTGTGCCACCAGGGAAGCCCCTCATTTTTTTAAAAAAAAGAAGTTGATCCTCAGCCTCTAAAGCATCATTGCTCAAGTTGGGGAGCCAGTTCCATGGTTATATTCAAGGTCACTGACATCAGATTCTTCTGGACTGCAGTTGCCACATTGTAGCAATTACTAGATACAAAGCCTGGTTTCTGATATAATTGCCTTGTCTTGGGGACAGGCAACTTCTGAAGTACAATGCCACCCACGGGCATGAGGGTTTTTTTCCCCCCAAAATCTGGCTTTGTTGCGGTTCTGGGAAATCCACTCATCGTGAAATTCTTGCATACAGAAAAAAATAATGGTCTATCATTTTAATTTTAATGGTTTCATTCATGTTTACCTGCTTATCTAGTCTCTGTACTCATGATGTGGTTTAGCAAATACAAGGTTAAAGCGAAGCGTTAAAACAGAAGACTTGGAGAATAAAGAATATTAGACGTGCAGGATCCTCTCTGGCCGAGACAGGATTTAGAAGATGAGAGTTGCTTACCAAAGGTTCTGAGGGCCCCTGGCCCAGAGTTCTTCCTCCTTCATGTCTCTTATTTCTTTTTTCATAAATAATAACAAAAGTAATACATGCTTGTGGTTTAAAAAAAATTGGAAGGTACAGTTAAGCAAAGAAGGACAAAAAGATCATTCACAGGAGACAACGGTTAATGATTTACTGCATGTATCTTTCTACCTTTTGCTATCATACCTACCCCTTCCAGAAGGAAAGACTGAATGAAATAGCACAAGAGAACTTGCCAAGGTCACCGATGTCCTCTTTGTTACCAAATTCAATGCACACTTTGCAGCTCTTCCCAGAACGTGACATCATCGATTGCATCCTCCTCCTTGAATTTCCATCTCTGACTTTGACCACATCCTGACCACTTACTTGCTTGCCTCAGTTCTCTGTAGGTTTCATGGGTGCGTCTTCTTTCTCCTACGCTTTAAAAATGGTGAAGCTCCCCAGGCTTTAAAATACTACTAACTACTAGGCCTGTTAAATGTTTCTTGACTGTTCAGCCTGCCATCCTCCCTACCTGGGCCAGCGCTAAGGCTTCCCAACTGGTCTCCTTAGGTCTCCAAATCCAACTCCCACACACAGTGGTTTATTTAGGAGGCAGCTCAGAACCCTCCAGTATCAAAGGATAAGGCCCACCTATAAAACACAAGGGGCACAGTCCCCCTTTCTCCTACTGGTAGGATCAGAGAAGGGCAGAGCTGGAGGGGCCTTGGAAACTGGCTGACCCCACACCCCCAGCCCTGCCCCAGGTGCAGAGAGATGCAATAGCTGTGACTTCACCCTGTTGGCAACAGTATTAACCGACCAGAGCGGCCCCAGAACCCTGGACACAGTAGCCTTTCTCAATAAAACATCTGGAAACATGGTGGAGCTGTAGCATTTGCTCATTTAGCTTCTGCAAATCCAACTGTCTGAGTTTGGGGCTGAGCAGAAGGGAGGGAAGGAGGGAAACACTCTGAACAGTATGGCAGACTCTGTCTGTCCTTCTGCTGCTGAAGTGAGCAGGGATTCCCAAGAGCATCTCAGAGTGTGAGCAGTTTACCACACAGACATCCTAACATGCCAGAACAAGGCAAACATTTTTTCAGTTAATAGATTTTTTGTTTCCCAGTCTTAACAATTATAACAAACATAAGGCCATTATTAAAAAATCATATGCCTGACCAAGTAGGTGAAAGACATATGCTAAGAACTATAAAACACTGATAAAGGAAACTGAAGATAACTCAAAGAAATGGAAAGATAGCCCATGCTATGGATTGGAAGAATTAATATCATTAAAATGGTCATACTACCCAATCTACAGATTTAGTGCAATCCCTATTGAATCACCCATAACATTTTTCACAGAACTAGAACAAATAATCATAAAATTATATGGAACCAAAGAAGACCCAGAATTGCCAAAGCAATCCTGAGGAAAAACAACAATGCTGGAAGCATAACCCTCCCAGACTTCAGACAATACTACAAAGCTACAGTAATCAAAGCAGTACGGTATTGGCACAAAAACAGACATATGGATTAATGGAACAGAACAGAGAGCCCAGAAGTAAATCCACACACCTACAGTCAATTAATCTTCAACAAAAGAGGCAAGAATATACAATGGAGAAAAGACAGTTTCTTCAGCAGGTGGTGCTGGAAAAGCTGGACAGCAGCATGTAAATCAATGAAGTTACAAGACTCCCTCACACCATGCACAAAAATGGCTTAAAGGCTTAAATATGAGACATGACACCATAAAACTCCTAGAAAAGAACATAGGCAAAACATGATCCGGCATAAATCACAGCAATGTTTTCTTAGGTCAGGCTCCTAAGGCAAAAGAAATACAAGCAAAAATAAACAAATGGGACCTAATCAAACTTATACACTTTTGCAGAGCAGAGGAAACCATGAACAAAACAAAAAGACAACCTATGGAATGGGAGAAAATATTTGCACATGATGCAACCAACAAGGGCTTAATTTCCAAAATATACAAGCAGCTCATACAGCTCAATATCAAAAACAAACAAACAGAAAACCCCCAACAACGACAAAACAACCCAATCAAAAAAATGGGCAGAATACTTAAACAGACATTTCTCCAAAGAAGACATACAGATGGCCAACAAGCACATGAAAAGATGCTCAACATCACTAATTATTAGAGAAACGCAAATCAAAACTACAATGAGGTATCACCTCTCACTGGCAGAATGGCATCATCAAAAAGACTACAAATAATAAATGCAGGAGACGGTGTAGAGAAAAGGGAACCCTCCTACACTGTTGGTGGGAATGTAAAATGGTGCAGCCACTATGTAGAACAGTGTGGAGGTTCCTTAAAAAACTAAAACTAGAGCTACCATATGATCCAGCAATCCCACTTCTAGGCATATATCTGGAGAAAACCATAATTGGAAAGATACATGCACCCCAATGTTCATAGCAGCACTATTTACAATAGCCAAGACATGGAAGCAACCTAAGTGTCCATTGACAGATGAATGGATAAAGATGTGGTAAACACACACAATGGAATACTACTCAGCCATAAAAAAGAATGAAATAATGCCATATGCAGCAACATGGATGGACCTAGAGATTGTCATACTAAGTGAAGTAAGTCGGACAGAGAAAGACAAATACCATATGATATCACTTATTTGTGGAATCTAGAAAATGATACAAATGAACTTATTTACAAAACAAACAGATTCACAGACATAGTAAACAAACGCACGGTTACCAAAGGGGAAAAGGGGTAGGGGAGGGATAAATTAGGAGTTTGGGATTAGCAGATACAAACTACATTGTATAAAATAGATAAATAATAAGGTCCTACTGTATAAAACAGGGAACTATATTCAATATCTTATAATAACCTAAACGGAAAAGAATCTGAAAAATAATACATTTATATTAATATGTATATGAATATATATATATTTGAATCACTTTGCTGTACACCAGAAACGAACACAACATTATAAACTAACTATACTTCAATAAAAAAAATACTTCAATAAAAATTATATGAAGCTGGGCTTCCCTGGTGGCGCAGTGGTTGAGAGTCCGCCTGCCGATGCAGGGGACACGGGTTTGTGCCCCGGTCTGGGAAGATCCCACATGCCGCAGAGCGGCTGGGCCCGTGGGCCATGGCCGCTGGGCCTGCTCGTCCGTAAAAAAAAAAAAAAAAAAGTATATGAAGCCAAAGATGTAAAATATATATATACAATAAAGACTCATTAATTTAAAAAATTATATGAAGCTAATTATCAAACATAAAATAGAAATTTTGAATTGTTAATGAGTTGGAAACTCAAAATCACTAAGAAAAATTAATTTGTTATGAAACAGATACACCTATTGCTTTCATGGAAATGAAATGCTTTGCCAGTTTTAATGGTGGTGTGTCCATTATCTCTTTTCTATAGAAATGATCACTGCATTTGCCAGTTTTTCTTGTGGCATTGTAAACCTTAAGAAGCTACATTTTCTACTGACAACTGGTATTGGCTAACTGATTTTGTATATAAATATATACAAAAGAACTCAGAAATGAATCCAGTAAATCATCACTGCAAGTATGCTCCAACACCCTTGTGGGAGTCAAAAAATGACTCCATTAAGAACTCACGTCTCTCCATTATACGGAAGGGAAAGATATACAGCTGCCCTGTCCACACAAGACTCTTTACCTACCCTGTTAGAGAACTGTCATACTATACTTGTCATATTAAAATAAGACCCTCTCTCTATATAAAATAGATAACTAAGAAGGACCTGCTGTATGGCACAGGGAACTCTACTCAACACTCTGTAAAGACCTATATGGGAAAAGAATCTAAAAGAGAGTTGCTATATGTATATGTATAACTGATTCACTTTGCTGGACACCTGAAACTAACACAACATTGTAAATCAACTACACTCCTATTAAAAAAAAAAAAAAAAAAAAGGACCCTCTACTACCATCTGCTGGAAATGTCATAAAAAATACAAAAATCTGTGATGCTAGCAAGGCAGGATGCCTCTTTAGAAGGGACACTTTTGAGCAGTACACAACTAGAGCAACCATATGTGGCAGTCCTGAATATAGTCACTAAAAGCAAGCCAATGCCTTCCTCTGGCTCCCAGCCAAAGAGTGAGCAATCTGCTCCACTGAAAGGAATACAGGCATGTTGGACCTAACACAATCCTAGACTGTACACAGAGGGCAATTTGAAACATTTCCTAGGGTAATTTTGGCTACACTTGATTTTTTCCTTACCCAGACTTTATATAAAGGGTGATCCTGTTTCCCTGGCATGTTTAGTCATCAGAGAATAGGACTGACTCTATTATATGTATATGAAATACATCAAATTCAAGAGCAAGTATGAGGACATAAAAGGAAGCTGGTGAGCTACATGAGTTCTGAAGGATTTTTCTGCTAATTTTAGTTTGCATGGACAACTGTAGGTCTATTAAAAGACTGTGCTCCCTTCCAGAGTGTAGAGTTGTCACCAGGAAGGGGCTGCCTAGTCAAGGACCATAATTTTCACTCCCCTCCCTGTATCCCTGTGTGTCTAGACATGACAAATTTTTGCCAAGAGAAGTGATGTACATCTCTTCTAGGCTGAGGTGATTATGAAAGCAGGGGTGCCTTCCCTAACTCCCTCGCCCCCCATCTGCAGGCTTCAGAGCTTTGAGACCCAAGGGGAGGGCACACCCCCAAAACAGCCAGCGCCTGGATCCCTGCCAGCCAGGAGCACCCACATTGCCCTGTTGCAGAGTAAGAAACTTGTACTGCATCAAGCTACAAACCTTTGGGAGTTCATTTATCACAGCAGCTAGCGTTATCTTAATACGATTTGCTAATAGTTAATGCATTTTGTCTGCTAATAGCACAAATACTACTGGGGAGCAAAAGTTTCAGCAAACCTTAAGGAGGAAAATGAAAAGGTAAGGCCATTACTGTTTTCTGTTGATTGGCAAAAGACTGCCCTTTCTAAATTTCAGAGCAAAGTACTAGCATAGCTCACACACACATTCCATGAGAAAATGGTTTTGAGAATCCCTGAACAGGCTTTCTGGAAGGCTGCTTTCTGCTCACTGCTTCAGGAGAACAGCCTGGTGGTGGTAAGTACATGGCAGAAAGCTCTCCTGTACCTACCAGGCCTCTCTCCGATTGTCCTCATCGCTGTAACATTGCTGTTCACACTCACCTGATCCAGGTGTAGAGCTTGAGGCTCTGGAACATCTCCAAGGCCATCTTTTCCGTAAAGACTGTCATAAATCAGGGGCTGAGGTAATAGGGAGGAAGCGCTTTCCTTCCTTTCTTCCTTCTCCCTCCTTACCTCCCTTCTCCTTCCTTTGCTTCCTTGCTTTCACTTTTGGTGAAAACATTTCATAACTGGTGGTGTGTCCTTTTTATTACGTAAGTGAGGGGGCCCATAATGCTTGATTCATCCACCTGTAGTGACGTTAAAGGGGGTCACTGAGTTCAGATTTGTCAGTCTGATCCACAATAAGTTTCCCCATCAACTTTTCAACTAGCAGTTTTTTGGGGGTTTTTTGGTTTTTTTTTTGCGGTGTGTGGGCCTCTCACTGTTGTGGCCTCTCCCATTGCGGAGCACAGGCGCGCAGGCTCAGTGGCCATGGCTCATGGGCCCAGCTGCTCTGCGGCACGTGGGATCTTCCCGGACTGGGGCACGAACCTGTGTCCCCCGCACTGGCAGGCGGACTCTCAACCACTGCGCCACCAGGGAAGCCCTCAACTAGCAGTTTTGACATCCATTTAATATTAGTGCCTAGATCCAGTATTTCACAAGGTGATATTTTTAGTTGGAATTCTTCTATAAAGAACTTTCCTTCCTCAACTGTTTAGGCTGCTCTGAAATACAGTTTGTACAGGAAGATCAGGATAAGTGCTTGATTCTTTCCCCTCAACGGTTTTCAGAATGTCTAGTTGCAATGGTGACTAACAGATTACTTTTTAGTATACTTATCAACTCACAGGTTAAAAATATATATATACATATATATGTATATATATTTGATTTAGTTCAAACCACTGCAGTTGCTTTTCTTTTCAATGCTCAAATCTCCCATCTTTGGCCACTGGAAGTTCATTCAGGCTGGCTCCCGTGTCCTATGGATGTAACCCCAATACGTAGTCTTTGATAGCTCCCTTGCTTTCTGGCAAAACAAAATGTCCGGATTCATTTTGGTTTCTTAAATGTGAAAATGTATTCAAAGACTGCAATCTGGGTTCTATGGATACTCATACTACCGAACTGTCATTGTTTCTGAGCCTTTTCAATGGACACTCCTTATGCCAATATCTTCCCAACCTTTTGATCTTCAGAAGGTTCTTGTACTTGGGGAGATTACTCAGGAAGGGCTCATTGAAACAGTATTCTCTGAGTTGCTGCATGTTTCTAACTGTTTATCTGTGGCCTTTATACTTCAAGGTCAGTTTGGCTGGATATAAAATTTGTGGCTCATATTTTCTTTCTTTAAATATATTAAATGTGCTACTGCATTGTCTTCTAGCACCATGTACTATTTTACAGAAGTCCCCCTTGTTTTTTCCCCCCTTACAAGTGATTTTGTCTTTTTGCTTGAGTGCCTATTTTTTTCTTTTCCTTTAAAGAAAGATCCATAAGATTTGCAAGAATATGTCTCAATGCCAGCTTCTTGGGTCAGTTTGTCAGGATGTAGGATGTTTTTTCAATATACAGTTCAAGCTGACTTATTTTAGGAAAGTTTTCTTAAATTATAAGTTATAGTGTTGGCTCTTTTCCAGAGTTTTGGTTTACTTCTCTGGAAATTTTTGCCAACATGTTAGATCTCTGTTGCTTGTCCTCTGTATCTATCGCTTTCAAATCTTTTCAATTTTTTCATTTACTTTTGAGTTTTAAAGTATTCCTCCTTTCCATCTTTGATATTTCTCTCATCATCTATTGTGTTTATTTGCTTCAGTGTTTCTTCTACTTCAGTCTTTATTTTGAAGTGATTTTTTTCTTTTATTTCCAATACTCTTCTGAGTTCTATGACCTCTCTTTTTGACTCTCCCTTTTCCTCAATCACTTCGATCCTGATTTTGCTTTACGTTGTTCTTTAGAGTGTCCATCGTTTTCCTAATCTCTTTGGGCTGATTTTGAAATGTCAGGTCACATCTGTTTTGTGAGCATGTCTTTTTGGTGGATTTCATTATATATAGAGACCTTATACTCTATCTTATTCCCTCTCTCTCTCTCTCTCTCTCTTTTAATAATGACTTTGCCTGGAATCTGGCTGTGATCCTTTTCTGT
This sequence comes from Neophocaena asiaeorientalis asiaeorientalis, assembly GCF_003031525.2. NCBI lineage: Eukaryota > Metazoa > Chordata > Mammalia > Artiodactyla > Phocoenidae > Neophocaena > Neophocaena asiaeorientalis. The sequence goes on along the minus strand of NW_020173116.1, from coordinate 8,692,246 downwards.
TGCTCATATTTTAAGTGAACTGAATGTGCTTTATACTTTTTTTTATACTTTAGAAAGGAGAGAGGGAACATGATTTATCTTTTTCTACATGGTCAAATCTTTACATTTTGGCAAGTAGACAGAATAGGCAAAGAAATAACTATTAGAATCCTTAATAAAGGCATCTGTTTGTTTGCTGCCTCCTTTCAGTGGCCTTGAAGTAGAACCATGCAGCTCCCAGCAACAGATTCTTTATTCTTCCCAAAACAGAGTTCCTGGTACTGAGTGATCCTGAAACTCCACAGTGTGGTGGTCAAAGTCTACCAGTGATAACATAGCTGAACTTTTGAAAGGAGCTTCTCATTTCACGAGCCATCCCATTACTTTGTGAGAAAACATGAGATAAAAACATATGATCCATAGGTATATTTGCCCAACAGAAATGAACGCATACATCCACCACAAGAATGTTCATAGCAACCTTACTCATTATGACCAAGAACAGAAACAGCCCCAAAGCCCGTCACTACCAGCATGGATAAATAAATCATGTTCTATTCACCCAATGAAATAGTGGACAGCAATGAGAATATGGACTACAGCTATATACAACATCACGGATGAATCTTGAAAACTTTATGTTTAACAAAAGAAGTCAGCTACAGAAAGCAAATACAATATGATTCCATAATATGAAGTCTGAGAACAGACAAAACTAATCTCTAGTGATAGAAATCAAAATGGTTATCTTTCAGGGGGTTCTAGACTGGGAAGGGACACTAGGGGGTCTTGCCTGATGCTGGAACTGTTCTATGCCTGTGAGTTCATGTCCACATGACATGAACATCCACATCTATGATTTCCCCACTTCACTGTGTATATCTTATCTACATCAAAACCTTTGCTCTGGAACTTTGTGGTCTCAACCTCATTTAACTCCTTTTACCAAAATGAATTCTTTCCAAATAGATAAAGAATTCAGATATATGAAATGAAGCCATAAAATCCTAGAGGTGTACATGGGTGGATATTTCTATATCCTGAATGAAAAGGCTGAACTATGACATAAAGGCCAAAACGAATAAAAGATTGATAACTTCAACTACATAAAAATGTGGAAACTTTTGTGGACAAAAACTAAGCAGAGGGGAAATTGGATCACATGTTGACAAAGGAGTACCAATTCATTTTCCTAATACCGTCTCACAAATGAATAAGAAAGAGAAGAAAAACAGAAATATAGGAAGAGTTATAAACAGGGGTTTAAAAAGAATGATAAATAACCAATTATTATATAAAAGATCCATTTATAGTTATAGTGAAATAAATCACATTAAAATAATTTCCCAACTATCAGCTTGATAAAGAATAAAAAAATGATAATACACAGTTACTCTTATAAACTGTAAAATGATGTAAACTTTTGGGGGAGCAACTTAATGGGCATCAAAAGCCTTTTTTGGAGAATTTCTACACTTTGACTCACTAATTCCACGTCCGGGAATTTACCCTAAGGAGCTTCAATCCTTCAACTTTTCAGCACCTAACTATAGAACACCTATTATTGCGCTTGGCCCTTTGCTGGGTAAACTGTGATAAGAAAAAAAAGACCCGATCTTTGTCAGAATGGAATTTAGCGTAGGAGGTAATCAGATGAAACCTCAATAGAAAAATGAACAAAGAGAATAAAAAAATCATTCACAAAATAAGAAATGAATAGTGGAGATGTGTGATTAAAGACTGACCGCACTCACCACCAGCAAGACTGGGAGAATTTGCTCTTTCAGACAGGGGGTGGGCGTGTACACTGATAGAGCTGTTGCGGGGTGGGGGACTAAGGCATGATGTATAAAAATGCTAAATGTGTAAGCCTCTTGAATAAGAATGGCATGGTTTCTTGGTTTCTGATAACAAGTCATGTGACTCACAGTGTTTGCCTTTTTACTTTCATTGTTTGGATCCTTGGAGCCCAATTTGATGTTCAACCTTTAATCATTTAAATCTTAGGGCCCAAAATTGCACAGGGACTTCTCTGGTGGCGCAGTGGTTAAGAATCCACCTGCCAGTGCAGGGGACACAGGATCGATCCCTGGTCCAGGAAGATCCCACGTGCCGCAGAGCAACTAAGCCCACGCACCACAACTACTGAGCCTGTGCTCTAGAGCCTGCGAGCCACAACTACTGAAGCCTGCGCACCTAGAGCCCGTGCTCCACAACAAGAGAAGCCACTGCAATGAGATCCCTGCACACTGCAATGATGAGTAGCCCCTGCTCACTGCAACTAGAGAAAGCCCGTGTACAACAATGAAGACTCGACATAGCCAAAAATAAATAAATAAATAAATTTATTTTTAAAAAACCACAAAAAACTGTCAAAGGAGCAAAAGACCAAAAAAGACTGAGGAGCCAACTGTTCCAGATGAAAGGAGGTTAAGGAGATGTGACAGTAAATGCAATTTGGACCTGGATTAGATCCTGGACATGGAAAAAGGAGAGCTTCTTGGGACTCAATGAAATGTGAATACGGATCACCGATCAGGTAAAAGTATTAAATCAGGAAGTAGTTAAACTTTCTGCTTTTGAAAACTGCACTGTGGTAAAAGAATGTTCTTGCTCTTTTTCTTATAAAATACATACTGAAGTCTTAGTGGGGATGAGGGTGAGGACAGCTGAGCTACAGACTCATCCGATGACTGGCTCAAAGAAAAATTTTAAATTCAGATAAATTTCCATCTTCTATGCTGTGATTACCCTAGTAAATCATTAAGAGAATGTGAAATTCTCATTAGTCCAGGTTTTTGTTGGGCTGCATTTAACTTCATTTTTGTTTAGCAGGCATGCTATCCTGCTAGAAAAAAAATCGCGAATCCAAAATTTGCCACAAAATATATACTAATAAATGTTTATGCTCTGATCACAGATAATGCATATGGGTGAATTCAATGCCAACATTTGGTGCTTTTTTCTCTATCTCAATTGATTTGACACTGGGTGGGATATTTAACTTTTACTGAATTTTAGTTTCCATGGCTGTAGAATGGGAATTCTACTCCTTGCCTTCAAGGGTTGAATATAAAAGAAATGCAGAGCACCTGATGTTGTACCAGACACCAAGCAAGTGCCTTCCACGCGTCAGGGAGTGTTACGGCATGTGTCTCCAACTCTCTTCCTATTAGCTTAACTGATTAGAGCCTGGGTCTGGGAAATCCCAGTTCTATGCCGGCCCAAGGCAAATTAGTACTTTCTGGTCATAAGCCAGCCCCCATTCCTGGATTCTAGGTCATCTATCAGCAAATGCAAGATGCCCCTGATGAGCCCTCAGGGCCTGACCTGGCCTGGTGTCTCACTTCCCATCAGCATTCACAAAAAGCCACGCAAAGCCATGACCACTGACACATGGGCCCCATATATCAGGAAAGGTTAGTATAAAACCTTTGTTAGATATTTTTTAAAAACCAGCCATCTCTGATGGAAACAACTCAGAAAGGTGGTCGCCTCTGAGAGTGGAATGGAGGTTGCCTGGGAAGGAGTGTGAGGAACTTTCTGGAGTGTTGGTAATGTTCTACATCTGGATAGGGGTATGTTGCAGGGTATACATTTATCAAAACTCAGAGGATATATGCTTAATATCTGTGTACTTCATAGTTCACACATGCATTTTGCCTCAATAGAAAAAAAATCTATAAACACAGAACTCTAATGATATGCATGTTGAAGTATTTGGGAGGAATACTGATAGCTGCAATTTACTTTGAAATATATTTTTAAATTAGGTGCATTAATGGATGGATAGAAGAATGGATAGATGGATAGTGATAAAATAAATACAGTAAAATGTAGAATCTAGGTGGTGGGTATATGGTTGTTTAACTGCACAATTATTTGTTTTGCTGCTTGTTTGAAAAATTTCAAAATACAATGTTGGAGGACGGGGGGAGGAATCAATGCCTAGAGCCCAGGACCTTGAAATGGACTGACATTTAAAATACCTGATTATTTTCAACACTGAATCCACAATTCTCATTGGGTTGGATAAAGAAAGCATGATTATAGCAATGAATAATCAGTTAGCTTTTTTCTGTCTTCACCCCTGGCTGGTCTAGTGAACCGTAAGATCTTGGAGAAATCCAGATCAAAGATGAAGGACCAGTGTCCAAGTGCAGGTTCAAGGTCCAGGTCTAGGTTCATTACCAAAGTATAGGAGAACAGTTCAGCCACGAGCCCTGATGACTTCACGCAGGTCCAAAGTCCAAGTTCAGTATCCACGTCCAGATCTAAGGTCCAGGCCCATGTCTGTGAACAAGGTCAGGTCTAGGTCCAAATCTGAGGTTAAACCAAAGGTCCACATTCAAGTTTATTTGTTTGTTTGTTTATTTATTTATTTATGGCTGCGTTGGGTCTTCGTTTCTACACGCGGGCTTTCTCTAGTTACGGCGAGCGGGGGCTACTCTTTGTTGCAGTGTGTGGGCTTCTCATTGTGGTGGCTTCTCTTGTTGCAGACCACAGGCTCCAGGCGCATGGGCTTCAGTAGTTGCAGCATGTGGGCTCAGTAGTTGTGGCGCACATGGGCTTAGTTGCTCTGCGGCATGTGGGATCTTCCCAGACCAGGGATCGATCCTGTGTCCCCTGCACTGGCAGGCGGATTCTTAACCACTGCGCCACCAGGGAAGTCCCCACATTCAAGTTTAGAAGTCCAGTTCCAAATTCTAGGTTCTAGGTCCAAAGTATAATAATGTCAAGTACATGTTTCATTTCAAATTCATGTCCAAGCTCCAGGTTCAATGTTCAAGGGCAGATCAAGTTTCAGTATGAAGTTCCAGGATGAAGGTCATATCTGAGCCCAGGACTGAGGTCTAGGGTCCAGGTTTGAGGACCATGTATCAAGGTTCAGATCTATAACTAAAGATCAGATTTAAGGCCAGATTCAAGGTTCAGGACTAATCCAAGTACATGGCTGAGGTCTGGTGTCTGGTTTTCAGGTCCAAGTCCAAAGACAAGGTCAGTAGCCAAGGCCTTTGACCAGGTTGAGACCTGAGGTATAGTCCAAAGATCAGGTCCAAGGTCTAGGGCTAGGTCTGAGTTCCAGGTTCAAAGTTCAGGTGCAAGGTCAAAGGTCTACTTCCAATGTCCAAGTCCAGGATTTGGTTCAAGGCCCATGACTATTTTTGAGGTTCAAGTTATATCCAGGCTCACGTCCAAGGTTGAGGGACAAAGTGCAGGTCAGATTTGAGAGGATGAGGGGAGAATGACCAAAAAGGCAGAGTAGAAAGACCCTGAGCTCACCTCCTCTCACGAGCACAACAAAATCACAACTATTTGCAGAACAACCATCAATAAAAAAGACCAGAATCTTATCAGAAAAGACCTTCTACAGCTAAAGACATAAAGAAGGAACCATGTCAACACAGGTAGGAGGGGCAGACTTGTGATATATAATCAAGTCCCATACCCCTGGGTGGGCAACCCACAAACTGGAGAATAATTATATTGTAGAGATTCTCCCACAGGAGAGTTCTGAGCCCCACTTCGGGCCCCCCGGCCTGGGGGTCCTGCACCAGGAAGATGAGCCCCCAGAAGATTTGGCTTTGAAGACCATCAGGGCTTAATTTCAGGAGTCTTTGGGAAGACGGGGGGAAACAGACTTCATTCATAAAGGTACACACAAAATCTCACGCTCACGGGAACCCAGAGCAAAAGCAGTAATTTGACAGGAACCTGGGCCAGACCTACCTGCTGGTCTTGGAGAGTGCCCCAGAGAGGTTGAGGGAGGGGGTGGCTGCAGCTCACCTGGGGAACACAGACACTGGTGGCAGTAATATTGGGGAACATTCTAGTGTGGGAACAATGCTCCTTGGGGCTTCCACCTTGGCTCATTAGCCCCAAGACCCGGCCCCACCCAACAGCCTACAGGCACCAGTGCTGGGAAGCCTCAGGCCAAACAACTAACTAGGCAGGGACACAGCCCCACCCATTAGCAGACGGGCTGCCTGAAGAGTTCCTGAGCGCACAGCCACCTCTAGATACGACCCTGTCCACCAGAGGGCCAAGACCCAGCTCCACCCAGCGGTAGAAGCCTGCACCAGCTTCTAGACCAGCCTCACCCACCAGGGGGCAGACACCAGACAGAAAAAACCACAATCCAGGCGCCGAAAGCCACTTGCTTTTCCTCTCTGCAGAGGAGGCTGCACAGTTGGGAAGCCCAGGGGTGCTCCTTCTGTGCTTTCAGGCTCCCGGGCTCGTACCAGTGCACTCTGCGAACCAGCTGTGCCCCAGCGGTGCAAGGGAGCGCCCACCCTGGGGGCCAGGCAATTGCTTGGCACTTAGAAAAACTTTCTGGAGGGCTCCGGGAGCACTGTAGGGGTTCGGAAGTGGGTCTCGGAGGCTCCCCCAACCTTGACTGCATTTGTGTGCAGCTGAGTGCGAGGCCAGTGTCCAGTGAGGGACAGGGGTTGCTCGTGTGTGATGTCAGAAGAGAGGCTGGACCGAGGGTGCAAAGTGGGAGGGAGAGGAGGAGCCCGTTTAGGACCGAGATCACAGGATGTTTCCGGCTTTAAATTGAAAGGAGAGGGGTGCCCCCCCCAACCCTTGTAATAACTGTGGGCTGCAAGGGTGTTCTTAGATTCTGGTATTTAGGTTATTTTCTTTTGTGTACTAAAATGACGCTGCAATAAACATTTGTACGTGTCTCTGGGTACACATGTGTGAACGCTTACCTGTGTATGGGAGCCAGAAGTGTGGTTGCTATGTTACAGGAATAAGTCTTCAACTTTACTAAACAAAATCACTCCCTGCACTTCAGAGAAGCATTTTTCTTCTCCGTTTGATTCATTCAGGGTTTGCATTTCACCTCTCCTTCCTCAGGGTATTACTAATGGCCCCAGACCCAGAGAAGGAATCTGCCTTGGCTGCCTTCTATTTGACAGAACCCTGGCAGAAGGGTCTGAGAGGGACCAGAGTGTACTTGATGAAGTTACAGCAGGTCTCTGGTCCTGCTTAATTTTGGGAGTTGGTAGCATCGTATGTCTGAGGGCCAGTGTTTCATGGGGGATGAAGCAGTCTTCTCTCTTACTGAATCAGTTGAGTTACAAATTTTTTCAGATGCTCCTTATACCGTTACTGCCAAGATATCCTTTGCCCAGCTCTGTGTGGTTCCTTGAGGCCTGGAAGCTTTGGGACTTTCCAAGCTTGAGGCATTGGACTCTTTACCAGGCTGGTTTCCCCAGAGCCAAAAAGCTCCAGCCCGCTCATCTGAGGTCCTGCCACCTCTCACCTCCCCAGGGTTCTGCCAGGGATCCTGCATCAGTCCATACCTTGAGGGGTGCCCACCAACATTTTCTTTCTTTTTTGTTTCAGAGACTCTCTCTTTTGAGACAAACAGACAGACACACACACACACACACACACACACAGACCTCAATGAGCTTAGATTCCCACAAAAGGCACAAAGAGAAGCTATCTCCCAGCATGGATCCCCATGGCTGAACCCAGTACAGAGGGAAGAATGGCCTCCAGGGGCAGCACAATGGCTGGGAGACCACAAACCCTGTCTCTGGTTCCAAGACAGTGAATGGTAGTCCTGAAAACAACCCGAGACCCAACTTCCCAACAATCTTGGCACAATCTTTTCATCTTAACTAGATGAAATTGTATTCATTTATTTCTCTAGGACGATAACGTGACTTTTTGTGCAGCCAAGAAGTTGAACGGGCCATCCCCATTATACTGTGTTATTTTAAAGTTTATTCACTACAACTCTGTGAGGTATGCAATATGGTTCCCATTTTTCAGGTGGGGAAAGCGAGGCCTAGTGAGGCAAAATAAGCTGCCCAAGGGGCAGGGCTGTGACTTGAACGACAGCAGTCCTGATTCCCCAAGGCCCATATTCTAACTTGCCACCCAAACTCCTTGGGCATAAGCACAGACGAAGCTGGGGAAACGCTTACCCAGCTTCCTGTCCATCCATGCCTTCCTGAACTGCCTGACCAACCCCCATGGTGACCCGGGACAAGTGATGCCAGGAATCTTAGCATCCTGCTTGGGATACACTTCTTATATATCTGAATGCTTTGAATCACTCACTCTGACAAACGTTGCCGCTTCAGTTGCACTTTCTTACCTGCTTTTGTACTTATCCCCTTCACATCGAGCATGTGCTGTCCCTGTTCACCAGCGCCCGTTCTTTTGGGGAAGCCGGGCTCATTGCCCTAGAAACATACCCCAGGACTGAATCTTCCCTTATAACAAACTATGAAGCAGGAGTCATCCAGTATTTTTAAAATCCAGGTCTCTATTTTTCCTGTGCAAACACGAATGTAGGCAACATTAATAGTCAAAAGGCTTTTTAAAATATATGCATTTTGATAACACGTTGCTAGTTACATTTTGCTGTTGATATGAGCTTGGATCACGCTTTCCTTTAATAGGCCTTTGAAATTCCTTTTAGAAAGTTAAAATGGTCAAATGATCCACAGTAAAAACCAGAAGAGACCCATGTAAATCCAAAATACATACTTGAAAAGGCAGCACCTTTTGGATGAACTACATTAGGGCCGAGTTACATAGGATATGGATTATATAACAGTGGACCACAGAGACTTCAAAGCAAATGGGGCATCTTGTCCGAGGACAAGAGAGAACAGGCAGAAAGAAGAGGAGAAGGAAGAGAATAGAAAGAAGGAAGAAGAAGGGGAGACAGAGACAGAGAGGTTGATGGAAAAGAGGATCAGGAAAACCTACATATACGGCTTCTCTGCATCAGGAACGTGACTCGTCTTTGGGTAATTTACAATGTGTATTAAGCAAAGGATGGACCATTAAGGTAATAATTCACAAACATAGAACCCAAATCTAGAGATATCTTATATAAAATGTTAATGCAATACTATTTACTGGATTAGACAAAAAGAGCTAGGTTCTACACTCTGCACATTTTCAGCTAAGAGCTTTGCCTCAGGATGTAATTCCAAGGGAGAGCAAGGCTTCCTCTTCAGGGGTCAAGGAGCAGTTTGCAAAGACATGGCCTAAGGGTCTCATCTCCTAAAAGTCCTAGTGGTCAGCTTGTTTGGCTTAGGACCCCATTCCAACCTCCAACCTGGGAGCCTTTCCCCTCCACATAAGTCTCCCCACCAAGTCAGAACAGGCTGCCCCAGAACCCTGACTCAGGTACCAGGAGAGAGGTTGTCTTTGAACCCCGCTGGCGAGTTAGGAGATGTCTCTTTCCCTAACGGAGATGCTCTTTTCTATGAAACAGATTCCGGTTTCACAGCAGCTGGATGGCAGGGAGCCTGGATTTGCTTCTCAGACTCGAGGTGACCTCAGCTGGGGTGACCTGGCTTTATCTCTTGTGCTTGTTGCAGCACCAATGGCCAGGGTTTCTAGGATCCCAAAGAGCACACGAGGATATACCAGAGTCAGAAACAAGCCCCAAACCGTCTCGTGTATTGAATTTGAGTTACCACATGTACTTCAGATTCTGTTACATCCCCCTCAGCAAAAGGGGGTAAAGTGAGGGGCAGAAGCGGGTGGGTGACTAAATCATCTTCCACTTATAAAAAAAAAAAAATGAAGTTCAAAAGTCTAAAAATTCCCTGTGGATAAAAATTAAGAGAGTTCTGTGCTCACACTTTCATACTCTCGAGCAGGGGACACCCCACACTTTACAAAGCCCTGCTGCATGCAGTGCTTCTTGTGGAGCTCACAGCAACCTGCCCCTTAACTGGGGCAGATGGAAAGAGTCCCATTTTCTAGATGAGGAAACTGAGGCCATGCGGCTCGCAAAGGGTAAGGAAAGCTGGAATTCAGCCCTGGCCAAGTCCCGCGCCGTGCAGCACCACACTGACAGCTGGCTCTGGGAGGCGGGAGACAGACATCTGCGTCTTCACTGTTGTTTGGCCTCTGTTTGTGGAGCATCCCCGTCAGGCGGGAGGCCGCTCTTTACCTGGTTTTCCAGTTGGCTGAGCCGCTGTTTCACTTTCATCTGGGTGGCACTGTACTCAGCCAGGAGCCGTGCAAACCTGGTCTGCAGGGTGTCCAGGGAGGACTCCAGATGCTCCACTTTCTCCTCGATGCCCTGGGGGTCCGCCCCGGCCTTGGCCAGTTCCTCGTCGATCAGGTTGTCCTTCATCAGGATCTGCCGCCCCTTCTCCTCCAGCGCCTTCTTGGCCTCAGGGTATTCGGTGAGCGCCTCCATCAGATCGTCCCTGGAGAGGCAGAACAGGTCCGAGTAACCGAGGCTCCTGATGTTGGCCGTCCTGCGGTTCCCCGACTTGCTCCCCTTGATGTTCAAGATGCTGATCTCGCCAAAGTAACTCCCATCGCTGAGGACCACGAACTGGGTGACCCCATCCTCGGCCACCACAGCCAGCTTGCCCTCCTTGATGATGTACATCTCCCTCCCTATGTCCCCCTTCTTGCAGATATAATCCCCGGGGCTGAACACCGCAGGCCGCAGCTTCAGCACCAGCTCCACCAGCAGCCCCGCCTCGCAGTCCTGGAAGATGCGGACCTTCCTCAGAGTGTCCAGGTGCACGCTGATGGCGATCTCGGCCCTCAGCTTGTCGGGGAGGCACTTGAGCACCTCCCTCTCATCCACCGTCTTCTTGTTGGCCCACAGGTAGTCGAACCACCGGATCACCCGTGTCTCCAAGTCCTTGGTCACCTTGCGGAATTGCATGTACTGCTTGACGGAGTCACTCTTGGCCTGGAACTCAGCCTGCGAAGCATTCATGTGTGAGATCATGGAGCCCACGTTGCCCACAATGGTGGCAAAAATCAGGACACCCACCAGGAAGTCGAGGACCACAAAAAGATACTCCTCATCTTTCACGGGGGGTGGGGTCTCGCCGATGGTGGTCAGGGTCAAGGTAGACCAGTAGAGACTGTAGACGTACTTCCTGGAGAGGCGCCCATACTCTGGGTTTGAGATGTTTGGGTAGACCCAGGAGTCGGTCCCGAAACCAATGAACTTGGAAATGGCAAAGTAGAGGCAGGCATTCCAGTGGATAATGATGAGGATGTACAAGACCAAGTTCCCAATCCTGAACACGTTGGGGTAGTTGGTCCTCGTCTCTGTGCGGTCAAAGAATTCGAAGAGCCGGGCCAACTTTAGTAGGCGGTTGAACCTCAGTTCTGGGTAGTTCATGCCCAGCTTAAGATAAGCCAGGTCCGTGGGGACCAGGGACAACATGTCCAGCTTGAAGTGCAAGGTCTTTGTGTAGTGCTTCCACAGCCGGTTGGCATCCGTGACCAACAAGCCTTGCTCCAGGAAGCCTGATGAAGAAGATGGATCACGTGGGCATCAAAACGGCCTTGTTATGACCATGGCCCGCAGAAAGGTATCTCACCTCAAGACCACACAAAACGTGGTTATACATATATAAAAGAAACAACTTCCACAAACCACACATACCATTACTACAGGAAATGCACTCTGGTATTTTCTATTCAACGATCTGATATATTTTATTCAATTAAAAACCTAGATCAGTTAGGTAAATTTGAATGTGGATTGGGTATTTGATGGTAGTAAGGAATGCTTATTAAATTTTCAGAGATAAATGGAAGTTATACTTAAAAAATGGGACCCTAGTTAAGGTTACATGCTAACGTGGTTACTGTCTGAGATTTGCCTTAAAAAACTCCATCCAAGAACAGGGAGTGGGAGGATAAATGAAAAAAGATAAGCAAAATGTTGATAACATTTGGAGCTGGGTAAGCATATGTGGGGATTCATAACACTACTGTCTCAGTTTTGTATATGTTTGAAAATATGAACAATAAAAAATTTGAGGGCTTCCCTGGTTGTGCAGTTGTTAAGAATCTGCCTGTCAATGCAAGGGACATGAGTTCGAGTCCTGGTCCGGGGAAGATCCCACATGCCACGGAGCAACTAAGCCCGTGCGCCACAACTACTGAGCCTGCGCCACGACTACTGAACCTGAGCTCTAGAGCCTGTGAGCCACAACTACTGAAGCCTGCACGCCTAGAGCCCATGCTCCGCAACGTGAGAAGCCACCACAGTGAGAAGCCCACGCACCGCAATGAAGAGTAGCCCCCGCTCGATGCAGCTAGACAAAGCCTGCGCATAGCAATGAAGACTGAACGCAGCCAAAAATAAATAAATTTATGAAAAAAAAATTGAAAACACTGGTCATGGCCTAGCAAACTGACTTTACAAGTCACTGATGGCGTATGACCCGTCTTTTTATTTTTTAAACTATTTATTTATTTATGGCTGCATTGGGTCTTTGCTGCGGTGCATGGGCTTCTCATTGCGGTGGCTTCTCTTGTGGAGCACAGGCTCTAGGCGCGCAGACTTCAGTAGCTGCAGCACGCAGGCTCAGTAGTTGTGGCTCACAGGCTCTGGAGCGCAGGCTCAGTCGTTGTGGCGCACGGGCTTAGTGGCTCTGTGGCATGTGTGATCTCCCCGGACCAGGGCTCGAACCCATGTCCCCTGCACTGGCAGGCGGATTCTTAACCGCTGCGCCACCAGGGAAGTCCCGCAACCTCTCTTTCTAAAACCCTGCCCAGGAACACAGTGGTTCTCCTTCCTGGTTGCACATTACTGTCACCCAAGGGGCTCTGAAAACACATGAAGCCTGGGACCCACCCTGGTCTGGAGATGGGCTGGACCTTGGGAGTCGTGAAGCGTTATTATTGGTGAAATCCACCACATAGGCCATGACCTGCCGTCTCCCTTCGTCCCTCTCTCCCTTCCTTTCCCTCCCTCCCTCTTTCTTCCTTTCTTTCTTTCATTTTCAAACATGCAAAAGAGTAGAGAGACTCATGTAACAAATGCTTTTTAGATCTGGGTGAGCAACAGCGACACACCAAGGGCTCTGCAAGTCACAGAGCTGGACCTGCCCCCAGAGTTTGGTCCCCTAGGTCTGGGGCATCTCTAACAACTTTCAGGTGATGCTGCTAGTCCAGGGCCACACTTTGATGGCTAGACCGAGGTAGGATCACCCCCTCTGTGATAAGCAAACATCAAGTTTGTTGTCACGTCAGGGACACCTGGCTTCACAGCTCCCCATCCCCTATTTGTTTGGTTACACTCGTGTTTATTGAGTGCCTAGATCATTACATTGCAATCGTGCGCCTTGGGACTCCTCAACACCTCCTTAATAATCTTGTCTCAATTCTGACGATTTTTTCTCCTGGAGTATGATCCATGGCCTCTTGGTGTCTGTGCCTACCTGTCCCCCTCTCTCTCCCAGCCTTCTGCTGAATCTTAGATTGCCAAGGACAGTACCAAGCACAAAAAGGGGTGGGGTCAACGTCTGGGTGAGGGCTGCCTGTCCCACCGAAGCCTGATTGATGCAGGGAGTCCCCCCAACGAGTCAGCCACCCACGGGGCTCTTGCATCTCCATAGGCTTGTGTAACCATGGAGTGGCAGGCCACCAGGACTGGCCAAGTCACCCAGGCAAGCCTCAAGCTGTGTTCTTGAGATCTTCTAAGTTACGATGCAGGGCACTAATTCTGGAGCAGGGGGGGCACCCATCTGGCCTGCTGGGTGGTGACTGTGGCCTTTAGGCTGGTCACTCAGCATCTCTGGGCCCCAGTTTCTAAAGCAGTAAGATGGAGATAATCATGCCTACACTTCTTGTCTTCTGCAGCAGCTCTCATGAGAAAACAAGACGTGCTCGGAACGCTTTGTACACCATGAAGCCACCCTGAGGTTTTGCTGTGATCCAGTGGTTTTTATATCCACAACCATGGCACAGTTTTTAGTTTAAAAATCTTGGAAATGACAAGCAGGGCCTCCACCAGCTTATGTGATGCCTTTGTGCAAATCAGAAAAAGGAGGCCCAAGGAGGCACAGCTTGGAGACTGAGGCGTGGGTGGGGCTTTAGCCCCCACTCACAACTAGAGGTGATCTTGTTACCGACTGGTGTCCTTGGACTCTTTAGTCAACAGAAATTGGTAAGGGCCCAGATGAGGAATTCGGGCCTTTGTTGGGACTCATGCTGCAGCACAAGGGAGTGAAAACAGTAACAGGTGGCCTTGCTTGCTCCCTGAGGGGTGGGAGCGAGCTTGTCCCTTAAAGGATATGGGGGTGGATTGGTGGGTTGGGCTGGAGGGGCGCTTAGGTGGTCTGCACGTGCATGTAGTTATTTTTAGTCCTTTACAGATTCTTTGTGTCCTGTTGCTAGAGGAGATGTTTGTCTAGCGGCAAGTGCAAGCACTCTGGTAGAGGGTCCCAGGTCCCAGCCTGTCTTAATCTGAAGGAAGTCATATCCCTCTAGGCCCTGTTTTAGATTTTAGTTCTGAAACTAATATACATTTTGTATATTACACCTCCTCTAAAAGCCATGGGGTAACATGCCCTGGCTCCTCTCACTGTCCAAGAAGAGGAACTCCAAGGGCTACCATTCTGGATCTCCCTGAACCTGCCCTGTAGCCCCCAGGTGGCCCCCGAATCATGCTGTGGGGTCTGCGGCCCTGGGCCCACTCACCTGTCCGGGCTCGGACTAGCACATCGAAGCCATAGAGGAAGTCGGCTGAGTAGTCCAGGACCAGCCAAAGCATCAGGTGCTCAGCCTGAAGCTCATCAAAACAGGCCCTAAACAAGTGTGAGAAGGGGCAGGTGTGTAGGGGGGAGGGACCAAGGCGGGCAGCAGCTCTGTGCTACAAACCTGGGGTCAGCTCGTCCCGCTAACAGCCCAGCCCACAGGGCTGCACCCCAGCATCAGCGTCCCAGCCCCGATGAGGGGACCCAGGCTCTCAGAAGCTTTTCTGTCTCAAGGTCACCGAGCTCCTAAGAAGAACTGGGACTGACCCCAAAGAGTGGGCCCCATTGCCTTGCAGCAGTAGCAAGACTGCTCCCCTCCCCTGGCCGGGGAGCAGTTTATCCAGGCCTCAGATGAAGGGGCTGAGAACTTGCCCTTTCTGGGGCCATTTTAAATGCCAACAAAGACATAACAATTTCTGAGAGATTAACAACAGAACAAGCCACATCCATCCCCACAAATTAGCAGTTCGGGAGCACCCCGAGGCCCCGGCCGCCCTCACAAGAGCAGCAGCTCACCCTGCATCCCAACCGGCTCAGAAAACCCAAGGCCCACAGCCGACAGCCTGAGAACTGCGCCTGGCGCCTGCATCCCTGTCCTGCAGGTCAGCTCAGGAGTGACCCAGCCCCTCCCACTTCCCCTCAGAAGAGCAACGGCTCGCCCTTGCATCTTCCTCCTGCGACTCCATCAAGGAGGCTCCAAGGTGCCAGGACCATGGTTTTGATCTCAAAGCCAGGCCTCCCCCAGTGCTTCAGGGGACCCAGGAGGAACTGAGGCACACGCAGCTGGATGGTGGCTGCCAGGGACTCAGAGCTCTGTGTTGAGGCCCCGCCCCACGCCCCTACCTGCAAACGAGCAGACACCAGTTGTAGAAGATGGGCACGGCGATGATGGTCAGCCAGTGATAGTACATGTTGTTGGAGGGGTCCACCACGGTGGTGTCCTTCTTCTTTCTGGAAACACCGACACACAAGCAGCGCAGTGCATTGAAAGACCACAGCTTTGGAAAGGCTTAGAGACCCAGCCTAGCTTAGAGATCCCAGGGCAACTGCGGGCTTCAGCTAGAGATGGCTTCCCAGATAGGGTGCTGTCAGTCCCAGGGGGAGTCACATGGGTGTCCCTATATGGGTGCCCCCACCCAGGCTGGGAGCAGGGCAGATTCCGAAGGCCTTCTCCCAGCTCAGCACCCCAGGAAGCCACCGGTGACTACAAAACTACAGTGATGACATTCCCATGTCCTGGGGATAGCCTTCAGGGTGCCGAGAAGGAAAATGGAGCACAGTGATGGTGGAACCATCTCGGGGAGCTCTGTGAAAACGCTGACTCCCAGGCCCAGCCAGACCCCTCCAGGACTGGGGTCTGGAAATGTGCATTTAATCACTGTCCTGGGTGGTTCTGAGACAGCTCCTCTCTGGACTGAACTTGGGAGCTTGGGAGCCCAGAGCTCTCCCTTGGGAATGTGCTCTCTCCACCTCACTAACTGCAATCGTGCAGATGTTCTAAAGACATTTCCTGCCTCTCCACCAAAAACCACCAACCTGGGAATCATCGAGGTATGTCAGCCAACACTGAATGGAAGAAATAGCTTAGGGTGCTTTCGGTGTTTATTTTCAGGATTTTCAGAGGATTGGAATTTATAGGCGGTACTGGAGATCTTTCTTTGGGTCCACGCGTCTCCTCCCCCACCCCATCTGCCCCCCATGCCCGCCTAGGCCTGCAGAGCTGCTCCCGCTCCCCAGAGGAGACCCTGAGTTGCCTGTTTTCACCTCAACTCGGCAAGTCCGAGATCAGCTGCTGATTGACTGGGCTTTGGACGGGCCCAACACTCATTGCCACTGGGTTTGGATTAAAGTTTGTGAATATAGTGTTTTCTAGTACCCAGGGAAAGGGCTCCACGTGCTCCACTGTGTGGACGGCCACCTTGTGGGCAAACAGAATGCCCAAGGGGAGGGCACCGGAGCAGGCTCCCAGGGAAGCCCCGAACTGCTCACCTGAGGCTGTAGGCAAACCTGCCTACCTACAAGCCCCCCTTTGGGCTCCCCGACTTTCCCTGCAGAACGAGACCCTCACGTGATCTCAGCAGGCCTGATCCCTGCCTGAGACCAACTCCTTTTCTGTGGCCCTAAGCAGCCCTCTCTCCAGGGCTGACCCTAAGGCCTGACTGCGTCTCTTTCCTCCCCAGGGCCAGGGCCGGGTGGTGTGGAACTAGGCCTGCTGTGACCATGGAACCCCCTCTTTGGGGGCAGTTTCTCCCAGTACTTACTCCTTTTTTGGGTTTTCCTTTTTCTCTTCCTTTTTTTCTTTCTCCTTTTTCGCCTTGTCACTGGATGACACAGGGTGACATTTAGCAATTTTCATATACCAAGGTCATTACCACGGGGAGAGGGTAGGCCACAGTGACATGGGGGAGAGGGCGTGGTGCAGGAAACCAATCTTTCTAGCACACTGGGATGAAATGAGGTTGTTGATTTCATGAATAATATCATTATTATTATTCCTGAAGGGGGAGGGTACCACCTCCACTGAAGTATCCATTGTATACATTGAAATGTACACAATGGTTCAGTCTAACATTCTACAATTTCTGACCTATTTCCGTGAGTCCCTAGAAAGTCACAAGCAGCTGGAGACTGGAAACTTTTGAGGTAATGGGAAATAAACCCAAATCCACACGTTTAGGGTGGAAAAGTCACTCAGAGTTTTGGGAGTCACATGGAACGCTCTTTGTTCTGAGGAAAGGGGGTGGCTTTTCCGTTGTTCTGGGGTCACATGAAAACCTGGCCCTTGATGGGAAAGCCAGGGGACAGAAAGGAAGCAAGACCCTTAGGCAGGCACAGGTGTGCTGTGCAGCAAGTCTTCAAGTCGTCTGAGGCAAACGCAGCCACGCTCAGATGCTTCCAGACTTTGCTGGATGTGGCGCTGCAGGTGGGGCCTCGCCCTCCTGTCTGCATCGGCAGGAAGGGCCTGTAAGGGCAGATGTTTCCTCAACGCACAGCTTTACTCTGCTTCCCCTTCTTTACTGCACGTCCTTCATGGGCTGGACACGGTTCCAAGGGTTACCTGTTAACGGTTAGAGTAGTCCTGCAAGGCTCGCATTATTGCCCACTGAACAGCCGAGGAAACAAAGGTGGAGGGTAAAAGACCCTGCCTGCCTCAGGGCACCCCCGGAATCACCCGCAGGCCCTTCTGATTCCCCTGTCCCTTCCCCTGGAGGAAGGAAGGGCTGAGAAATAAGTGTCTGCTAGTTAAACACTCGTTGAAAAGGACCAATGCACTTTACACAGCACTTCCCCAGGAAATAATCAAAGGTGTGTGCAAACATGCATGCAGAAGAATCACCACCACCATTATTTCTAAGTCACAGCACAAACAATCTGATCATACAACAGAGGAAATTCTTCAACCACAGAATTCTATGAGGCCACTTTCAACGAGGTTGTGGAAGAATATTCAGCGACAGGGGAAAATGTTCCTCAGATTTCGCTAAGTTAAAAAGCAGACTACAAAAGATTTTCTAATAATAGCTGTACTAGTTTTCTGTTGCTGCCAGAACAAATTACCACAGACTTAGTGGCTTAAAACAGCCCAGATGTATGATCTTGCAGATCTGTAGGTCAGAGATCTGGTAGGGGTCTCATCGAAGTCAAGGTGCCGGCAGGGCTGTAATACTTTCTGAAGACGCTAGGGAAGAAACTGTTTCCTGCTCACTTGGATTGTTTGCAGAATTCAGTTCTTTGCAATTATAGGACCAACATCCTCATTTTCTTGCCGGCTGCAAGGTGAGGACATTCCCAGCTTTTAGGGGCTGCTGCATCCTTGGTTCGTGGCGCCCTTCCTCCATCTTCAAAGCCGGCAACAGCAGGTTGAGTCCTTCTCAAGATGCCATCTCTCTGCAGCTGGGAAAGGTTCTCCACTTTTAAGGATGCATGTGATTCGACTGGGTCCACCTTGATAAGCCAGGAAAATCTCCCCATCTCAAGGTCCTTAAACTTCATGACATCTGCAAACTCCCTTTTGCCGTGTAAGGTAACATAGTCACAGGATATGGGGATTAGCATATGGGCACCTCCGGGCTACCTACTACAGTCTTCACTGGCCCTCAAAGATTTCCTTGCATCCCATGTGCAAAATGACTTCACCCCCATTCCAAAATCCCCCAGCCTCATCCCATTAGAGCATCAACTCAGAGTCCAAAATTATCATCTAAGTCTCATCAGTTGAGAAGTCCCAAATCTCATCATCTAAATCAGGTGTGTGTGGACTCTGGGTGTGAATCATTTGAGACACGAGTCCTCCCTACCTGTGGAACTAAAGAAACGAATCATCTCCATAAACACAATGCAGGAGCAGGCACAGGACACCAGATGTAGATATTCTAGTTCAGCAAGAGAGAAGATGGGAGGACAAAAGGAGTCAGTGGTTCCGCGTGATTTCGAAATCCAGCAGGGCCATGGGCCAGTATGTTTCAAGGCCTGAGAACAAACCTCTATAGCTCATGGCCCCGCCCTCAGTCATCCTTCGTTTTTCACGAAAGGCAGCACCTGCTTGTAGCTGAGTAGTTTTTTTTTTTTTTTTTTTTTTTTTTGCGGCACGCGGGCCTCTCACTGTTGTGGCCTCTCCCGTTGAGGAGCACAGCTCTGGACGCGCAGGCTCAGCGGCCATGGCTCACGGGCCCAGCCGCTCCGCGGCATGTGGGATCTTCCTGGTCCTGGGCACGAACCCGTGTCCTCTGCATCGGCAGGCGGACTCTCAACCACTGTGCCACCAGGGAAGCCCGCTGAGTAGTTTTTTATCAGCCTGCTTTCTGCATCTAGAATTTAGAGGTCTAACAGTTCTCCCTCATTTTGTACTGTTTCTATCCTTCAGCTCCAAGCTGGCAGCGTTTCTGCGGCCATAAAATCTTTTAGACCTTAATGGGTCATGTATACCAGAGGGATCCACTCCACTAGACAGAGGCTCATCCACAGATCTTTCTGAGAAATCTCTTCTCTATTTTTGGCTTCTGTTGAGATGAGCCGTGGTTCACACCCTCGGTCTCTTTAGAGGGTCTTTTATGTGACTGAATACTCAGAGCTTTTGATCTTCGAGTTATTAGCAAAAGTTCAGCCGCACCCTCGGCTTTTTCCTGAAGGCATGCTTTCCTGACAGTGACTTTTTAAAACTTATTCTCTTTTGCCATCTGAGCAGGCTGAGAACTTCCCAAGTCGTCAAGTCTTGTTTCCTTTTCATTTATCAGTTCTTCCCTCAATTTCTTTCTTAAGTTTTACCATCAACAGCAAGAATAAACCAGGCTGCACCCTCAGTACCTTAGCTTAGAAATGTCCTCAGCTAAATATTCAAGCTCATTGCATACGAATTCTGCTTCCCCCATACTTGTGGGACATAATCCCGCTCAGCTTTTTGCCACTAAACAACATGAATCCCCTTTCCTTCAGGTTCTAAAAGCCTGCTCCTCACGTCCTTATGAGCCCTCACCAGCAGCACCCCTAAAGTCCAGGTTTCTACTAATAGTCTGTTTCGACCATTTAGGTATTAAGTATGTAGGCAGCTTAGGTTTTTCTCTGTAATGCTCCCCATTTTTCCTTCTGAACCCTCACTGCTATAGTCTTTTTTCTGATGATTGTTCCCCACTTTTTTATATCTTTATTGGAGTAGAATTGCTTTACAATGGTGTGTTAGTTTCTGCTGTACAACAAAGTGAATCAGCTATATATATATATATATACACATATATCCCCATAGCCCCTCCCTCCCACCCTCCCTATTCCACCCCTCTGGGTGGTCACAAAGCATCGAGCTTATCTCCCTGTGCTACTGGTAGAGTCTTTAACATTCATATTTCTTTTAACAACCTGTTCAAAGCAATCTAGGCTTTTTAAACAAAAACATGCTCCTTAAAATTCTTCTAGATCCTACCTAGGGTCAATTCTGAAGCCACTTCCACATTTTAGGTATTTGTTACAGCAGCACTCCACTTCTGGGATCGAAAGCTGTGTTACTGATTTTCTACTGTTGCCATAACAAATTACCACAAGTGTAGTATCTTAGAACAACCCAAATTCATTCTCTTACAGTTCTGGAGATTGGAAGAATTCGTATAATCTGGATGAAAATCAAGGTGCCCTCAGGCTGTGTTCCTTTTTGGAGGCTCTGGAGAGAATGTTTCCTGCTCACTGGGATTGCAGGCAGAATCCAGCTCCTTGCAGCTCAGGACCAAGGTCCCTGTTCTCCTGCTGGCTGTAGATGGAGGGCTATCCCTGGCTTTTGGAGGCTGCTGCATCCGTGGCTCAGGCCTCCCTCCCCGCTTCCTCCATCTTCAAAGCCAGCAATGACAGGACGGTCCCACTCACTGCGAATCTCTCCTCCTTCCATCTCATATCTCTTGACTCACTCTCCTACCTCCCGCTTCTGCTTTTAAGAACTCATGTGACTACATTGGGCCCACCTGGATAATCCAGAATAATCTCTCCATCTGCAGGTCCTTAAATTCAATCACATTTGCAAAATCTCCTTTGTCATGTAAAATAATCTACTCACAGGTTCCAGGGATTAGGATGGAAACACTTTTGGTGAGGTTGTGGTAGTGAAATTACTCTGCTTCCCACAGTAGTCAATATTGATTGACCATTTACTATGTACTCGGCACTTCACATGTATTAGAATAGTCTTAACACAACTCTGTAAGACGCCAGTTACAATCCCTATTTCACAAGTCGGGAAACTGATGCACAGAGAGGTCAGGTAACTTGCTCAAGGTCACAAAGCTCTTAGGTGGTTGAGTTGGGATGCAAATGCACTTAACCAGTACATATATTAAACATATTGCATCTGTCTATGTATCTGTGTATCTGTGTATCCACGTATCTATCTATTCAATATATATGCCTAGAGAAAACTTGGAGGGATATTTGCCAACATGTGAAGAGGGGTTGTCTCTGATAATGGGGTTCAACTGCTAACGTAAAGTGTACTTTTTTATGGGTGTATGCTCGTGGGTGCTTTTCTGTCTTTTCTAAGTTTTTGACAATGAGCATATTAATAAACTAAGAACAAAAGTTGTTAGAATCTTTAAATGAGAAGAGCAAGGACACTCACCCATCCTCTGTTCTCTTGAATCTACTGGTTTTTCTGCAGCTGAAGTCTTAATGTCAAGTCACCAGCAGAGGGCGCTGCCCACAAGCTTATCGGGCACACTTAGCCCTGCTGGGAGTTTAATTACACCAGGCTCTGCCACCCTTGTTCACGATTTGTGGCCCCAGGTTACAAGGTTTGGACTTTCCTCTGGCTACCAACCTGCTGAGGGCCTAGGGAAGACCCCGTGCCATCCAGCCGTGTCCCGGGATCCACCCAGCACTGCCCCAGGGGACCAACACAGAGCTACAAAACGAGGCTGGTTTTGGCTGAGAACAGATTGATCGGGAGAAAGAAACTTTCAGAACCCATGGGACTAAGTGAAAATGCTAGAAATGTGGTGGAAGAATGGGGGAAGGTGTTCATAAGAATTACTTCTGTATCTCTGTACCCAGGTGGCTCCATTTGGGGGCAGCCCCCAATTTTGTCCTTCAGTCCTTGGCTGCAGTGTGGACCCACGATACGAGCCCACCTGAAAAGATTTATAAGAGCCTGATGTAGCTGACGGCATCCACACCATCCTTGCCCACATCCCAGCCCCAGGATGGAGAAGCCTGGAGACCCACCCACAAGACCTCTACCTATGGTTTCTGGTGCCCTGAGCCTTTGCCTGACTGCGGGACTCAACACCAGGTTTCCAAGGGCATCAAACACATATCACAGTAGCTATAATTTTGCAGATTAAATCATTTCATTTTTCTTGACTGTTGGCATTTGGGTCTCTGGATTTCATGTCCCAATTTATGTAAACAAAATGCAACTAATGGGGAGAGGATGGGGCAGGGATCAACTGGGAGTTTGGGATTAGCAGATGCAAACTATTATATATAGGATGGATAAACAACAAGGTCCTACTGTAGAGCACAGGGAACTATATTCAATATCCTGTGATAAACCATCATGGAAAAGAATCTGAAAAAGAATATACGTATGTGTAAGTGAATCACTTTGCTGTATTCCAGAAACTAACACAACACTGTAAACTCACTTCAATTAAAAAAATACATTTAAAAAACAAACAAAAAAGCCCCCAAATGCAACTAAGGTTCACGGAGGGGAAATGGAAAGAAGTTCTATCAGAAGAACAAAGGGAAATAACAAGAAAAAGCCTCGGCACAGTTCTCGGTCGGCTGGAAGTCAAGGAATTGGCATTTCTCGGCTGATACGGACGGTTTTCCCCTAAGCTCCAGCTGAGACCCCCCTCCGCTCCTACCTCCACGGTGTTCTAAAAAGGAAGGCTGGAGAGCGGGGCACACACACACACACACGTGTTCACACACAAACATGGTCACACACATACGCACACCGTCTGCTTGGGCTCTTGGGTGATGTTGCCAGAATCACACATCAAACTGCTCTGCCCGCTCAGCATCGGGTGGCGGGAAGGAATTACGGTGGGTCACGGTTTCAAGAGGCTAATCTCTGGAACTATTTAAATCTCCTCTTTCCACGGTCCCGATCATGCCCTCCAAATTGGCCTGAATTGGCTTGAAGACAAGGGCACTTCACCGGCACACAGGAGCCTGAGGATGTAGAATGGAAAGTGCATTCTCATCATGAAGGAGATTTATCCACTGCTCTGTAAAGGGACTCCAGCTTTGCACCTTCAGATACATAGCAACAGAGGTGTTAGCACTGAAAATGTTTACCGAGCCAACCCCTTCGCTTTCTCGATGAGAACAATGAGAGACACAGAGATAAAAGGACCTGCCCAAAGAAGTCACACAGACCAGGTCCCTCTCCCCATTTGTCCACGGGGATGGGTTTCCAATGGAAGGAGCAGGACCCTAGAATGGTCTGGTGGGGTTTGAGGGAGGTAGCAGTACAAAGCTGGGGTGTCTACCGGGAGGTGGTTGGCCGCAGGGAGTGGGAGGGGGCAGAGGTACTCACTCCTTCTCTGAGTTGTTGCAGGCATTGGTGTTGCTTCTGGCCAGGGGCCAGTCACTGCGGGGAGGTAAAGAGAGCACAGCATGGGAATCTGAACTCAAGTCCAATTGCTGGGGACCCCTTGCCCCCAGGCGGTTATTCTGGGACTCCCATCCCCTGTCTCACGGGCCTTTCCACACAGCTTGAACAGAGGGAATTGTTATTGTCAGGGACAGACATTGTTTTGTGACCAGTGTTGGTGAACGGGAGAGGATGAACACCTGGGTAAACTGAGGCTTCTGAATAACTGAAGATTAACTCTTTGAATCCCATCCAGCATCCTAGCCTCGATTCCTCTCAATGTCCTCCAGTTTTAGTATGGCCAGGCGCTATGGAGGGGGGAGCACCGAGACCACCCGGCGTGGCGCCTGCCCTTGGGTGCTCCTGGGTGAACAGGCCAAGCTCCTTGGACCAGAATGGACATCGTTAGCAGCAGCAGCAACTTGCTGCCCCCTCTGCAGAGACATGGCTGTCACAGGGCCCTTCCCTTGGAAACCCCATCACAGGGCCCGCTTCCAGTTCTCAGGACAAAAAATGGACTCTTGGGCTTCCCTGGTGGCGCAGTGGTTGAGAATCTGCCTGCCAATGCAGGGGACACGGGTTCAAGCCCTAGTCTGGGAAGATCCCACGTGCCGCAGAGCAACTAGGCCCGTGAGCCACAACTACTGAGCCTGCGCGTCTGGAGCTTGTGCTCCGCAACAAAAGAGGCTGCAATAGTGAGAGGCCCGCGCACCGCGATTAACAGTGGCCCCCACTTGCCGCAACTAGAGAAAGCCCACGCGCAGCAACGAAGACCCAACACAGCCAAAAAAAAAAAAAAAAAAAAAATAAAAAAAAAAAAAAAAAAAGGACTCTGGGCAGAGCTGCCCCAGGTTTCAGCCCATCCTCCCCCTTCCCCTGCCCCACATTCATCTTAGAACTCCAGGGCCTGCCATCCCAGATCTATGTGAGAATCTGGTAGAAGGTAGGGGCTGGTTTCACAACCAAGCATGTTTACTGAAAGCTGGATTGGGCAGTACTTGGTGATGTTCTTTAGGAAAAGGCGTGCTCTCCCTGAGCTCACCTGCCACTTCACATCTTTGACAGCTGGTTTTAGAAAGCCAGCCTGGCCTCACAGGGCTAGAGGGCAGTTTGCCTGTCTGTGGTGACTGCAGACCATTCACAGGGCAGGAGACCCCAGGGCCCAGAGCCAGGCGCTGGTGACACTCCAGCCTGACTCTCAGGGCACCTGTTCTATGATGTTGAACATCCAGCCAAATGCCTTTTTGGTACTTCTGCTCATTCCTCCCAAGCCTCCCTCTCCCCATCCAGGATGTGGCTCTAACTGCTTGTTTCAGGATCGGTTCAGATCATCTAAAATTCCCCTGGGGAATCAAAACTGGGAGATTATGGAGGAAAGTTTAGCTCTCTGGGGTGCAGTTGCCCGTGAGCTGCACCATGATCTGCCATAATCTCATCGGGCCAAACCCACAGGAGAACTAAGACCCACCTCTGCATACACTTTGCTTGGCTGATGGGACTTGGCCTTGAAAATTCAAAGTCTTCTTCCCCCAGGAAGCCTCCCTGATTGATCTGCTCCCATCCTGCACCTATGCATTCACCTGCCCACTCTGAACCTTCCAGCAAGTGACCAGGCATTGGTGGCATAATTGGGGCTTGGCTCTGATGGGGTCAACCCCCCGTTAATCTGGTCACATAGGGAAATGGGCAGAGTCTAATGTTCATCTCCACGAGTCTAAAGTTGTGGAGAAGAAGTTTGATCAATTAAGCCAAGGAAGTCTTGGCTTGCCTAAAAGGAACTGAACCAGCCTGGCTGGCTTGCTAGCAAACCTCCTTTCCTCCCCCACTCTTTCCTCCTCCTCCACCCTCCCTTCGTCCTTAGCTGCCAGCCCTCCTGTCTTTCTGGCTCAGTAGCGAACAGCATGTGGGCCTCATGGTCCTGGTGCTCCCTCACAGCCTGGGATGCCCGGCCCTGGGAACCTGGGATGGCCCTGCACACATCCAGCCGGCACCCAGGCCCTCCACGGTCCCCTTCCCACAGCCCAGGGAGCCCGAGGGTTTATAGTCCAAGCTCATGGGAAAAGGGAGCCTGAGAACGCTGCTCCACTGGGCCTCCGGCTCTCAGCCAGAGATTCTCACACCTTTCCCCAGCAGAGAAGACTAATGTACGTCTCCTAATGTCTCTGGCAAGACATCTCTTTGAACTCTCATAATCTATCTTAAATACGCTTGTACATCTTGTACATTTTGCAATGCACTGCATAACCTGTAATAAACATAACCCCCTGCCCCAAATCTGGAAATAAAATCAAAGCTCCAAAAAGATTCATCTGTTTCCCCTGAGGCTTCATGGCCTTTACTCCCCAGGGGTTTTCTTTGCCTTTTCGAGGGGCCTGCAACCGAGCCCTTCTGTTCCTTTGACTCCAAAACAGACAGCATTTTCTCTAGCAAATTATACAGGGACTGTCTGTTCGGCAGCAATCATGCTTCTTTTTTCACACTTTACGTCTTCTAAACCCTGGCATAACCTAGAGAATTCAGCCAAAAGATCTTTTTCAAGCCCCCTTTTCCTTAAAACAGGTTCTGAGCAAGTGTCCTCCTGTTTGTGAGGCTGAGAGGAGGTCTGCTTCCCCTGAACGTGTTACCTCTTCTCCCCCAACTGCCCCAAGGGTCCTAAAGAGACCCTCTGCTGTTCAGCGACAATGGATTCAACCCACGGTCGCCCAGTGGTCTCCCCGCCCACCAGAGGCTGGGGTGACTTCTC
>NW_020173116.1:8611462-8665890 GCF_003031525.2 Neophocaena asiaeorientalis asiaeorientalis | reverse complement strand
GTCCAGCCTCTGCAGCTTTCTCTACTTGCAGGCACCAGACAGCACCAGCCACAAGCTCCCCACTGGGCAGGGGGCCGTGTAAGGTGCTCAGAGCCCTTGTTCTGCAGACCCTTCTCCTACTAGAAAGCAGACACTTTCCTCATCCCCCACCCTACTCCCACCTACTGTGCTCCCCACGGTTCTTAAACCAACCTGGGGCGAGGATGGTTCCCCTTCAAAGTTCTAACCAACCTTTGGACCTTTTCCCCAGAAGAATGTACGTATACCCATCCATAAAGTTGTGGGTACCATCTAGGTACTCCCTGAGGTTCGTGGTACAAAAGCCCCAGTTTTTTAGCAAGGCGGATCACAGTGCAAGGTGAGTAGGATGAGGGTCCTTTAACGGAGAGATTGGTGAGGCTAACGTCCCGGGTGCGATTCTGAGAGCACCAACTCCAGGGGGCGCTAGCGGGAGCTCCGCGGAGGACAGGGTCAGCTGCCCATGAGGCTGGGGCCTCTGGTTAAAGGGTTTCCGCTCCTGCAGGGCTTCTTGGGCTCGTGTGGAGACTCCTAGAGCATGAGTGTTCCTCCAGGACAGACCCCTTCTTCAGGGAAAAGCTGAGGGACTGGTGCTCCCGGCCACCCGGGGGGCGGCGGGTATCCACACTGCACGGAGGGGGCAGCAGGTGCTTCCCTCCCCGTTTGGGGCAGGCAGCCCCGCCTCCCTTACCTTCTCCCTCTGTCTGGCGGCTCCTGGCTGCCCGCGTTGTTCTGGACATGGCTTTCGCGGCTGGACACCTCCTTAAGCTCGGCTCCGTGGAAACGCTCCAGGAAAGAGTCAGGCCTCTGGTCCTCGTGGCCTAAGTGACTGGCGGCCCAGGCACGCAGCGAGGTGATGAGGCGTGACAACCTGGAAGGGCACAGACCCGCAGCGAGGCCGGCGCGGAAGGAGACGGAAGCCCCCTCCCAGAGGGCTGGGGCAGGGGCAGAGATGCCGGCAGGATGTGGGTCCCAGGGCCGGTCTCAGGTTTGCACGCCACCCCCTGCCCCCACTCGCCAGAGCCTTTTCTTCCCTCCACCTCTGCCACCTGGGATGCAGCTTCCTCCATAAGGGACATTTCTTCATTATGGCTTTGTCCCTTTAACACCTGGACTCCATCAAAGGCACGATCCTGCCAATGGGCCATTTAGCAAGCTTTTCTGCTCATCTTTCTTTCTGTCCCATGTAGAGCTCTTTGTTACGACTGGTAAGCATAGGCACAGTAAAAAATACAATTTCCGAATAGTGATAAAATTCAGAGCAAGGTATAAAGGAACAAGCACCCAGATACAACCTAGGTTCTTTCCCCAACCCTTGTCCTATGAATTGCTCTTCATACAAACTCTTGTTTTCTCCCCAGCCCTGTGCAGAAGTTCCTGTGCAACGTGCCCTGACCTCTCTCCTGGAGCGGACGCCACCCGGGCCGCAAGCACCTGAGACCAGGCAGTCCACGCCCAGAGCTCATCTTAGCTTCAGTTTTCTGTAAAAAAGCTTCCCTCAGCCCTGCCTCTTGCTTCCCCGTCTTGGCCAGGGGGGAACGGAAAGACAGACTCAACTATTTCTTGGAGTTCAGCTTTCCTGACTGGGCACCCACTGTGCACGCCACTGTCCCCAAGAAATCAGTTCTGAGCAACCTGGCATGGAGTCATGAATTGTCACACACCTTGATCCCCATCACACACTTGTGGCCATAGCCTAAGGGGATAAGTTGAAGTGAGGCAACATGCCACGAACAGAGATGCTCACAGCGGCCGCGGCAGATGAATGGCAAGGTGCCTGCCCAGCCCAACCTCTCCGCTCTGACACTCCCCACACCCACGTCCTCCCTCTGCTGAGGGAGAGAAGCAAGGTCATACTCCCCGGAGCTCCAGCCTCAGCCAACAGGCTCGGGGACGGACGACTGACCCACAGAGTCACTCGAGCCTCGGAACTAAAAACCACTCCAAGATGGGGTTGGGTGTTTCAACTCAGGATCATATGGTGAAGGCTGTGTTCAGCCTGTGCCTGCTGAGGTGTGAGCCGAGAAAGCCAGAAACGTAGGAGGCACGCAGGCAAAAAGCACACAGATCATGAAGTGTTGCTAGAGGAACGAGAGAGGGAAGGCAGCTGCTTCCCCACGGCCCCTTATGAGCCCCACTGGCTCCGTTTCCACCAGGTGGCCTGGATCTTAGCTTACACCAGCCCCTGCCCCAGCCCTACCCTTTTCATTTGAGCTAGTTGAAGGTGTTCTCTAACTTACGATCAACAGGCCTTTTATTAGTAAGATATTTTATTAGTAAGACAAAAAACACTGGAAATCACTTAAATGCCCAGCTGTAAGTGGCTAGATAATCCTCCACAATGAAAACCATGAAGAATAACTAGATAAATTAATTTTTTTCCAATACTCTTAAGCAAAACCTGTAGAACACGTGACTGTATGAAACTCTGGCTTTGGTAAAAAAAAAATATATCAGTGGAAGGAAATAATGAGCCCAACATTTGTTGAGCGCCCGTCGTGGGGCAGGAGTGGGCTCTGCCGCAGCCCTCATGTTACTAGATGCATCTTTAGATGAGACGTGAAAGGTGAAATGACTTCCTCCAGGTCGTACAGCTACTGAAGCCGGAGGACAGATGTCATCAGAAGGGAGACAGAGCTCGGAGCCTAGTTAATCTTTCAAATACTTTTGCGAGGACGTAAGTTATGAAGTCTAGACCCATACGAGTGAGGACCTGCCAGGGGCTATTTCCGACAGAGCCACGATTGCCCTCTGTGTGCCACCGTGATCCACCCAACGGTCTCCCACGGCTGGCTGATCTTTCTTCTGAATTCTTTTCTGAAACTTCTCTGGTTGGCTTTTATTTTTCTTGAATTCTTCCAGAATTGAGCACATACCTCAATATCACTTTTTATGAGAGCAATTTCAGATAGAGGCAGTTTTTCTTAGACTTTTCTGAGCTCGGAACACCTGACCCAAGAGGAAATGACTCCCTGATAGATTTCTGACTCCGCTTCTCCTGCCCCTTTCTTCTCCAAATCTGCAACCCTACCCTCAACCACCATTTCTTCCTGAGACTTATCTACCTTCTTTCTGCCTCCGTCTGCCCTTCCCAAGGTGAGGGCTGAGACTGGTCGGTTACCTGGCGGGCCCCTGGCTGGTGAAGGAGCTTCGCTTGGATTCAGCCAGTCCTCTGGTCTCCATGGTGATGCCTTCTTGCAGTTCTGACGGTGTCTCCTCACATGGCAAGTGGGTCCTAGGAAATCAAATATGCAGCAAGCAAAATTGATTTCAAGCTCATCCTTGACATTGATTTCCAACCTCCTGGACACGTTGAGGACCGAGACGGCCAGATGCCCTGCTTAAAGAGGAAAGCTACTGTCACAGATCCTCACCCCAGAGCTCCCCACTTCAGTTCAGACTCCAGCAGCAGCCAGCAGGTCCTGGCTTTCAGGAAAAAGTGGCTTTTCCTTTATGACAAGGAGGCTACTGCCCATAGCCCAGGTGGAAAGGGCAGGCCAGCAGCAAATGGTCCTTATTAGAGCACTGGGGGCGGGGTGGTGGTGGGGAGGTCCCGGACCTGCATCTGGAGCCACAGCAGCTGTTTCCACGCAAGGATTCCAGAACAAGGATTTTGGTTCACACACATCTCTGCATACCGAAATCCCATCTCCTAAAGTCGGATCAAGTGCCGCCTCCTTCAAGAGGTCTTCCCTCGCCCTCTGTTGTAGTGTGTGGGTACTGCGGGAGCCCACTGGTTAAGAGGAGGGTCCGGCGATACTGTAAGGAATTGGCCTAGCCCTCCACGTGCATTTGTGTAGTGCTTTCAAATGAAAATCCATTTCTGCTGTGCCCTTTTGCCAAGCCCTAACCTGTGTCCCCTGTAATGCGGAGGGAAGGGGGGCGGGGACCTCACCTGTGCAACTCAGGGCGAAAAGCAACAGCACGCATAGGACAGGTGTCCACAGCTCAGTCTGAGCAACGGCAGAGCCTCGTGTTTGTTGAACTTCCTGGAATAAGACCTCTCTGCTGGGGTGTAATTTTCCTTTTTTCCCTTCCTTTTAAAACTTCCTAGGGCTGAAGTTTGATCAGCCTGATTAAAAGCCATCCAGGCATTGGCCTCCAGGGATTTGCACTTCATTCTATGAGTCTTGGAGAGCCCAGGCAAGACAAATTAATTCGATCACATGACCTATTCCAGCCTAATCAGCCTTCTTAACAAGGTGGCAACACGGTTGAAGAAGCAAGAATTAATGTCAGGGCAAAGGCTCTATCTCTCCCCAGTGAGTGATTCGAAGTCAGAATCCTGTATCTCAGCCGCCAAGCTGCTGCCTCTTCCTTTCTGCAACCTCCCTGTCGTCTCCAGCATGGGGAGCTCACTACCATTCCATGGCTCCTCCAGGTCTTCTCTGCACAGCCCTGATTGCCGGCAGGTTCTTCTCTCCCTCAGCTTCCCCATATCGAGGATACACTTTTTTTTTTTTTTTTTTCTGGAACCACGCGGAGTCAGGCAACTTCATCTTCTAAAAGACCGCCTTCCATGAAGGGACAGCTCTCACACCTGTGCTGCCTCGCTTTTCCAGGCTAAACGCATCAGCTCACCCAGCCTTTCCTCATCAGGTTCAAGTCTCTTCCCTGTCATGGTCATTCTCCTGTGAGCAGGTTCCTGTATTCTTGCCTGACTGGGCACAGAGACTGAGAACCACCCTGCTGTCACTGGAGCCCAAGACATGCTTTTGGTGCCCCATCACCAGCTACCATCATCCAAAACCCAATGTCTTATAACATGTGCTGCTGCTAAGCCAGAAGGCCTTGTCTTATGCATGTACAATTGATTTGTTGGAAATTATTGGACTCTCCCATTTATCTGAGTCACTTGATGTTCTGGCACCCTTGGTATGCAGGGTCCTCCCAACTCTGTCTCATTCACAGATGTGATACCCAAAGTATACACCATTTATTGACTGCTTGCTGTATGTCAGCCACATACATTTGATCACTTAATCCACATAAAAACTGTATGAGAGGAAACTGAGGTTCAGAGAGGTTAAGTAACTTCCCCAAGGTCACACAGCCAAGTGGCAAAGCTGAGATTTGTATGCCATTCCATCTCCTTTCAAAGCCTGCTCTCACCTACTCCATGAATCTGCCTTCTGTATTTTCATATATGGCACTGATTAAAGCAAAAGTTGAATAGGACACGGCTGAGAGCTGAGCCCTGTGGCATGCCACTAGAGACATGGCTCTGATTCCCCTGGCTGCACAAATGTGGGCATGGCTTTTTTATTTCCAAACCGCCTAATTGAATTCTCTATACTCATAAGAGACCACTCACACCTCATCCTTATACATATGAG
The DNA here is from genome assembly GCF_003031525.2 of Neophocaena asiaeorientalis asiaeorientalis. NCBI lineage: Eukaryota > Metazoa > Chordata > Mammalia > Artiodactyla > Phocoenidae > Neophocaena > Neophocaena asiaeorientalis. The sequence goes on along the minus strand of NW_020173116.1, from coordinate 8,660,536 downwards.
AGACCCTACCTGCAGCCCTGCTGAAGTTAGGAAGCTACAATACCCTTGAGCTTCTAATATTCTGCGTACTGCAAAGGTGGGAATGCATGTTGCAAGGCACCCGGGTCAGTTACAGGAGGAGGAGGCGGCAGGGGGACAAGTGAGTCCATCTCTCCAGTGCCTGGATCCTAGCAGCTGGCATGCTTGGGGGTGGGGAGTTGGGGTGCGGGCAGCAACTAACAGCTGGGCTCTAGCTCTGCCACAGAATGTGTGCCTGGAAGATCTAGAGGCAATCCCAGGATGAGGTGTTCTGCCCCCACGAGCAGCTCCCTCCTCAGGGAGCTCTAGGCATGGAGCAGGTGGGCCAGCATTTCTGCCTGGTCTGGATTCTGTTCATTGCGGGGGGATGGGGGGGTACATCCTGAGACCAGTCTGGATTCTGTTCATTGCGGGGGGATGGGGGGGTACATCCTGAGGCCAGATTTATTTGCATTAGCAGCAAAGGACTCAATGCCCATGACATCAGGGCTTGTGGGTGGGTGAGAAGGGCAGAACTCACCCCAGATTTCAAAGCAGGCCTGCAGCTGGCAGCAGTGAGAGCTACTGCAAGTGGCCTGGACCTTTGACACCTACATGAAGGGGAGGTGGCGTAGTGGGGAGCCCGGAGGCCTGGGTTCGAATCCCTAACCCAGCACCTATTAACTAAGTGCACTGTGGGCTGGTCACTTACCCTCCCTGAGTTTAATTTTCCTGGTCTTCGAAAAGAAAACAAAGGAAAAATTGATTTCATATTGATTTAAGTATTGGTCAAACACCCAAGTCCAGAAAGGCACATTTAGCTGTGAAGAATAGGAAGGGTCTTATACGATGTAAGTTCAAGGGCCCCAAGGGGTCTTTTCTTCTTGATGCATCTCCCCACTTGTTTCTTGATGCCCAGAGTTCTACCCTGCTGTCTTTCTCCCAGCTCCATAGTTTCTACCCTCGTTAAATGCCTGGGGGTATTTAAATAGCAAACCCAATTAGTTATTCCTCAGAGAAACTGATTTTACGAGGTAAATGGAAGAGGAGATTGGCTAGGAGGAGAGGAACCAAATGTCTGAGGTGATATTTTGTGTCCCCAAGGACACACAGGTACTGCCAAAAGGGAGAAACTTCTGTCAATCAGTGCAAGATCAGGGATCCAGAACTTCCCAGGGAAATACAGAGGCAGGAGAGAGTGCGGGCCAGGTACTGTCTGGCCCGGAGCTGGCTCAGGACTCGACAGGCTTCAGTCTCTGTAAAACAAGCAGACCAGGCCAGGACAACATGAAGTTGCCTTCTACCCACAGTCTCCGGTTCTCCGTGGTGATGGTGCCTTTGCAGGAAGAAGCCCTGTGAAGTTAGTAACTAGCAAGATCAAGGGCAACTGGTGAAACAAAATGAAGTGACTGTTTTGAAAGACAAGGTCATTTTCAACCTGTAAAGCTCATCTTCTGAGTTTATTTATACAGAGGAATTAATGTCCACAAGGTGAAGCTTTTTCGTCACTGGGAGGGAGCAGAGGTTCTCATCAGAACGGGAACTGGTGATTAACTTTGTGCTCTGTGGATCTGGTGTCTTCTTTCAGTGACTTTGGGGACTTAAGAGGAAACAGAAGTGGCCTTTTGGAACAAGGGTGGAGAAGATGATACCTTATTTTACTTTTCCTGCTCTCAAGCCCTGAGGAACTAGAGTGATGGGCAGGTACTGTCCCGGCCACGTGTGACCAGGGAACTGAAGTTACTGCATTTTTGTCTTGGGTCCTGCGGAAGCAGGTTGAAAATGGTTTTCTTTTGTGGAAATTGCTTTGGGCTCTGTTCAGGGTAAAGCATGAAGAAGACTCCTTCTCTGTAGGACACAACCCCTTATGCCCAAAAGCTCACCTAAAATAGCTACACTAGGAGACTGATCTGGGGTTTGGGGTGCCCTCGGTCCCAGCTGCAATCCTCTGTGGCAGACTGTGAAGTCTTTCTCTATTGCAGTATCTGCAAAAATATGCCAGCCAGCTCTCAAATAACTGAGTCACCCAAACAGATCTAAATAGGAAAAGCAAAATACAAGACATCTTTATTTCTGGTCTTTTCAAGGTGTAAACTTAATTTTTTTGTTCAAAGGAAACATTTTCATCCTTCCTTATGACTCTTCACTAGGAAAATGGGCCCAGCGATTTAAAAAGAGAAACAGAAACCTGGGTCTCTAACTTGATGAAGGACCTGGGAGGCGGGATGTCTCAGGGGTCGGGAAATGATACTCCCCGCTTTGGGGGGCACTCAGCAAATGCATATGTTCCTAATGCATATGTTCCCAGCACAGCTGTGTGATATCATTGAGGATAAAGAGTGATTAATATTTAAGGACACACATTCATAATTATTTCTCCCAAAAGTTTTCTAAAAGGATTGGAATTTCAAGGCAAAGATCTACGATTTGTTCAAACAGCATTTCCTCCCTGCAAATAGTGATTTGAAACTTTAAAATTTTTATGTGACTGTGCCAGAGTCCTTTGCTGAAATCAATCTTACAGGGAAAACTAGTCTGGGAATTGACAGATGTTGGGCTGCTCTGGGAAGCAGGGGAGGGCTCTGGACCCAGCCTTCCGGCCCAAGGCTGCTCCCCTCAGCCTGAACTCCTATTCTCAATCTTTGGTGATGCTAAGGAGCCATTCTGGAAACTTCTGTCTGTTAACCCACTCCTGCCTCCATGAGATAATGCTTCTCACGAAGGAAGCATTTTTCCTCTCTCTCCTTTTGAAACCTCTCAAGTGTTTCCACGGGATTCTGTACTAATCTGTCAACAAGCTTTTACCACGTATGTAGCTGGGCACGGCCCCAAGTGGAGGGCACTGAGACTCAGCTAGTGGTCAGGCTGAGATAGCCTGATGTAGGCACAGGCAGGAAATGGCCCGTTCCAGATGTCGGGACAGCTGGGGCCATCTGAGGTCAGAGGAGGTGAAGAAGGCTTCAGCTGGGATGCTAGAGAAGGCCCATAGGAGGGGCAGCATCTCCAAGACCCGCAGTGAGCACCGATGAAGCACTCACTGCGTGGCAGGGGTACCCTGTTTTACCCTCATTTCTGCCCTGAGGTCAGTACTAGCCCATTTTGCAGATGAGGAAACTGAGGCTTGGAGCTGTTGAGCAGCTTTTCAAAGCCACTTTTCAAACCCGGCAGTCTGACCCCGAGCCTGTGCTGTTGGTCACCATGCTGGCCTGGGGATGCGGGTGGGGGATGGGAGGGCATTTGCTCACCCGTGAGATGGCAGAGTACTGTCCAAGAGCATCACTTCAGAGCGCTGGCTGTGTGGACAACCTATCCCCGGAGCGTGCATGGACCCAGTGTGAGCCCAGAGCGAGGCTCTCGGAAGCCAGAGGCTCTTGAACAGCCCGCAAGCCAGACGGAGCTTGTCGGCCACCGGCTGAGGCAGAGCCAGGACGAGTCGGGCAGAGCTGGCTCGTGGTGGTGTCGGGTCAAGCAAGCATTCTGGGCAGGAGCCCCAGCCCACTCGCCAAGCCCGGCTTCTCACTGGGCGGAGCCAGACTGACACTCCAGGGACTCTGGAAGCTCCACGAGATGCTCTGGTTTTGTCCCGCTCGAGGCAAAAGGGAGCAATGGGGAAAAGTTCCATCTGCTTCAAATTCTTCTTGATCCTAACAGCTTCTTCCTTCTCCCATTGGGCCCAAGATCCCAGGAGCCTGCTGCTGCCCAGGGAGCCTGACTTCCTGCTGTGCTCCAAGCTTGGGACTTTTCTCCCCTCTACCGCAATCCTCTTTGAAGCCCCTCTTCAGGGGGTTTTATTAGCTCAGGTGTGGGAAAGAAACTATTAACGCACACCAAAGTTTTAATAGCAGATAACTGTCCTAATAGTGTTCCTCTTCCTTTTAAATAAGGGCAATGCCTTAACGTAAAGGAAGGAGTCCTCAGTTGTGGAACACAAGTATTGACAGTCGGCCAGTTAGGAGGGAGAAATTTGAGTAGGGTGAGAATTTCTGATGCCCCTGAGTCTATCAAATTTCCTGGGTCCAAGCACCAACTTAAAAGAGTTGGAGGGAATATCTGTTGCCATGCTTTGAGATTTCCTTCCTTTGCCTGAATTCCAGAAGGTGGAGGTCCAAAGACTACGTAAGTTTGCAAAGATAGGGAAATTGCTGTCTATCACTTATTAGCTGAGTTGCTAAGGAGCTGGGACAAAGCACCTAGACGTAGGAAAAACCAAATGTGCATTTGAGAGAGGAAGTGACATATATAAGTTAGTGAGGAGAAACGATGGAGGAGGGCCTAGTGCCAGGGATGCGAGGATTGAGGACTGTAATTGCACTTTGGGCCGTCAGATAATATGCAGTTTTCATGGGAGGGAGGTTTTGAGTGTTATACTTGTGAGACAAAAATAACATAAATATTGGAAATAAAGCTTCTTCTTGTTCAACTCACTGAGAATTTAAGAGACATAAGAATGTAAGTCCATTTGCACCAAATAGATACTCTCCCATTTCCCATTTCCCAATGCTGCTCCATTTTTCAGTTGAAGAAACTGAGGCGTGGAGGGGTTAGTGAGTTTTCCCAGGTCTACTAGTAAGTTAGGAACAGGGCTAGAAGTAGAACTCAAAGCCCCAAGTTTCCATGTGGCTGCCTGTGTCGGGATGTCACTGATGGGGCCGATGGCTTTGCTGGCAAGGCACGGCCCACTCCCCCCAGGTACATGAGCACGGCTGAGTCCTGGCCTTCTCCTGGAAGCCAGTGCCCAGGGCGGTGGCTGGTGCACAGACAGAGCCCGATAAATGTTTGATGTATACAAGGGAAAGTGTGGCAGTTTGGGGACATTTTTACAGTAGAATTTAATCAGCTGCATAACGGTCTTCATTTTCTTGCCTTCTAGAAAAAAAGTTACAAAAGTTATGTAACTTTTGGAGCCTCATTTTCCCACATCTCTAAAATGAGAATAAAAACTACCTCAGTGTGGGTCGTGAGGAGTAAGGGACATGGAAAATGAAGTTAGAAGGAGTGCTGTGAACAGAGCCCGCCCTCCGACCTGCACTTGCCCACAGGCTAAGGCAGTCTTTCCCACAGGTCTAGATCAGCTACGGAAATAACCTGTTCCAGGCACGAAGTTAAAAGCCCATCCTACCTGCTGAGGCCGTTCTCAATGCTATCGAGATCTCTGTCCGTGGTCCTTACCACGAGGTGGTGAGTCCTGGAAGGGTGGGAGTATTGGGTGCTAATCTTGGCCATCTTCTTGCTCTGTCACATTCAGCTCCAAAGTGGTTGCTGAAACATGAACACAAAGCAGATATGTCATCAGGACCCCCCAGGAAGTAACTGCAAACCCAGCTGGTATGGGAGGGCTACTCCCCCAGGCAAGCCCTGGCACACGTGCCCTCCTCCATTTCTCTCCCAGTTCCTGCCACACTGTGTTTTAGTTGGATCTCTCCGGGCTAGTTGTCCGAACCAGAAGCACAAACAAGGTCTTTTACTCCTTTGTATATGCTGCATGCTGAGAGCTGCTCAAAGGTTTTTTTTGTTTGTTTGTTTTGTTTTGCTTTTTGCCACACTTCGTGGTTTGCAGGATCTTAGTTCCCTGACCAGGGACTGAACCTGGGCCCCCAGCAGAGGAAGCGCGAAGTCCTAACTACTGGACCGCCAGGGAATTCCCAAGGGCTGCTCAAAGTTAAGCGCTGATTCAGCAAATGAATGAATGAATGGCCAAGTTGGTATCCCATGTAAGAAAGCTAAAACCCTCATGATTCTCTTTAACGATGCAGTGTCCCTCCTAACTCTGGCTTTCTCATTTACCCTATGTTAATCTTATAATTTTGCACACGTTTTAGTAACTCCCCAAAATCTTGTTTTAAAACAAAGTATAAAAAACCTAAGTACTTGACATTTATAAAACCTTTACAATGTGATGTTCAACCCAGTACTCACTTCATCTCATTTAATCTTCACAATAACCATCAGATATTTACAATTTTTGTCTCCATTTAAAGATGACTAAATTGAGGGACCTCTCCAGTGGCACAGTGGTTAGGAATCTACCTGCCAATGCAGGGGACACGGGTTCGAGCCCTGGTCCGGGAAGATCCCACATGCCGTGGAGCAACTAAGCCCGTGCGCCACAACTACTGAGCCTGTGCTCTAGAGCCTGTGAGCCACAACTACTGAGCCCACGTGCCACAACTACTGAAGCCCGCATGCCTAGAGCCGGTGCTCCACAACAAGAGAAGCCACCGCAACGAGAAGGTCACGCACTGCAATGAAGAGTAGCCCCCGCTCACCGCAACTAGAGAAAGCCCACGTGCAGCAACAGAGACCCAATGCAGCCAAATATACATAAATTAATTTAAAGAAAATAAAAAAATAAAGATGACTAAACAGACTCAGTGATGTCAAACAGCTTGTACAAGCAAAGAAGTAGATAAAACCTATCGATGGCATGATCCTTATGCTAGAAATCTGACCGTGAACACTTTCCCTTCAGCAAACATTGGAAGGTGGCCCTCTGACTGATGAGAAAAGAAAACTGATGTGAGTGCACAGCTGGCGCGATGGATACGAAGACAGGCCAACTGCATGATTTCTGATCACAATCTTCCAGAAGGAAGATGAATTCCTGAGGACAGTTTCTCTGAAACAGATGGGCACAGGCTCTCTTGAGCAGCCACATGGTTTAAGTGTGTCAGAAGTCAGTACAGACCACTCCAGAGAAAGATGGTGATTTCCAGAAATAGCCCAGTGACTAATTCCAGGACTAAATTAATTTCATATCCAAAGGAAGGTCAGTGCCAGGAGCCCAGAGCACTGCACTGAAGTACCCAACATGGATGTGGTCCCTGCTCACCACGGGTTACTCAGGGAGGGGCAGCTGGTGGCTCAGATAGTCCTGGTTTATCTCTGATGTTTGATAGTTTAAGTCCACAATTTTAAATTTTATAATTTTCTCAATAGATTAAAAAATAGTTTTGATTTTTAAAAACTGTATTCATTTATGTAACTTAGTTTCTGGCTGACCACAGGAGACACAAAGGAATATAAGATAACGACTGTTCTTAAGGATCTTACAAGTCTAGTGGGGCAGATGACGTATACCAGAGGGTCCTGAAAGTTGAGTCACGGAGCTTGGGCTTTACCTCTGAGCCCATCAGGGATGTGGTCAGATGTGTAAAGACCACTCTGGCTACACTGGGGAGGATATATTCAGGGAGCAACTAAGCCTGTGCACCACAACTACTGATGCCTGCGCTCCTAGAGCCCGTGCTCTGCAACAGAAAAGCCACCGCAATGAGAAGCCCACGCACCACAATGAAGAGTAGCCCCCATTCGCTGCAACTAGAGAAAGCCCGCGTGCAGCAATGAAGACCTAACGCCGCCAAAAATAAAAATAAATTTTAAAAACCCCACAACTACCAGACAGATAGAAGCACCGGGACATGGTAATTGATCAAGGATTAGGGGTCACGCTGCCGTGACCGCTGGCATGGGGGTTGGTGGTGCTGCCCACTGAGGCAGGGACTGCGGGAGGGGCAGGGTTGAGGCAGAGAATGATTCCAGTTTGAGATGTCTGCAGAAACTATGAAGCCAACATAGGAACCAAGAGCCTCCCACTAAAAGAAATACACCAAATTTGAAATCATCCATCCAGTGCTTTTTTACTGAGCACTTACTATGTGCCAGGCAGTATGCTAAGAGCTAGGGTTTTATCAGAAAATGATATGCAGCTCTGTCCTCAAGGAGCTTATGGTCCAGTGGGATCTAAAACAAGTCTGGTTTTGTTTTTTTTTTTTTTTTGGCTGCACCAGGCAGCATACAGGATCTTAGTTCCCCAACCAGGGATCGAACTGGGGCCCCCTGCATTGGGAGTGCGGAGTCTCAACCACTGCACCACCGGGGAAGTCCCTAGAACAAGTCTTAAAGAAGTTTTGGGACTCCGTGGAAAATCTATTAAATTACTCTTCTTTGTGTATTTTCATGAGAATTGTACCAAACAGAAAAAGCTCTTTGCAGCCAGTCTGTGCCCTTTCCCTCAGCCCCCTCAGCTGTCCCCTCCATCCTGGGCACAAACCCTGACCCCAGATGCCACCTCTGGACCCTTGCAGACCTGCTCCCTGTGGAGAGCTCCCACGTGCCAGGCTCCGAGTGGCTGCTCGTGTAATACTGTCTCCTTCAATCCTCACAACAGCCTTCTTCCCTCCCTTTTCCAAGGAAGAAATTCAACAGGTGAGCAGTTTCCCTAATGTTGTTGCTTGCAGCCTGAGCCAAGGTTAACAAAGACCTGTCTGACTCCAGAGCCCGATAAAGCCAGTGGGTGGAAAAGAACTGGCATTACTTTTTGGCCTGAGCAGTAGGGGTCCTGCCTGGGGCCCCATTCTTTAAAGCAGCGGTCCCCAACCTTTTTGCCACCAGGGACCGGTTTCGTGGAAGCCAATTTTTCCACGGACAAGGAGTCAGGCGGCGGGTATGGATCACTGTAAGGCGAGCGATGGGGAGCGACAGGGAGTGGCAGGTGAAGCTTCGCTTGCCCGCCCGCCTGCCACTGCGCCACCCAGTTCCTAACAGGCCTCGGACGAGTACCTTTAAAGGCCCCCACTCTGACTCCCCTCCAGCCCTAGTCCATGGGGCCAAGGGAACATGCTTCCCCAGAACCCCATGCCCTGCTCTAGACTATGCTCTGGGTGCCCGGGACCCCCAAATTCTCTGTGGACGGGCTCTAGAGGCTGCCTGGGCCTCTTCCCAGGTCTGTCTTCCCGAGAACGGTGTCGATGTGCTGCCCCTAGACCTACAGGTGGTGCAGGAGGAGCTATGTGTGAGGGTGAGGTGAATGGAGCTTGGAGGTGTGGGCAGATTGTCCACGCATGTGTGTGAAAGGCCCCCTGTGGCGGACTCAAGGCTGGGAATAGAAGGGGGCAGGCCATGGATGGGGGACCAGAGATCAAATGTCCCCATGCCACTATGTTCCAAGGCCATTCTGACACACGTGCAAACCCAAAGTGCTAGAGAGTTAACTCCCCTTGGGCAACCCTTGACTAACAGAACCTGGAACCATGGGTAAATATTCCCCTTTTCTGTCCCCTCAGGAAGATAATTCAGACATATATTCTACATGGCTCTTTGGAGAAGCCCTAGAAGGATCAAACGACTTGCCCAGAGTGGTGATTAGTTTGATAATGTACACTTGGGGTAGTTTCCCCTGCCTCCCTTGTTTTCTCTTCCAAGACCCCTACTTCTCTTCCTTGGAACCACTCCCCAAAAAAGTTGCCTGCCAGCATGCCGTTACCCAAAAAATTCTTTTTTTTTTTTTTTTTAATGGTGGGAGGAGGGGATTACCTCAGCTAAGAGAATGCTTTTTAGTTATTTAGAACTGGTAAGTGGGCCGTGTGCACTCCTGACCCAGGTCCCTCAAGGGTTAGAAGTAACCTAATTTCCTTCTTAATTCCGTGTTCTTTATCCAGGAGAATGAGGTTGGGTAGGACAGGGCAAAATGTACATCATTAAAGGAAAATGTTAGTTTAAGATAAATCATTAAGATCTTTTTTCCCCTAATTGTTTCATAAATGTCATAAGGGTTGTCTTAAAAAATTACTTAAAAGAATCAGGACACAAAGTAAGTCTATATATTCTGATTGGTTGATGTATCTCACTGGTATTTTTAAATCTAAAGTTTCTATGCGTTTCTCTTCTTTCTCTTTACGGAAGAAACGTAATTGTTTGTACTGCAGAATTTCCCACAATATGGATTTTTGCCAATTCCAACTCTACGATGTTTCCCGTAAATTAGAAGTTGTACTCAGGGCTTGTTCAAATTTGGGTTCCATATTTTCTTGGGTGATTTTAGCAGCCATTGGTGATCACTGACTGGATCTATTGATTTATTAGGAGTTGCAAATTGGTGATATTCTAGCATTCCATCTTCATCAGTTAGCTGAAATATTCTTAAAAAAGAAAATCTGACTTATTATTTGGCTGCTCAGTGGTATGGTTCATACAGGAAAGGCAGAACAAACACTTAATTCTTTCCCTTTATCTACTAGCTTGGAAGCCATGACATCCTAAGTGATTCCCCAACCGCCAGGGTGTCTTCACACCTCCCGGCCCCATAAACTCTAGGAGAACTCACAAAGGAGATGATGAAAGTACAACACATGATCCTGAGGCTCTGTTGAAAATGGAAACTGCCATCCCGCCAGGGCCCCCCGAGTGTGAGGCACCTGCATACCCGTTGCTCATTCATCCTCAGGAACCGCAAGAGGTAGTAGCGAGGCTGATGCTGCAGGTAAGGAAATGCCGGCTAGGGTCAGCCTGCCCCTGCAGTCTGTGTTGTGTTTGTCTTGCTTTGTTTGCCATGCCCGCTGCAGGAGATGAGAAGTACACCAATGTAACTTTAATTTTCAAGCACGGGAGGAAGATCCTGCCAAGTACCAGGGTGACCTTGAAGTGGATCCCAGGCCTGAGCCGTTTGTGAGCATCTCCCAAACGAATGTGCGTTTTCCAGGGCTTGACTGGGAACTAAGGACGCACCATTCCAGACAATTCCCACTTGCTTTACAACATCACTAAACCCAACACGTTTTCTTCCCACCGACACACTTATTGACTCCATCAGCGTCCTAGGCATTGCACCTGGCCCTGAGGATTACGATGAAGAAGACAGGTCCCTGTCTCTGAAAGCGCAAAATTGCCTGGGAAAACAGGTATGTAAACAGCGGGGGGAGGAAAGAGAGGTGCTGAAATAGAGACAGAGGCATGATGGGGAACAATGTGGATGGGGGGTACTAATTCTGCCTTAGGGACCACTGAGGTCTGAGAAGGCTCCTCACGGGAGGAGCAATCACAGTAATTATTTAACATTATTCGACATGTACTATGTGTTAGCCATTGTGCTGTGCACCTTTAAGGATCTGACTGTCTTTTGTGCACATCTTTAACTCCCTCCACTGTTCTCGGCTGGGACACCTAAGTAGGTAGGAATCTAACAAAGCTCGCCTGCACTCCAGATATATTTTTTTCACTCCTTTATTAACTCCAAAAGCCTTGAAGGCAAGAATTGTTTCCTTTTACTTAGAATATGTTATCCTCCAAAATACTCAGCATATACACATGGTAGGTAATAAAAAGTAGGTGGCATAAATGGAGGAGGACCAGGTGAGTAACGGTAATGGTGGCCCTGATAATTACAACAGTACATTTACTAGCATTTACTCTTCGCCTGGTCCTGTTCTGATAACTTCAGGGTGTATCAACTCACTTGATCCTCACATCACTCCTGTGAATGAGTCACACTGAACACTTTATCCTATTTAAGAATGGATGGGAATTTATGAGGGAGAGAGCAAGTGAGCAACAAAGGAGGTCAAAACATGGGAAACCCTTTCTTCTAAATTGAAGTGTGCTTCTGACAAAAAACCTTGGTCCCCACTTATGATGACTAACTTTTCATACTAAAAAAATATTGTCCATGTTCTGTCCTCTTTTTTATTATGGCTTAGACATGAAAACCAGTCCTGGTTCAATTTGTGTCATTTGAAACATTGTCATTTTTCAAACCCTGAATGTATCTCATCAATAGAGAGGTGTCTGCAGCCCAACATGCATGCCCGTCTAACCCACTGGAGGTCTTTGTGAATTATCATTGTCCTGCGTGATGACTCCTATTCAGCCGGGGACTGGCAGGTCCAATTAGTGAGGCGCCAAGTCTAGACACAGAGCCACGCCAAATAAATGGGAACCCCAATCAGAGGGGAGCCCCACAGTCTTGCTGGATGTGCACTCTTGGCCCAGGTCTCTGTCTTCTCCAATGGAGATCGACCACTTTTACCACCTGGGGTCTTTGCTCTTCTCAGAAGTAACCTCTCTCTGGGCTTCATCCATTTCAATCCTCCACAACTCAACTTTCTCATCATTGTTCTAGGCAAAAGCACTCAGCCAATTCTCAGTAAGTATGAGGTTGGACAGGCTCACTGTGTCAAATTAAACTCCAAAGATAAATCAATAACTCCCACAAGGTCTGCATGCCTTGGAACTTTTGTCTAAAGCACACTTCTAATTGCCTTTCCCTTCTTTCCTATTCCATCTGAGAACTTCAGGGTAGAAGGGAAAACGTCCAATGCTGAGGCACTGAATCACTCTGAGACCTGCGAACCAGCCAGAGAACAAACACAAGGACCAGAACAGACGTCACTACACTAACCCAATGACGAGGGCTGTGTGTTTTCAAGCAGTCCCTTGAGTAATATCTTTTGTTTGAGACAAATGACTTTGGAAAGACAATATAGGTAGCCAAGGGCACTCAACTGAGAGAAAGGAGAGCTGAGGTCTCTTCTCAGCTCAGCCTCCAATTTGGGCGAGTGACCCAGCACTTTAGTTTCTTCATCTACTGATGGACGTAGACTTACTGCAGATGAAATCTTTCATGGGAACCCAATGCATAAAACATTCACTTGTAGTATTTTATTTAAACGTATTTTGTAATTTTATAAAGACAATCAGTGGGACATAAGTAACTTTTGACCATGATATCCAATATAGTAAAGTTTGGTATGGAATACAGGTCAATCAACGCTATCTTTATTTATTTGGGATTTTAAAATACTTAAATATACATTTTTTTAAAAACCCTTAAAATGCATACAGAATACCTTAGGGAACTCTGTGGAACAGAGTTGAAAACCAAGGCCAAGTTGATTATTAAAGGTCCTTCTGTTTCAGAAGTTCCATGATGGGACAAAACTCTACAGTGCAAATACTGTACCCAAGGGTCCTCTCATATTTTCTGTGAGTGTGATCCTATGTGGAGAAAATAAAAATATTCCAGAGCTTCGAAAACAAAAAGGGGAAAAAACTATATAATGTTAATATTCTCTGGACATGGCACAATATAAGTATAAACAACTTGAATATCAGAACTTAACGTGAGAGGGCATTTTGAAAACTATATTAATATGCAAAGATCCTCAACAAAATACTAGTGAACCAAATCTAGCAACACGTAGGAAGGATTTTACACCATGACCAAGTGATATTTATCCTAGGAATGCAAAGTTGATTTATCATTCAAAGTCAATCAGCATAATACACCATATTAGTAGAATAAAGGGTAAAAACCATGTGATCATCTCAACAGACACAAGAAAAGCATTTGACAAAATCCAACATATTTTCAAGTTAAAAACTATCAATAAACTAGGACTAGAAGGAAACGTCCTCAACCTGATTAAGGGCATCTATGACAAAGCCATAGCTAACGACATAATGGTGAAAGACTGAATGCTTTCCCCCTAAGATCAGGAATAAGACAAAGACATCCATTCTCATCACCTCTCTGCAACATGGGATGGCTCGCCAGGGCCATTAGGCAAGAAAAATAAATAAAGGCATCAGATTGGAAAAGAAGAAGTAGAACTATCTCAATTTGCAGATGACATGATCTGATATATAGAAAATCACAAGGAATCCACTAAAAAACTATTAGAATTAATTGAGTTTAGTAGTATTGCAGGATACACGATCAGCATAGAAAAATCAGCTGTATTTCTATACACTAGCAATAGATAATAAGATGAAATTAAGAAAACAGTCCCATTTCTAGTAGCAGTAAAAAGAATAAAATACTTAGGCATAAATTCAATCAAGGAAATGAAAGGTTTGTACGCTGAAAACTATAAAAATTGTTGAAAGAAATTAAAAACACGTAAATCAGTGGAAAGATTATCTCCTGCTCACAGATTAGAAAAATTAATAGTTAAGATGGCAATACTTCCCCAATTGATCTACAGATTCAATACAATCCTTATCAAATCCCTTCTGGAATTTTTGCAGGAATTGTCAGGCTGATTCTAAAATTTACATGGAAATTCAAGGGACCCAGAGTAGCCAAAACAAACTTGAAATCCTGATAAAGAAGAACAAAGTTGGAGGACTCACACTTTCTGATTTCAAAACCTATTACAAAGCTACAGTAATCAAGACAGAGTGGTACTGGTGTAAGGATAGATATATAGGTCAATGGAATAGAATTGAGAGTACAAAAAATAAACTCATACACCTACGGCCAACTGATTTTCAACAAGGGTGCCAAGATAACTCAATGGGGGAAAGAATAAACAGTCTTTTCAACAAATGTTGCTGGGAAAACTGGATATTCACATGTAAAAGAATATATACCATACATGAAAATTAACTCAAAATAGATCATAGACTTAAATGTAAGGGTTAAAACGATAAAATTCCTAGAAGAAAACATAGGAGTAAATCTTCACAACCTTGGATTAAGCAATGGTTTCTTATATATTACACCAAAAGTATAAGTGACTAAAATAAAAATCAGATTGCACTTCATTAAAACACACACACACACAAAAAAACCTTTGTGCTTCAAATGATACCACCAAGAAAGTAAAAAGGCAACCCACAGAATGGAAAAAATATTTTAAAATCATATATTGGTAAGAGACTTGTACCCAGAATATATAAAGAACTACTGCAACTCAATAATAAAAAGACAAATAACCCAATTAAATAATGGGCAAAGGATCTGAACAGACATTTCTCTGAAGGAAATTACAAATGTTCAACAAGCACATGAAGAAATGCTTAACACATTTAGTTACGGAGAAATGTCAGTCAAAATCATGATGAGATAACCACTCCACACTGCCTACGATGGCTATAATTAAAAAAACAGACAATTACAAGGGTTGGTAAGGATGTGAAGAAGTTGGAATCTTCATACACTGCTCGTGGGAATGTAAATGATGCAGCCACTTTGGAAAACAATGGCGCAGTGCCTCAAAATGCTAGAAATAGTCACAATGTGACCCAGGAGTTCCACTCACAGGCATATACCTAATGAAAACATGTCCACACAACTTGTATTTCAATGTTCACAGCAGCATCATTCATAATAGCCCCCAAATGGAAACAACCTAAATGTCCATCAGCTGATAACTGGATAAACAAAATGTGGTATATCTATATAATGAAATGTTATTCAGGTGGAACTTTATTTGGCAATTAAAAAGGATAAAATACTGATACCTGCTACAACATGGATGAACCTGGAAAACATTATGCTAAGTAAACAAGCCAGACACAAAAGGCCACACATTGTATAATTCCGTTTATATGAAATGTCCAGAATAGGCAAATCCACAGAGATAGAAAATAGATTAGTGACTGCCGGGGCAAGGATGGGGAGGGGAGTCAGAAAAGAAAATGTCTGATAATCGGTTCAGGGTTTCTTTTGGGAGTGTTGAAAACTGTTGGGCTGCACCCCGCAGGCCCACAAGGCCTGCGCTTGCCCAGCTTTAAGACCGAACAAAGAGCCTGGAGTCAGCAACAGAGACATCAACGGTTTAATGGATGGGGGGACCTTACACGTCTGAAGCAAGGTCCTGGAGTGACACCCCACTGTGTGTGGCTCAGGGCAGACAGGACCTGGTGGCAGTCTTCGCCCCCAAAAGGAAGGGGGGATTACCATTTATAGGAGAATTGACGGCAGGTGGGCTCATTAGTTACCAGGGAAACCAGCAGAGGGGCACGCCCCTCGCCACCCCTTCCATAAGAATAATCACTAGCTGGGGGCTGGGGCAAGTAGTAGGAAGGTCAGTCAGGTGTGTAAGATACAGGTGAAGCAGGCATTTGTTGGGCTGGGGGCTGAACAGAGGGCAAGAGAACAGCAATCTCGAGTGACCTGGCCCTACAAAAGTTTAAACATTATATCGAGTTAATGGTTGCACAGCTGTGAATATACTAAAAAATAACTGAAATATATACTTTAGAAGACTTTCATCACATGTGAGTTATACCTAAAAAAGAAGTAGTGTTAAATCTAAAATCAAAACACTTTTCAAATGCAAAACTCACAATGTCTGCTACAAGAAACTCACGAAACATAAATATACTAAAGGGGAGAAATGTCAAAATATCCTATTAATAAAAATACTGATAATGATCACATTTTTGAGAGTTTACATGATGCTAGGTACTTCTCCCCATGTAACAACTCATTTAATTTTCACAATAACCCTATGAAGTAAGTACAACTATTATCCCTATTTTATAGATGAGCAAACCAAGGTACACAGTTCACACAGCCAGGACTGTAGCAGGCAAACTAACTGTAAAGCCTGAAAGCTTAATCCACTGCCTCTCAAGAAACGAGGCCAATTTCTGGGACCAGTAAGTATCAACATTTCCTCCATCTGCCCAAGGAATGTCCAAAAGGGTAGCTCAGACCATGAGGATGTGTCCAGTTGTGCTTGGAGCTGAGCTTCCCGGTTGACGAAGGGAAATAACACAAGCAAAGGGAAGCTTGCATACACCAGCTGTAGATTTTCAATTCTTGCCTGAGAAGAAAAGCTAACATTGTTCCCCCAGACAGGAAGAGATTCTGGGTAAAAAAGAGCCCACCGAAATTGTAACAAGGTTATCAATTATGTGACTCAACCACCAGACAGGGGCTTGCCTCATGCCTAGAAAGTATCTTGGTCTTCTGTAGAGATGACTCAGAACTAATGGGACTCTGGTTTCCTGAGCTTTACGTGCACTCAGTTTCTAAATGACTATTTTGCAATAGGATTCAGCTGCTCAGGTTGAGATTCCAAGAGGATGAAAGTGCTTTCTAGATGTATCTAGGGCCGGAGAACCTGTACCTCTGTAGCCAGCCCTATAGATGCTCTGCCCAGAATTCCATCTTTTCCTCCCACCTCCCAACACACACACACAGACACACACACACACACACACACACAGACACACACACACACACACACACACACACACACACACAGTCATCAAGCCAGGCAAAGGACCTCCCTTCCTTCCCCAAGGACTGTTTCCCCAAGGCTAGCTGCAGACACAGGAGGTAAAGCGTATTTTTTCCCTTAATTAACTTTTGAGATATGATATAAAGGTAATGCATTGTCATTATAGGAAATTATAAGATGGTCATGTCCAACTTTGAGCACTTGCCATGCCAGGCACTGAACTAAGAAATTCACACCAATCGCTTCATTTCTTCTCCCAACAACTCAATGAGGCAGATGTTATAACTACTACCACCAACTTACACATGAAGAAACTGAGACTTGGAATGGTTAACAACTTATTCAAAGTCACCCAGTGGCAGAACTGAGGAACAAAAGCCTGTTTTGTTTTTTAAATCCCTACACTGCATTATTATAGTACAAGACGGAATGTGTGAAGTTCCTCAAAAAGGGGATCAGATGAGGTCCAAGGTGTGGGCCATGTGAGGGAGGATACAGTATATCCAGGAAGTTTTTGTTGGTACAAAACTAAATGCCCTGAATGGCACCGTCCCAACTGCTCCCAAATATGCCCTTCCTCCCCTGAGTCTTATTCTGGTTAATGCCCCATGAACGACACCTGGAGCCAACTAATCACCCAGCTAAGCCTTGCATAAGCTTCCACTCCTCCCTCTCCCTCACTTCCCCAGATCCACCATCACCAAGTCCTTCAGTTACACCACCAACTGTCTGTCCCCTCTGTTGCCTTCCACTCATCCATTCACTAAGTCAGAAATGCATTGAGCCCTAACCATATGCCAGGGCTCGAACAAGCCAGAGACAGCTCTTGACCTCCTTGAGTTCTGTTCCCACCTCTGTCCAGGCCCTGTTCCCCCTCCCCAGGACTGCTGAAACAATTCTTTTTGCGCATCTCCCATCTTTAGTTTCACCTCTGCAACTCATCCAAGGCCTGGCACTCAGGAGGTGCTCGATGAGTGTGGAATGAAAGAATGAATGAATCTTCTACACTAACATCGGGGTCTTTCTACACAATAGTTCTAACCATGTCACTCAGAAACTTTCAGAGGTTGCCTATTTTCTCCAGCATGCAGTCTTAGCCTAACATTCAAGATTTTTTTGTAACCTGGATCATATTAGCCTAAAAGGGATGCTCCATTTAAATGAAATTACTCATCCTTCCCTTAAGAGTGGCATGAATTTTCTCATCCCACCTGGTGGCAGAGACTGCTCACCAAAGCCCACCCTAGTACTGGCTGTATTTCTCAGTCCCCCTTCCAGGCCAGCTGAGGGCTGGGTGGCAGGATTTGGCCAGCAGAGTCCCCACCATGATGCAGGGCCCCCCAGTGCCTCGGAACCTCAGACATCGCATAGGCCATGGGCTAAGCCACTGAGACGTTCTGGGTCTGTTACCGAACGCAAGTCCGTGTGCCTGACGCACAGTGAGTCCCAACAATACCAAAATGCCGGAGTTTGCAACAGAGGAAGGTTTACTGCAGGGCCACGAAAGGAGACGGGTGGCTCATGCCTTAAAAACGCTGAACTCCCTGAAAGTTTTCAGCAAAGCCCTTTTGCAGGAAAGGTGAGGGAGGGGCGTGGTTAGTTTCCCCCCCCCCCGCCCCAGCTCACCCTCAGGCTCGGAGACTGGAGGTCCTGGAGGGCCCAGGAGAGAAGGCCAAGGTCCGCCTCTCGCCGCACTTTCTGCTACGAGGAACACCACAGCTGTGCTCCTCGGGGCAGCCAGACCTCCAACCGCCTGGAGCGCTCCGGCTCTCGTGCACTGAGGGTCTCGCGTGCTCAGGGTCTCGCGATAACTGTCGTGCGCTAAGGGCTGCGCGCGGCTCTGCCCCTATTACGAGTCTATGTGTTTCCACAGCAGGATCTATCCTCTCCTGAACAAACGCACATCTTGGCTCCTGCTAGTCCCTCTGCCTAGAGAGACGTTTTCCCTCTTGCTCAGCAGTTGAAATTCCTTAGTTTCAACTCCATTATGGCCTCCCCTGGGGGGGGTCTGTCACTCCCACTTCTCTCTACTCGGGGACACTGTTATCGCCCCTATTGCAGCCCAGAGCAGAGGCCATCTCTACACCATAATGTCCAGAGGCCAGGGACTGTGTTTGTTTAATTAATTTTGTCTCCCGCAGGGCTTAGTCTTGTCATTTGTACTCAGGAGTAGACAGTGTGCAGCTGACATGAATTAGGTCAGAGGGAAAACCATTTACCCCAGCCTCATTGTAGCAGTTGGGGGATGGAGGTAAAAGCTTGACCCATCCCAACCTGGAGGCCGCAGTGATTGGCAGGGATTAAGAGAGGGTTTCAGGTGAACAGGCGGCTAGACAGTGTGGGTTGGGAGGGAAGAGGGGACCACAGCACCTGATCATTGCCATCGCTCCCTCACAACCACAGGAAACCCGCAGCCTGTACAAGATCTGGGTGGGGGGGTTGCTACTGAAGAGCCTCTGTGGCTTCCAACTGTTTACCTCCTGGGTACCATGGCGACGGGAAATTGGTCGCCATGGCAACCCCATTATTAACCAGCCGCAGCAATCGCGGGCAGATAGTGAATGACTACCGAAAAGGCAGAAACACAGGCGCATCAAAGGCAAGAGGCACACGCAATCCCGGCCAAAGTCCCAGATAAAGTGACTGAGATCGTGTGGGGACCAGTCACCCGGAGAGCAGCCAGTCACCCTCTCCTGGCATCCCACGCCCGACGAGGGCCCCGTTTATGACAGAACAAAGGCTGAGAAGGAAAAGTGCGTGCGCTCGGGCGTTCTTGCGAAGGGAAGTTCGCGTCTTTCCTGCCACACCCGCTCCCCGCCAAGGGAGTCCCGCTAGCTCAGTGAAATGCTAACTCGCTTCCCTGACCTAGCGGAATTGTCAAGAATCCGGGACTTTGGCGTACAAGGACCTAGCTCAGGGAGTGGCCGTGACAGGGGTCACCTCCCTCCTCCCGGCCCGGCTTTCCATCGCCCCCTCCAGTGATTTCTCATTCAGGGAGTATGTCACCCCATGCCTAGACAACGACGTCGTTGCCCGTTTTGATGAATGAAAGTGTGTGTGTGCGTGTGTGTGCGAGGGAGGGGCTGGTGGACAGGTCCATAGAGACAGGGGTCTGGACTGAACACTCCGGGGTAGAGCCCGAACCCAGGTAGCCAGTCACTGCCCCAGGGTGTGAGGTACCAGGGAAGGCGCCGGCCCCAGCTTCGCCCCTCCAGAACATTTGGTGAGGAGCGCCCACCGTGGGGCCGTCTGGTTTCCGGGAGAGGGGTTGCGCCGGCGGAACCGCTGGCAGGGAGAGCGCTGAGCGAGCGAATTGCGTGTCCCCGGCACCGCGTCCACCGCCACGGGGTCCCAGCCACGGGCTCCAGGTCCCCTCTGCTCTTGCCCCACTGACCCTCGGCCACATGCCGTGTCTAACTAGAGATACCCACTTCAGAATGACAAATTTTAGTCTCAACAACAGCATAAAGTAGGGCAGCTGTGAACTGGGGAATCACACGGAGAGAAAAATGAATCGGCACTTCCTCCAGTCATCCAGTCCTTGCCCAGGGTTGCCGGGGAGCGAGGGGCTGCTGGCCGCGCCCCCCTCAGGGCGTCGGGGGCGGGGGTGAGGGCTGAGCTGGGGAGAAAAGCCGGAGGACAAGGACAGAGGGCCCGTGTGATTATCCGGTTAGGGGTTTGCAAAGGATCGGAGGCCCACCCCACCCCGCCCCTTCTCCTCGCTCCTGAGCACTAAGTCCCTAAGGCCAGAGCAGCCAAGATCGCGGATTATGATTTTGTCGTTAAAAAAAAAAAGAGTGCTCACTCCCCCAAAGTATTTTCATTCTTTGCCTCCTCCGCAGCCCACCTGTCTCTTTGCATCCTCACGGCTGAGCAGGGCCCAGCGGAGGCAGTCCCCCGACCCCGGCGGGGGTCCCCTTGGCTCCTGCCCCCTCCAAGCCATGGACACAACTTCCCCCCGCGCCGCGCGTACTCGGGGAGACTCTGCTCCGGAGCCGGATCTGGAGCCCGGGGAACGAGGCGGCGCGCCCTCCGGGTACAGGGTCTCTTGGGGAGGTGTCTCGGGGGTGGTGTCCATCCTTTTGCTGAAGGAGCCCAGCTTCTTCTGCCTCCTGCCCTGACGGCTCAGCCCGACTTGGCCCAGCGCGTCTGCGGGACGTGAGTAGAAAGGGGTGCGATAGACTTAGGAGGCGCAGGGGACGCCTTCTAGTCCTTTGATCCCTGCTGGAGGGAGTTGCGTGTGTGCCGCGGGTGGGAGCAGATGTCAGAGCTGGCTCTTGCTTCTGCTCTTTCCTTTCCTGCCGAGATGTGGCCCGTTTCAGCACCGGGGGGTGCGGACAGCGCCGCGCCCGCCCTAGGGCTCCGCCGCCCCACTGCCCTGGGCGTACTTCTTTAATCCACACGGTGACTGGAGTCTGCGTCCCCCGCGCACCTCCCAGCGCCCCAAGAACAACCAGCTCAAGGGCCCCTAAAATCCTTACCCCACTTCAAAGTTTGAGCTCTCCGCGGCGCGCCTGTGTCTGGCAGAGCGTCTCCTCCCCGCTCTGGGCCGTAGCTCCGGCCTCACTCCCTCCCACACTCTCGGGCCCCAGGACCCTCCTCTTCAGGTGGCGTAAGGAGCCGGTTGCCCGCCTCTCTCTGCGAAAGTCAGGTGAGGCTCTGGAGCCTCAAAGGCGGTCCCCGAAGAGGCAGAAGCCACTCGTTCGCATCACCGTGGCCTCCAAGGGAAGAGGGGCGAGCCAGGAGCAAGAAAGCAGAAAAGTCTGTCTGTCAAATACGGACCCTCCCCTAACCACGAACGGCCTCCCTGGACTCCTTCCTGGGATGTTTTACCAGTAGTGTAATCCATGCGGCATGAGGACACAGCAGAGATCTGGGAGTTTGAAGTTTAAAGGTGGGAATATATATCCCCTTAAACTCATTTATCTTAGGGGGAGGGTTTTAGAAACAAATGTCTCTTAGGGATATTGTGTATTCTCCTTGCAGAATGTTGGTTTCCTTCTATCACACCGGACAACACAGATTCCCCGAATCAAAAATTAAAACCCACCAATCCAGTTGTTATTCATTGCCCTCTGTGGAAGAGTTTGAGTTTCTTAAAGTCTTTTCAAAGAAAATAACTTTAACAAAACCTCCACATTTCTCCAAACTCACTTTCTCCACAGAAGTCATTTATCTAAGGACATATTCAGGATGAAGACCTAATCTCACCTTCCTTTCACTTAGGTTCTAGATGGAAGGAACAGGTCCCAGGAGCCTTCTTGTCTGGGACAAGAAGCCTCTGGGTTCTAGGTTCCCATGAGTGACACTCTTATAGTAAGAAACTCCGAAGGAGCCGTTCCCCCAGCAGCCTGAAAACCAGAGGTTTCCCTGAGGGCTTCAAGTATGTGGCATTTCCTGAACATACAGATCACACTGTCTATCATTCATGGAGCAAATTGTCTTTAGAAGACAAGTTTTCAAGTTCATGCAACATTTCAAGGGAGAGATGAAGTGTACACTATTCACTGGAGAAATAAAGAGTTAGAATGGCACGTGTACATGTACACACATTCATCTTAGAGAAGGGAAGTAAAGCCTAGCAAAAATTTCCTTGAAAAGTCAGGCTTAATTGTTCAGATTCAAAGGATTCTGGTTATGTGAAAGCAAATGAATGGAAGTGGTGAGTCAACAAAACAAAGCTGAAGCCACAGAAGTTGGAGGAGAGTTCTTGTTTTATCATTTGGGCTCCTGGAAGAAATGTGAAGTGAATTTAACACACGAGAAAACATAATTCATGAGACTATGGCCTCATTAAGACCTTTAGTCTCCTCAATCCAGAGAGTCTCCCACATACATCAGTTACCCTGAGCAATTTTGTTTTCGGCCCTCATTATTGGGAAATGCTGCATTTCCTCTAATCCCTGTAACTTACCATACAAGTTAAAGCTGTTTCCTGTTGCCTTGTCCTCAGGGAAGACAGGAAGCAGGTGGTAATCCTCTGTTGCCCAGAAACATTTCAGAGCTTCTAAAGAATCTTAAATGCTGATTTTGGAGAAAGTAGTAGTTATCATGAGACAATTTTAAGGCATAAGACTAAAAATGAAAAATCCATTTGGACTTTGTTTTTGAAATGCAGACCATTTCTAAGATATGAGGGGGAAAGCAAGACCTTACAAAATTGACTATAAAATGGAGAAGTGCACTGAATCTGATGAAGTAGAGCATCCACTACAGGACGGAGCATGTAATTGCCCTGTAGGAAATTACGTGGGTGGCTAGAGTTATCACTGAAGAACTTTTGGCACCTGAAATGTGGAAACAGGTGAACTGAGACGGGAAATGAACAGAAAGAGACCTGAGAAGATATATCTGTGAATTTGCCTGGAAAGGCATCCAGCGGCAAGATCCTGGCCCGCCAGGATGGAAGGTCCAGATAGGGCCAAAGGCACACTGAGTGGGGTGGCCTCTGGGGACCTGTCCTATTGCTTAATAAGCTTCATCTGAGGTACAAGCAGGTGTGTATGGCACAGTGTGGAAGGGTCAGCAATCCTTTATCAAGATGCAGGACACTGTCAGCACCAGGCAATCCCAGACAAGTTAGTGGGAGGTCCTAACAGGTCCATGGTATCCAGACACCCAGCAGAGGGATCTTCAGAAACCCAAAGCCTTGTGCCAGAAGAGGGAGTCCACAGTTTGAAGGGTGCTATGGAGAAGGTATCGCTTCCTCATCCTGGTGGGGCAGGTGAGACTGAGAGTGGGGGAGGACTAGGTGAATCCTAGGTTGTTTCAGCCTCAGCCAGGACTCACTAAAGAAATGAGAAGGGGTCTGTGGGGAAAAGGGTGGCACCCAGCCATCAGGAGCTGAGGAAGGCTGGCCCCAGGGAACCTGGTGAGACCAGTTCTATTCACCTGTGATTTCAATGCCAGAGAAATGAAAGGATAAATACTCGCCATGCCCAGAAGGATTGAGTCCGAGTATGAGCCTGTATAGGTGTGGCTTAGGGGACTCCCCAGTGATATGTAGTTTTGTTTTAAAGTTTAGGAATGGTGTAATTATGGTCTATATAGTCTTCTGGGATTTATTTTTTCAATCACTATTAAGACTCAGTGATGTTTCTTGTAGCTTTAGGTCTTTCAGTTTTACTCTGTAAATATACAATTTGTTATTTATTCTGGGTGCACATGATATGCTTTGATTTCATAAACTGGGGAGGGGAACTAAATTTTTGCTATTCTAATTATGGAAAATCTGCCCAGTACAAACAAATTTCAGAGGTCCTGGTGACCTGATAATTATAGGCTAGGGTTGGAAGGCACATAATTTGTGCCCATAGGTGGGCAACAAGGCAGCTACTTCTGCTGGGGGCCATATGGTGTCCATTGTGCTAAAGAACACGCAATCGGATAAGCAGATAAGCCAGACTAGCAGATGAGAAGTAGAAATGCAAACAGATAAGCCCAGTTATCAGTAAGGGGGAGGGTGTGGGCCTACCCTGGCAGATGGTCTAGATCCTTGGTAAATGATAAGGCAATTTGTAGGAATGGCTTTGAGGAAATAACATATTTATGCAGAGGCAGGCAAGGTTCACATGAGAAGCAATGATGAACCCATTTCCCCAGCAAAACTTCTGCCATCAGTGCAAAGTCATCTGGGGAGGAAAGGCCCCGAGGTGGCAAGAAGCAGTTGTTTTTAGATTTTAAGGCTCACTTTGCCTGTTTCCTTCTCAATGATGATGACATGTTTCCCTCACCTACCTGGCAGTTGGAAGAATAGAAGGAAAATTAACTTAGATTAATGAAATGTGAAGAGTTATGAATTCTATCCAAATATCATTAAAAGCCTGAGGAGGACCGTGGTGCTGTAGGGTCTAATCTACCTTGTCCCAGGAGACACCCCATTCAGGCCAGCCTTGCAGGCAGTGGACAGGTAGGGGCTGCCAAAAAAGCCCCCATCTCCTCTCCCTGACCACCAGTGCCTGCAATTCCACCCTCAGAATTTCATCCCTCTATTTCCAAACTTTGATCCCTGTTAAAATGCAGATAGCTCCAGGTGATAGAGTGTGGATAAAGAATCAAATAAAAAGTTCTGATAAGACTGAGGAGAGCATGTGATGATGCTAGAGACCACTGAGGGTGGGATGGCGTGGATGCCATGGCAGGGGGGTGGGTGGTATCAGAGGGGTCAAGGGCCCAGGTGACAGGTACTGGACACTGAGGGCAAACTTGACCCCCATTACAACCGAAACTGGCCCTGGCCTGGGCACATCACACGAGCTTTCCTCTAAGCCTAAAGCCTTCATTTTCCACCCACAAAAGAGGACAATGACCTCTGCTAATTGTTAGAGCTGGCAAATGTGTACTGGATGCAAGGCTGTTCTAGTGGATGGTAGCGTGAATGTCATCACAGGCACTCATTAATAGATGTGATGTACCCTGGAGCTCAGTACTACTCAGGACCATATTCTCATCAGGGCCTGGGGTAAACATATGGAGTGTTCCCAGACATTTTAATATAGATAGAATGTATGGCTAACATGCACTCAGGACATATGGCAAATAAGGGGTGTAAATCGGGATCCAAAATCATCTTGAGCGCTTTCAGCCATGGGCTGAAAATACAGACCAAGAAAAAACTGTAACGGGAACAAGTATAAGGTTCTGCATTAGGGTCCTGAAAACTCAGCCACCCCAGCACAGGAAGAGGAGACGTGGCTTAGCAGACCTCAGTCAGTGTGACGCTAAACCTCAGGATGATGTGTCTCCACAAAACTGGCAAGAAGTTAAGGAGAAATAAAGCTGACTTAATAGAAATAGATCACATAGAAAAGAGGTGAGAACATAGCATTTTATGTTATGTTCTAGATTTTCTTCACATACACATATTCTCTTTCACAGTCATAATAACATGTAAATACAATTTTGTTATTCTGCTTTTAATTATCTTGAGAAATAGCCTATCTTGCTGCATTAGTTTCCAATGCTTTTTAGTCGTGGCCAAATCTTTTATCACTGGCCACAATCATGGTCAAATGAATTATATGATCAAAAGAATGATTTACACAATTATTGAACTTTTTATGTACATTTAAATTATTTCCTATTTTTCAATCCTTTAAATGACTGCCAAAAACACATGCATAGAGCCTTTTCCTATTTTTTGTAATTATTTTAGGTTATATGGTAGAATTATTATTTCCTTAGGTTCCCAGAAGTAGGATTACTCCAGAGATATAAACATCTGAATTCAAGAGAAGTTTTAGCAATTTCTATTGCCATCAAAGATTTGCCAGTTCCACCGTTTTTTTCCACCAGCATTCTATTTTATTTTTCACATTTCATGCTAAACTGTACCCCACCATAGTTTTAAGTTGCATCTCAATAAGAGGTAGTAAAATTGAACATTTTCTCATGTCTGTTACTTCTGTTTCCTCTTGGTGAATCATCTGTTCATGTCCAACTTTACATTAAAGGTGATGTTTTTTGGGCTTCCCTGGTGGCTCAGTGGTTGAGAGTCCGCTTGCCGATGCAGGGAACACGGGTTCGTGCCCCTGTCCGGGAAGATCCCACATGCCGCGGAGCGGCTGGGCCCGTGAGCCATGGCCGCTGAGCCTGAGCGTCCGGAGCCTGTGCTCCGCAACAGGAGAGGCCACAGCAGTGAGAGGCCCACGTATCGCAAAAAAAAAAAAAAAAAGATGTTTTTCCTTTCAATTTTCATGAGGTTTTGTGCAATACTGGGAGAGATTCTCTCTGGTTTATTTGATGAAAATATTTGCCCCAATTGGTCTGCCTTTTTATTTGATCTATGATAATATTTATTCTACAGACTTGCAAACATTTCCCACTGAGATTCATTCAATTCGTTGAAGGCCTAGAAGCAAAATTCCACTACACATATGATGTCTACTCTTTTTTTTTGATGGTTTTACATGTTTTTATTCTTAATATTAACTCTGTAATACAATTGGATTTATTTTGACATAAAGTCTAGAATTTTACTTAAAATTTCTTAAATTTGAGCAATTAATTTAATGTGGGACTCGGGTTCTTCATCTGTTAAAAAAAGAAAAAGCACCTAGTTTTCACTTCTATTCCAAGATGCTCTAATAGAATACTAGGTGGGTCAAATACTTGATTGCCCAGCATACCCCGTTCTTCAACCATACTATGTCAGTTATCGAGTCATTACCTTTTAGCTCCCCAGTATTACCTGCTCCCCGCTATTACTTTAAGCATTTGTTTTGTACGGGGTGCAAGATGTTAAGCTTTCTCAGTAGAGGAAGCAGGAAGGGACTCTTCTGCTGCTGGCGGCTGCACCATCGGTCAGCAATGAGGATGTGAGAATGACCAGTGGTGCTTTCCCCCCGCCCCCCATATGCCTAGAACACACAGTCCTTTGATGATGTCTCAGCCTCAGCCCGAGCTGGTGGTCGCCTTCCTGCAGCTCTCTCAGCATGGACACCGAATGCTGCAGCCCATCCTGCCTGCACTGGTGCTGCAACTCCATCTGCTTCCCTATGCCCCACCCCCAGATTTGTCTCCTGGGACTTTTGGTGCCATAACCCTTCTGACACAACACCACAGCTCCAGATCTCCATCTTACAC
Source organism: Neophocaena asiaeorientalis asiaeorientalis (assembly GCF_003031525.2). Lineage (NCBI taxonomy): Eukaryota > Metazoa > Chordata > Mammalia > Artiodactyla > Phocoenidae > Neophocaena > Neophocaena asiaeorientalis. The sequence goes on along the minus strand of NW_020173116.1, from coordinate 8,633,207 downwards.
TGGTGCCCCTGCTTTCTTTGCACACTGGTGTGGCCACAGCCACTGGTTGTGGCTTCACCCCACCTGCATTCTGTGAGTTGCTTCTTGCTGGCCCAGCAACTGCAGATCAGCTCAGGCCTGTGCAAACCAGTGAACTTCTCTGCCATCTACTGGGTCCAACCGCTCCACGGTATGTGGGATCTTCCTGGACCGGGGCACGAACCCGTGTCCCCTGCATCGGCAGGTGGACTCTCAACCGCTGTGCCACTAGGGAAGCCCAAACGGTCTTTATATTAACCTTATCCTGTTTAAATTATTGTGTGGTTTCTGTCTCTTGATTAGATCCAAATTGATAAATGTGCTATGAACCACGGTGTCTTTTATATTTTTCTCTAGAGAAGGGGTCAGAAATTTTTTCTTAAGGGGCTGGATAGTAAATATTCTAGGCTTTCGGGCCAGATGGTCTCTGTCACAAAACTCAACACTCATTCATGTTAAAAAAAAAAAAAAACCCACAAAAAACGAAAAACCAGAAAAAACTCTCAACTCTCAGCAAATTAGGACTAGAAAGGAACTTCCTCAAGTTGATAAAAGTCATCTTAGAACAGCTTACAGTTAACATGATGCTTAATTTGAAGACAGAGATCAGGAACAAGGCAAGAATGTTCCATTTCAGCCATTCTATTCACCTCCGTACTGAAAGTCCTAGCCAGTACAATACAGAAAAAAAAAAAAGAAACAAGTGGCATGAAGATGAGAACATAACTGTCATTACTCAAAGAAAGCATGATTGTGTATGTAGAAAAACCTATTTAATCTATAAAAATATTAGAACTAATAAGTGAATTTAATAAGATTGCAGAATACAAAGTTAATATACAAACTCAATTGTACTTCTATATATTCTAGCAACAAACAACAGAAAATGAAATTTTAAAAATACCATTTACAGTAGCATCATAGGCACAATTACTTAAGAATAAATCTAAGGCTATGTGCAAGACTTGTAAAATGTTGCTAAGAAAAATTAAAGAACACCTAAATAAAAGTAAATATATATCATGTCATGGTATATGTTTATGAAATCTCAATCATTTAAAGATCTCCCACAAAATTACTCTATATATTTCATGCAGTCCCAATCAAAACCCCAATAGGCTTTTTTTTATTTAAAGAAATTGGATTCTAAAATTTTATGGAAATGCAAAGGATCTAGATTAGATAAAATCATCTTGAAAAAAAAGAACAAAGTTGTAGGATTTATGCCACTTGATCTCAAGAATGTAAAGCTACAGTAGTTAAAACAGTGTGGTACTGGCCTGAGAACAGGCTAGTGGAACAAAATAGAAACTCCAGTAAAACCCCATGTATATATGGTCAATTGAATTTTGATAAAGGTGCCAAGGCAATTCAGTGGGGAAAGGAAATTCATTTTTAAGAAATGGTGGTGAAACAACTAGGATATGTATGAATAAAACCAAATCTCAACTCCTATCTCACTCCACACAGGAAATTTAATTTGAGATGGATCATAGATAGGCCTAAATATAAAAGCTGCAACCAAAATGCATAGAAACAAAAAACCAGAATATTTTCATGATTTGGGGGTAGGCAAAATTTTCTTAGACAGGACCAAAAGTCACTAACCATAAAAAAAACCCAAAAAAACAATGGGGGTTTTTTGTGTCTCCATACAAATTTTAGGATTTTTTGTTCTACTTCTGTAAAAAATGCCATTGGTAATTTGATAGGCATGCATTGAATCTGTGGATTGCTTTGGGTAGTATAGTCATTTTCACAATATTGAGACTTCCAATCCAAGAACATGGTATATCTCTCCATCTCTTTGTGTCATCTTTGATTTATTTCATCAGTGTCTTATAGTTTTCTGAGTACAGGTCGTTTGTCTCCTTAGTTAGGTTTATTCCTAGGTATTTTGTTCTTTTTGTTCCAACGGTGAATGGGATTGTTTCCTTAATTTCTCTTTCTGATCTTTCGTTGTTAGTGGATAGGAATGCAAGAGATTTCTGTGCATTAATTTTGTATCCTGCAATGTTACCAAATTCATTGATTAGCTCTAGTAGTTTTCTGGTGGCATCTTTAGGATAATCTATGTACAGTATCATGTCATCTGCAAACAGTGACAGTTTTACTTCTTCTTTTCCAATTTGTATTCTTTTTTTTCTTTTTGTTCTCTGATTGCCATGGCTAGGACTTCCAAAACTATGTTGAATAATAGCAGTGACAGTGGACATCCTTGCCTTGCTCCTGATCTTAGAGGAAATGCTTTCAGTTTTTCACCATTGAGAATGTTTGCTGTGGGTTTGTCATACATTGCCTTTATTATGTTGAGGTAGGTTCCCTCTATGCCCACTTTCTGGAGAGTTTTTCTTACCATAAATGGGTATTGAATTTTGTCAAAAGCTTTTTCTGCATCTATTGAGATGATCATATGGTTTTATTCTTCAATTTGTTAATATGGTGTATCACACTGATTGATTTCTGTATATTGAAGAATTCTTGCATCCCTGGGATAAATCCTACCTGATCATGGTGTACAATCTTTTTAATGTGTTGTTGGATTCTGTTTGTTAGTATTTTGTTGAGGAATTTTGCATCTATATTCATCAGTGATATTGTTTTGTAATACTCTTTTCTTGTAGCATCTTTGTCTGGTTTTGGTATCAGGGTGATGTTGTCCTCATACAATGAATTTGGGGGTGTTCCTTCCTCTGCAGTTTTTTGGATGAGTTTGAGAAGGATGGGTGTTAGCTCTTCTCTAAATGTTTGATAGAATTCACCTGTGAAGCCATCTGGTCCAAGACTTCTGTTTGTTGAAAGATTTTTAATCACAGTTGCAATTTCATTACTTGTGATTGGTCTGTTCACATTTTCTATTTCTTCCTGGTTCAGTCTTAGAAGGTTATACCTTTCTAAGAATTTGTCCTTTCCTTGCAGGTTGTCCATTTTATTGGCCTAGAATTGCTTGTAGTAGTCTCTTATGATGCTCTGTATTTCTGTGGTGTCCACTGTAACTTCTCCTTTTTCACTTCTAATTTTATTGATTTGAGTCCTCTCCCTCTTTTTCTTGATGAGTCTGGCTAAAGTTTTATCAATTTTGTTCATCTTCTCAAAGAACCATCTTTTAATTTTATTGATCTTTGCTATTGTTTTCTTTCTATTTCATTTATATCTGCTCTGCTCTTTATGATTTTTTCTTTCTACTAACTTTGGGTTTTGTTCTTCTTTCTCTAGTTCCTTTAGGTGTAAAGTTAGATTGTATATTTGAGATTTTTCTTGTTTCTTGAGGTAGGATTGTATTGCTATAAACTTCCCTCTTAGAATGTTTTTTGCTGCATCCCATAGGTTTTGGATTGTCGTGTTTTCATTGTCATTTGTCTCTAGGCATTTCTTTTCTTTTCTTTTTTTTTTTGTGGTACGCGGGCCTCTCACTGTTGTGGCCTCTCCTGTTGCAGAGCACTGGCTCCGGACGCGCAGGCTCAGCGGCCATGGCTCACGGGCTCAGCCGCTCCGCGGCATGTGGGATCTTCCTGGACCAGGGCATGAACCCATGTCCCCTGCATTGGCAGGCAGATTCTCAACCACTGTGCCACCAGGGAACCCCGTCTCCAGGTATTTCTTGATTTCCTCTTTGATTTCTTCAGTGATCTCTTGGTTATTTAGTAATGTAATGTTTAGCCTCCATGTGTTTGTGTTTTTTACCTTTTTTCCCCCTGTAATTTATTTCTAATCTCACAGCGTTGTGGTCAGAAAAGATGTTTGATGTGATTTCAATTTTCTTAAATTTACCGAGACTTGATTTGTGACCCAGGATGTGATCTATCCTGGAGAATGTTCTGTGTGCACTTGAGAAGAAAGTGTAATCTGCTGTTTTCGGGGAATGTCCTATAAATATCAATTAAATCTATCTGCTCTATTGCGTCATTTAAAGCTTGTGTTTCCTCATTAATTTTCTGTCTGGATGATCTGTCCAAGTCCCCCACTATTATTGTGTTACTGTCGATTTCCTCTTTTATAGCTGTTAGCATTTTTCTTGTGTATGGAGGTGCTCCTATGTTGGATGCATACATATTTATAATTGCTATATCTTTTTTTTTTTTGTTTTGTTATATCTTCTTGGATTGATCCCTTGATCATTATGTAGTGTCCTTCTTTGTCTCTTGTAACATTCTTTAAAGTCTATTTTATGTGATATGAGTATTGGTACTCCAGCTTTCTTTTGACTTCCATTTGCATGGAACATCTTTTTCCATCTCCTCACTTTCAGTCTGTATGTGTCCCTAGGTCTGAAGTGGCTCTCTTGTAGACAGCGTATATACAGGTCTTGTTTTTGTATCCATTCAGCGAGCCTGTGTTTGTTTGGAGCATTTAATCCTTTCACATTTAAGGTAATTATCAATATGTATATCCTACTACCATTTTCTTAATTGTTTTGGGTTTGCTTTTGTAGGTCCTTGTCTTCTCTTGTGTTTCCCACTTAGAGAAGTTCCTTTAGCATTTGTTGTAGAGCTGGTTTGGTGGTGCTGAATTCTCTTAGCTTTTGCTTGTCTATAAAGCTTTTGATTTCTCCATCGAATCTGAATTATATCCTTGCTGGTTAGAATAATGCTGGTTGTGCGTTCTTCCCTTTCATCACTTTATATCATGCCACTCCATTCTGGCTTGTAGAGTTTCTGCTGAGAAATCAGCTGTTAACCTCATGGGAGTTCCCTTGTATGTTATTTGTTGTTTTTCCCTTGTTGCTTTTAATAACTTTTCTTTGTCTTTAATCTTTGTCAATTTGATTACTATGTGTCTTAGCATGTTTCTCCTTGGGTTTATCCTGCCTGGGACTCTCTGTGCTTCCTGGACTTGGGTGGCAATTTCCTTTCCCATGTTAGGGAAGTTTTTGACTCTAAGCTCTTCAAATACTTTCTTGGGTCCTTTCTCTCTCTCTTCTCCTTCTGGGACCCCTATAATGTGAATGTTGGTGTGTTTAATGTTGTTCCAGAGGTCTCTTAGGGTGTCTTCGTTTCTTTTCATTCTTTTTTCTTTATTCTGTTCTGTAGCAGAGATTTCCACCAATTCTGTCTTCCAGGTCACTTATCTGTTCTTCTGCCTCAGTTATTCTGCTATTGATTCCTTCTAGTGTATTTTTCATTCCAGTTATTGTATGGTTCATCTCTGTTTGTTCTTTAATTCTTCTAGGTGTTTGTTAAACATTTCTTGCATCTTCTCGATCTTTGCCTCCATTCTTTTTCCGAGGTCCTGGGTCATCTTCACTATCATTATTCTGAATTCTTTTTCTGGAAGGTTGCCTATCTCCACTTCATTTAGTTGTTTTTCTGGGGTTTTATCTTGTTCCTTCATTGGTACATAGTCCTCGGCCTTTTCATTTTGTCTACCTTTCTGTGAATGTGGTTTTTGCTCCACAGGCTGCCGGACTGTAGTTCTTCTTGCTTCTGCTGTCTGCTCTGTGGTGGATGAGGCTATCTAAGAGGGTTGTGCAAGCTTCCTCATGGGAGGGACTGGTGGTGGGCAGAGCTGGGTGCTGCTCTGGTGAGCAGAGCTTAGTAAAACTTTCATCTGCTTGTCTGCTGATGGGTGGGGCTGAGTTCCGTCTCTATTGGTTGTTTGGCCTGAGGTGACCCAGCACTGGAACCTGTAGGCTCTTTGGAGGGGCTAATGGCAGAATCCGGGAGGGCTCACAGCAAGGAGTACTTCCCAGAGTTTCTGCTGCCAGTGTCCTTGTCCTCACAGTGAAACAGAGCCACCCTCCGCCTCTGCAGGAGACCCTCCAACACAAGCAGGTAGGTCTTGTTCCACCTCCTGTAGGGTCACTGCTCCTTCCCCATCGGTCCTGATATGTACACTATTTTGTGTGTGCCCTCCAACAGTGGAGTCTCTGTTTCCCCCGTCCCGTTGAAGTCCTGCCATCAAATCCCACTTGTCTTCAAAGTCTGTTTCTCTGGGAATTCCTCCTCCCTTTGCTGGACCCCCAGGTTGGGAAGCCTGACGTGGGGCTCAGACTTCACTCCAGTGGGTGGACTTCTGTGGTGTAAGTGTTCTCCAGTTTGTGAGTCACCCACCCCAGTTATGGGATGTGATTTTACTGTGCTTGTGCCCCTCTTATCGTCTCACTGTGGTTTCTCCTTTGTCTTTGGATGTGGTGTATCTTTTTTGTCACCAAAACAGTTCCAGTGTCCTCCTGTCGATGATTGTTCAGCAGTTAGTTGTAATTCTGTGCTCTCGCAAGAGGGAATGAGCACACGTCCTTCTACTCTGCCATCTTGAACCAATCTCCCATTATGCTTTTAATGCCTATAGGGTCTCTAGTGATAATTCCTCTTCGTGTTAATTTGTGTTGTTTCTCTTCTGTCTTACTAATTAGAGGTTCATCTCTTTTGTTGATTTCTTTCAAAGGACTAACTTTAGAATTTGCCATTTTACCTTGTAGTTTTTTCTTTGTTCTATCAATTATTCAGAAATGTATTTAATTTCCAAATATTTTGAGATTTTAATGAATATCTTATTGCCATTGGTTTCTCATTTAATTTCACTGTGGTCCAAAAACGTGCTCTGTATGATTGCAATTCCTTTAAATTTATTGAGACTTATTTTATGGCCAAGCATATGGGCTATCTTGGTAAATCTACCACGCATACTGGAAAAGAAAGTTTGCCAGGATTTGGAATTTAAGTTGAGGTGGTTAAGATAATCTTGTTTCTTTTAATTTCTTTTATATTTTATTTTATTTTTATTTTTTAAATTTTACTTTAGTCTACTTAAGTGCCAAAAGAAAAAAGTTAGTATCCACACCTATGTAAAATGTAGAAACCTTGCAGTCATGTAAATCCATTTACCACTCTACCAGTTGCCTTTCAAGCCATAGTTGTCATATGTATTATGTCTATATGTACACCATGGAAACTGAGAGGAAAAATAGTTAACAAATATTTCCTAGATACTTACCATTTCAGACGCTGTTCATTCCATCTTTAAGATCTGATTTTCTATATTGCATCATTTCTCTTCAGACTGAAGAACTTCCTTTAGCATTTCTTACAGTACAAGTATTCTATAATAACTTCTCTTCATTTACTTTTATCTGAAAATGCTTTTATTTTTATTTCATTTTTGAAGGATATTTTCAGATGATACAGAATTTTGGGTTGAGAGGTTTTGTTTTCTTTCAACAATTTAATGATGTTTCACTGCCTTCTAGCTTCTATAGTTTCTGATGAGAAGTCAGTGATTCCTAGTTATTGTTCCTTTATGTGATGTGTCGTTTTTCATCTGGAAGCTTTCAAGATTTTCTCTTTATGTTTGGTTCTCAACATTTTACCCACACGGAGTAATTTTCTTCTTATTTATTCTGTTTGGGGTTCACTGAACTTCTTGAATCTATAAGTTTGTATCTTTCAAGAAATTTGTGATATTTTTCAGCCAGTGTATCTCCAAATATCCTTTCCTTCCTCTCTCTCCAGTTACAAAGGGTATTAGATTTTTTGATATTCTCCAAAGTCCCCAAAGTCCATGAAAAAAGTCTTTTATCTCTTTTTCAGACCAAACAATTTCTTTGATCAATCTCAGTTCCATTAACTCTTTCCTTGGTCTATTCTGCTCATAAGTCCAGTCAGTGGTTTTTTTTCTTTAAACTTAAGATATAATTTTTTGTTCTAGAATTTCCATTTTTAACAGTCTTTTTCTCTGCTGGGATTTCCTGTCTTTTCATTAATTATAAGCATGTTTTTCTTTACCTTAATGGACATAGCTATAACAGCTGCTTTAAAGTTCTTGTCTGATAATCCAACATCTGGGTCATATCAGGGTTAGTTTGTTGCCTTTTCTCTTGAAACTGGATCACATGTTTATATATTGAATAACTTAAAATTGTATCTCAGACTTTGTGCATATTAGCTTGTAGAGATGCTGGATTCTGTAACATTCCTCAGAAGCCTAGTTATTTTTGTTTTAACAGACGTTAACTTTGTTGAACTTAAATGGAAATTTCTGCCTCTTTGGCGGCAGCTCAAATTTCCATGTAATTTTTTAACCTTGGATGGTGATCCTGTAACCTGATTGTGCATGTGTGGTTAAGATGTCAGTCAGAAATATGGAAAGCGTTTGTATACACAATATTTTTGGTTTCCTGTCTCTGGCTCTCTCCTTGCTGGGCTTCTCTCTGCACTTTTCAGAAGCTATAGTTTCTCCAAACTCTGTTTTCTGGTTTTTCAAGACAGAACTACTATATGTTTTCATTCAGAGATTAAACCTGCCCATACGGTACTGACCACGTCCTGCCTCAGGTTCCCTCAAGCTAAAAAAATATAATAACAGGCAACTCACTACATCAGAATCTGCCTGTCTTTGGTCACTTTTCAGGATCTCTGGGTACTTGTTATTTGTATGCTGTCTGTCAGAGGGTTCTGTGTTAAGAGTTTACGTTTTCAAACGTACTGGAAGTGGAATTTTTCTTGCCTTTATTGTTGAAGGTTAGTTCCACTGAACATACAATTCCTTGTTACATATTTTTGTTATTTTCCTCTTTCTGCACTTTCCTGTCCCAATATCTTCTGGTTGCCATAGTTTTTGTTGAGAAGTCATTGATATTGTGTCATCATTTCCTGGAATGTAACACACTGTTCTTCTCTGGTCACTTTCAAGATTTTCTTGCTATCATTTTTCAGCAGTTTGACTGTGACGTGCCTGGAGTGGTTTTCTTTGTATTTATCATGCTTGGGATTATTTAGGCTTCTAGGATCTACTGATGTTTTCCATCACATTTTGGAAGTTTTCAGTCATTGTCTCTAAATATGTTTTTTCTTTCTCTTTTCCTGTCTCCTTTTCTTCTAGGTCTTCAATTTCACATATTTTGAAATCATCCCACAGGTCTCTGAGGTTCTCTTTACTTTTCTCCAATCCCCTTTCTGTTCTTTTTGTTGAATTGGGAAATTTTTATTAATCTGTCTTCAAGTTCAATGATTCTTCCGATCTCTCCTCCTGCTGTTCAGTCCATTTAATATGTTTTGTTGTACTTCTCAGCTCTAGAATTTTCCTTTTGCATTTTTAATACCTTCATGTATCTATCGAGATTCCCTATACATTTCTTCATTGATTTTCCTTTAATTCTCTGCACATATTTATGATTGTTGCTTTGAAGTTTGTTAAATACAACATCTGGACTCAAAGTTTCCATTGACTGTCTTTTAGCCATTAGAATGGAACACATTTTCCCATTCCTTTTCATGTCTAAGTTTTTTGATTCAGAAATCAGACACTGTAGGCAGTATATTCTAGCAATGTTGTAGTCTACTGTGTTCTTCAAGGTTTTTGGTTATTTATTTTTGGTCTGTTGTCTGCTTGATTTTTTTTTTTCCTATTCTAGTACGAAGTTAACTTGCCTGTATTCAAACTGCAAACTTTTCTCTGCTGTAATATGAAGCAGCTCACATTTTAATTCTGTTTTTATGGTTTGTCATTGCTGCTTTTCAATCCTGGCACCTTGGGTGTTTCCTCTATGGCTACATAATTTGGTGGCAGATTTTGGAGCTCACTCTTTCAGTGATTTCCCTCCTTATCTTTTCAACTGCATTGCCAGCCTTGGAGTCTGTCCCCTGACACTATAATCCCACAGGACTAGATCACTGCTGCCCAAGCTGTACATGATTTGGAAATACATTTCAGTTAACAAGGAGCAAACACAACAGACTTTGCTCCATGCAGTTCTATCTCACGAAATGCCTCTGTTTTCTGCCTATTTTGGTTTTGAATAGGGCTCCCTGGGTTCTCCCCTGTACATGCTTAAGTAGTTTAGTGATCAGCCAGGAATAAAAACAGTTTATATTTAGATTTCATGACTCACTCTTACTGTGGTTTCTTGCTGCCAAGATGTTGTCTTTAAATTTTCACTTCTTTTCTACCCTTGAACACTTATCTCTGGCACCTTGAGCCAGTCAGGCTGTAGTTTTCTGTGGCCTTGGCCATGAAAACTGGGCAGTGCCCTTAGGCCAGAGTGTCACCACCTCACAATTCTTACCTCTTCCAGTTGCAGTTTTTTGAGACTAAACTCTATGCTTTTGAACATTTTCTTGTGAATTTAAATACTTGTTGACTTTTAAAAACATTTTATCCAGGTCTTAAAATTAAGATTAATTAAGGGATTAGTTAAGGGATTTGGATTACCACTTCACATTGCCACATTTCTGGAAGTTCTCTAAATGTAGTTTTAATTTATATTTCTCTTAACATGAATGAAGTTAAATATCTTTTCAAACTTTTAGGTTTATATATTTGCAAATACTTGATGTCCTTTGCCTGTTTTTCTGCCATGTTTTTGGTCATTTTTCTCCCTCAATTTTTAAGAGTTTATGATATACTAAACTCTTTATGATACACTAAATTTCCATTTCTATTTGGGTCTGTTTCTAGACTCTATTCTATCCCATTGGTCTATTTGTCTTTTCTTGTGCTAGCACCAAACAATTTTAAGCGTGAAGATGTTATAGTGTTTTATGTGTTCTTACAAGTCCCTCCTCATGGCTTTTCTTTTTCAGTTATTTTATAGTTACTCTCACATATTTATTTTTCCATATGAACTTTATTATCAACTTTTCAAGCCTTATAAAATATTTGCTGTTATTTTTATTGGGATTGTGTTACACTAATAAATGAGCTCAGGGGCTTCCCTGGTGGCTCAGTGGTTAAGAATCTACCTGCCAATGCAGGGAAAACGGGTTCGAGCCCTGGTCCGGGAAGATCACACATGCTGCAGAGCAACTAAGCCCATGCGCCACAACTACTGAGCCTGCGCTCTAGAGCCTGTGAGCCACAACTGCTGAAGCCTGCACACCTAGAGCCCGTGCTCTGCAACAAGAGAAGCCACCGCAATGAGAGGCTCACGTACCACAACAAAGAGTAGTCCCCGCTTGCCGCAACTAGAGAAAGCCCATGCACAGCAACAAAGACCCAACACAGCCAAAAATAAACAAATAAATAAATTTATAATAAATAAATAAATGAGCTTAGAGAGAACTAACATCTTCATGATGTTGAGCCATTCTATCTAAAAACAAGGGATATTTATTAAGTCGAATTTTGTGTCTTTCAGGAGTGTTTTAAAGTTTTCCCCATATTGTTTTTGTTTATTGTTAAGTTTATTCAAGCTACAGTTGATCCTCATTATTCATGGATTCCATATTTGTGATTCACCAAGTCACTAAAACTTATTCCTAACTCCAAAATCAATACTCAAAGTATTTTGTAGATATGCATATGCTCAGACTGGTTAAAATCTGAGTCACTTTCTGTCTCGTTTCAGCTCTCTTACTGTAAAATAGTGTCCTTTTCATGGCATATTTAGTGCCATGTTTTTCACATTTTTGTGTTTACTATTGGTGATTTCACTGTTTAAAATGAAATAGTGTTGAAATGCTGTCTAGTATTCTTAAGTGCAAGAAGGCTGTGATGTTCCTTACAAAGAAAATACGTGTTAGTTTCCTTCAGGCATGAGTTATAGTGCTGTTGGCCATAAATTCTATGTTAATAATTCAATAATACATATTAAATAAGGTGTCTTTAAACAGAAACACACATAAAAGAAGGTTAGATATTGATCAGCTGGTGGAAATGATGTGACCAGAGGCTCACAGGAACCTAACCCCTAAGGGCCATAATTCAGTATTTGCTTAATTTAGTTTTAGAGATGACTTTATAGAACAGAACTGCCATTTCAAAAATGAGATTTATGAGAATTGACTATATTTAGTTTTGTATGTTTCTATTGTAAATGAGGTTTTCATTACCAATATATCTTCTAATTGATCGTTATCTGTACATATGAAGACTATTGATTTCTGTATATTAAATTTCTATCCTGCCGCCTCATTGCATTATTTTTTTGTTTCAATTAGTATTATTATTTATTCTCTCAGGTTTTTCAGGTATATTCTCTTTCATGTGCAAATATAATTTTACTTCTTTTTCAATTCTATTCCCCTAATTAATTTTTCTTATCTAATTGTGTTTGCTACAACTCCTCCCTTTTATAAGGATGTATTTTCATCTATGTTGAACTGCTCTGAGCTGGTAACGGCCTAGGTTATTGATCCATAGATTCCTGAAGTTGAAAGGAACTTAGAGGTAATGTTGGTGATTCTGCCACTTGATGCATGAATCTTTTTTACATCCTTCAAGTGGTCATCCAGTCTCTTCTTGAACCATCTGTTCCCTTTCTTCTAGTAAGAGCTTATCACCCTGTATGCATTCCACACAGTTCTCTGTGGCTACCCGTCACTTCATCCTGATGCCTCTGCACCTGGCTTATGATCCAGGCCAATTATATAGGGTAGGCTGTAAAATCTGGATATATAGCTATTATTTTTAACAGATTGAATCCTTTTTATTGCTTCTTCTGTCACACGCTAAAAGTGCAGATTTACTCAGTGAAAATCAAATACACAAATTACCTGAGGCAATACATACAGATGCACAAGAAGGATGGATGGTAATGCATCCCCTCCATTTGCTGCAGCCTGGAAACTGTCTCTAGACAGTAAGTCGGGCACTCACAGGGCTCACTTCGTTTGTTTCTCAGAGATCAATGCTTCTGTCCAATGTTTTGGAAACTGTTGTTACATACATTTTATCAGGTGTTTTAGTTGTTTCAGGTGGGGGATGGGGGTTGGGGTGGAAATCCAGTTCCTGTTATTCTATGCTGGCTGGAAGTGGAAATACATAGTCATTATTGCAGTCTTCCCCAACACATAGAACTGGGCATTATCGTTGAAGGACAACACACTGAACATATCACTTGATGTCATTGAGCATATCATGCATTGTAATATAATATCAATACACTATTTCATATATTTGTCCTGTGGTTCATCCTTGCATCCCCGTGGAGATGAAGAGGGTAGAATAGTCTAATGGTCTCTCTGCAGCCTGGCCCACTGTGAGCACTCAATTGTTTGTTGAATAATTGAATGAATACATGCAGACTTACATGAATGCACTCATGCATGAATGAATCACTTTGACTGTGTGAATGGATTCTTTCCTACCCGAGCCCCGCCCCCCGCCCCCAAAAATTCTCCACTGTGCAGACCAAACCCAGACGACTGCTCCAGAGCCTTCCTGCCCGGGTTCTGCGTGACAGGATGTCCAGTGGCAGGACACTGTCCCCGGCCTTGTTCCAGATCATTTCCTCACTCCTCAATTTCTTCCTCCCTGCCTTACTACTTTTAGCCTGATGCTGAGCTGATGTCCCTTCTTCTTACATATTTTTGGAAGTGGTTAAATTCTTCACCATAACCCTGGTGACCCCTTAGCTTTTGAGAATGTAAGTATCACTTTTAATTAGGTTGTGGATTTTAGAGTATCACAATGCTGCCCTATCATTTCTATTTGCAAAAAGCATCCAATATTTTTCTTATTAATAATCTGTACTCTATTATTATCTAGCCCTAGGGCTATTATTGACTAGAAGAAAACAATTTGGGAGACTATTTCATTTTTAAAATTAATGACGCTAATTTTACTAAAATTTTTTTGAAGTGAATACTTTGGTACCTCATTGCTAAAATGTGTTCAGAGAAAACAGTAACAGCCCAATAGTTCTGAAATGTTTCCAATGTAAGAGTTTTTATTCTGGTTCCACACTCAGAGGTACCTACAACAGACTACAGATAAAACTAATTAGGGAGGGCTCAATAAAAATTTTCAGAAAACAGTAAAATAGGCAATGTTCAGCCTTGCAGCTCTCAGACAAGTTACTAGGTCTTAATTTCAGTCCTAACATTTAATGATAAAATCTCTAATTCTGATGAGATAATCAATTTAAAACAAGACTGTAGGCTTGGATTAGAACTACATAATTTCAAGATTAGAACTACAAATTTCAAAAAATTTGAAAATCCTATGATGGTAATCTATCAGATTAAATTTCTGGGTGTGGGGAGTCTACCAGAAGATGGTATTCAGTCAGTTTTGTGGGGGCAGGGAAAATAATAGGATAAAGAATGGTCCAGGAAAGCCAGAACCAATAAGCTCAAACAGATCCAGGTGGAGGATGGCAGGGAAGTCTACCTTTGTTACAACCGGGGAAGGCAGAGGTAGAATGAAGCATGGCCTTACCTCAGCAGAGGGGCTAGTTCCACAATGTCTGGTGGCTGAGGGCAGCCCAGGAGGAACACTGGTTCTCTTAAACATGGTTGCCACTAGACTGCTTTCAGGTTTCTCAGAGATGCCCCTCAGCGCTTTGCTGCTGTGGGTGGCTTTATAAGGGCAGGGCAGGGCAGGGCTGCTCGAGGTGGAGGTGTGGCAGCGATGGCGTGGCTGGTTGACTCCTAGACCCCACACCGAGGACCTTCTCTGGGGAAGTGGATGTCAGCATTGCTTAAGGGTGTTAAGAGTTTTTGCTGTCCTGGCGCCTAAACTGGCCCGGAAACTGGGGAGTGATCTTACATGCACTATCCTTGAGAGACATTTCAGGGTGTTCCTGAAAGAAATGATGTTGTCCCTCTCCCAGCCTGGGCTTGGGGTGTGTTTTGGGGTAGGACTCTCGGGACCTGTTTCCATGGGAAGAGTCATCTGAGTCCGAGGAGACCACCTCCTGGAGAGGTAGCCTCTTGGTGGCTTTCTTTTTCTTCCTTCTAGGGTTCTCCTGTCTTAGTGCTTGTAAATCCCCAGTGTTAACTTCTTTGATTGGCCATATTAGGAGAGTAGAGTTCTTTATCTCCACGTCTTCCCTAGAGAGAGAGAAAGAGAGTGAGAGAGGTAGATCAGGGTTATCCTGGTCTTGATGGCTGCTGTGTCTACAGAAATGTTCAAGCCAAGAGATAACAAGTGTGGTGAGGATGTGGATAAAAGGGAACCCTCATGCACTGCTGGTGGGAATGTAAGCTGGTACCGCCACTATGGAAAACAGTATGGAGATTCCTCAAAAAATTAAAAGTAGAACTACCATGTGATCCAGCAATTCAACTTCTGGGTATATACCCAAAGGAAATGAAATCAGTATCTTGAAGAGATATCTCCACTCTCATGTTCATTGCAGCATTATTGACAATAGTCAAGACATGGTAACAACCTAAGTGTCCATTGATGGATGAATGGACAAAGAAAATGTGATATACATGGAATATTATTTAGCCATAAGAAAGAAGGAAATTTGCCATTTGTGACAACATGGATGGACCTTGAGGGCATCTCTGTCTGAAATACGTCAGACAGAGAAAGACAAATACTGTATGATCTCACTCATATGTGAATCTAAAAAGAGCCAAACTCACAGAAACAGAGAATAGCATGATGGTTGCCAGGGGCTGGGGAGGTGGGAGAAATGGGGAGATGTTGGTCAAAGGGTATAAAAAAATAAAGGAAAATATATCGGGCAGTTTATTTATCTAGAAGTGTCATCCTTCAAAGAAGGCATCTTGGGAACACCACGACCCCATCTCAGCCAGGCCATCATGGCATACCATTTCGGGAACTTGCCTTTTTCAGGGCCTTTAGGGTAAAGGAAGGACACCAGCTGTTCAACCTTATTTTGTTCCCATAATCAGTACCTGCCACCTTGATCACCCATCTTTCACTCTGAGTAACTTTGCCATGGCTGCTTCAGATCCTTTTGGAAATTGTCAAGAAAAAAATTAGTAGAGTGGAAAAAGATTTTTAGTTACTTTTAAATAGAAAATTTCATCAATCAAATTCCTCTTCAAAGGATCAAGATTCACCACATGTGATACTTTTCAAAGATTGGCTCAAGGACTCAGGAGGTGATTTCCAAGAGACATTAAAAAATTGGCCTGACCAGTTCACACGCATTAGGATAGCCATTGCCAAAAAAAGAAGAAAAAAAAAAAATCAAGAAGTAACAAGTGTTGGCAAGGATGTAGAGAAATTGGAATCCTTGTGCACTGATGGGAATGTGAAGTGGTACAGCTGCTGTGGGAAACAGTGTGGCAGTTCCTCAAAATACTAAAAATAGAATTATATAATCCAGAAATTCCACTTATGGGTATGTACTCCACAAGAATGAAAGTAGGGACCCAGATACAGATATCTGCACACTGATGTTCATAGCAGCACTATTCATAATAGCCAAAAGGTAAAAGAAGCCCAAGTGTTCATTGACGGATAAGTGAACAAACAAAATAGGATATATACACGCAATGGAATATCGTTTAGCCTTAAACAGGGAGGAAATTCTGGCATTTGCTGTGACGTGGACGAACGTTAAGCTGAGTGAAATACGCCAGTCACAAAATGGCAAACACTGTGACTCCGTGTAGATGAGGTAGTACCCGGAGTCGTCAAGATCACAGAGGTAGGACACAAAACGGTGGTTGCCAAAGGCTGAGGGGAAGAGGGAGTGGGGAGTCCGTGTTCATGGGTGCAGAGTTTCAATTTGAGTAAAAGCTCTGGAGATGAATGGTGGGGATGGTTGCACAACCATGTGAACGTACTTAATGCCACTGAACTGCACGCTTAAAAATGGTTAAAATGGTCAATTTTATGTTATGTATATTTTACTACAATAAAACAGGTGGCCTTAGCAATAGCAGTAGCATTGGGAAAAGGCTTCCCAGGAGGCCACCAACAAGATTATCTTTAAATATAAGGCCAGCGCCTGTGTGGATGGGTAAGTTCTGTGAGGCCAGGTTCTCAGAGACTCGAAATCACGCCGCAAGACTGTCATCACCGGCCCTGTTCTTTGAAATCTAAAATCTTATCCACCCCACTACCATCAATTCTCCCGCAAATCACTACGCTGCTCCAGAGGAGACTAAGCTGATACATACTATTTCCTTTCAGAGGTTTTCTCTGTTTCCCATATATTAGAGTTGGCCGCAGTCCAGTCTATAACCTATCAGCTGTCCGACAGAAGAGCCGCAAGGAAGGAATGCGAAGAAGAGAGTTTTCCGGGTGTACTAAAGGCACCCAAAGAGTAAGGCAGAGGAGAGGCCTACCTGCCCACCTGAAGGACACTAGGAGATGATCTTGGAAGGAACCCAGGAAGAAGAGCATGAAAGACCAAGAAGCAATGTGTGTCCAGCCCTCCCTCAGTAGGGGGTTGGTCACATAAGCGGTGGACCACCTGGACAACTAGATTTGAGGCAGGCAATAATGAAACAAGAAGTGCCCTTGTCCTGTAAAGATGCAAGTAACATATTAAGTAGAAAAAATGGTGCAGAACAGAATGTATGTTACATGTTCATTTCTGTTATTAAGATTGTGAATATGGGGGATGATTGGAAACCTTCACATCCATCTCTTAACAGTTGCCTCAGAGAAATGGATTCCAGGAGAATTGCCACTTTCTCCACATTAAGAAGTCTTTTTTCAACTGTCATAAATGATTAAGAGAAACAAAGGTTTCTATTTTGAGGAAAGAGAAGCAAAATAGCAGAGAAAACACTCTAGAAGGAAATACAGCAAAATGCAAATGGCGATTACTCTTGAAATGTGGAACTACGGATGGTTTTTATATTCCTTTTGTTTTTTGCTTTTAATTCCTAAATTATATTAACTATGCATTACTTTTTGAATAAGAATAAAACAGTATAAGTTAGCATGATTCGAATAAAAATGGGCCAGGATTTTGATCAAGGAAAAGCCTTTACATCAACCAAGTAGATGCTGCTAGGCTACCCTATTATATTCTCCAGAATGACTGATGTAGACCAAGTTCAAGGTATTCCACAAGGAAATGTCCCCTTATAGGATGGGGGAGCAGGGTAGGTGTGAATCTGATGTGAAAGCCCTTATCCACGCCCCCCGGCCCCCCACGCACCCTCACTCTGCTCTGTGGGAAGGGGAAGGGCGGCCGTGCTCCCGACTTCAGCCAGTGGACATTCTCCACCAGCACACCCGGAAGGGCCCCGCTAAGTGGCTTTCTTTTGCCCTATTTCATGCCCAAACTGAATTCGATTTAGTGCCCTATTAATTATTTTAGGCTACAGAGTTGGTCAACACTGCAGGGGATCGTGGAGGAGCCAGGCACTGTGCCTTCCTTCACTGGCTCTTCAGAGCAGCTCGTTCCGCTACGGGGAAGAGTTCTGAGCATCCTGTCCATGCTCTCCTTGGGTCAAAATCCACCGCATTCACCTGACCTGGGCATCGTCAGTTTGCCCGTATTCTTGCTGGCTCCCTGAGGCCTCATGTCTATTCTGCCCTAAGTGTGTCTCTGTTGGCAAGGCCATCTTAGAACATAAAGAACAGGAGGACGTCTGGCGTAGGTACCGGATACACATTTGATGAGGGCCAGGAGGCCCCTGAGTTTTAACAACGGAAGGGGCACAAAAAGGAGAGACTGAGAAGAAAAGGCAGTTTTTGCTATCCAGATTGCTCTCACTGGCCCTCAGGGGTAACGAATCACCATGACTGTCTGTGCTCTTGTCCCAAGTACAAGCACGCCTTCTGAGGACAGGCAATGGCACCTGTCCCTCTGGATAAGGTAGGACACTCACAGACAGGGTTATGGCGGAACTGCTTGTTTTCCAGGCCTTAGGAAATGGGGCTCCTGATCTGACCAGAAGGGACCGAGGGAGCTGACGACATACACAGGCTTAATGATTTCCAGAGGCACAGCTCCTTCTAAGGGAAAAATAGTCAGTAGTGACCGGGTGAGAGGATAGGAGTGATTCATCTCAGAGGCAGCACTGAATCTTGAAGTTTTAATCGATGACTTAATATCCCTGCTGTCAGGAAGGCAATGTGAGGCCATGCTACATGGATAAGGGGAGGAGGGTTCAACAATATGGGAATTATCATTTCCTTTGGGGGCACAGTCCTAAATCCGAATAGCTTGATGGAAAATTGCTAAACTGCTCAAAGAAAGGTAACGAGAGGCTAATATTTTGTGTAATAGGAATTAAGAGCTGGCTGCAGACCCAGACAAACCACGTCAGAACGCTGGGAGGGGATTCTCCTACCCAGCCACGTCCCCAAGACCACACGGTTATAATTGTACACCAAGGGAAGAACACTCTTGTCTGCAGTCTCTTTCTAGCGGAGAATCTCACTGCCCAACAACCTCCTTCAGACGCCCAGTGATTTTTCCGGAGCACAGAGAAAATGATGAGTCCAACCTGGTTCTCCGGTGATCCCATTTAGAATGTTGCTCGTTATTTCAAGAAATCAAACTCCCTCTGTGGTGAATCTTCTCAAAGAGGAAACTTGGAGGCAATTTGCCCAAGCCTTGTTCTATCAACAAGGAAGGGAGGATGGATTCCAGCTCGGCTGGGAGGGGTTTCCTGCCAGTTACATGGCACCAAAGGCGCCCTGCCCAGAGGAGCACGTGGTCCCCACCTGTGGGTGGTTGAGCAACACCTGCTAGAGGCACTTCCCTTCAATGGAGAAAACCGGAAGTCAGAGCATTAAGCCCAGCAAACACGCTTTCCCTGAAGGAGCCGGAGGCCGCAGCCTTCTGATGTGAACAGGACCCCGGGGAGGTAGTCAGGGAAGACCTCGTGCTGTGAACCTCTGGCCTGGCAAGGAGGGAGGATGCCAAAATGAAGGAAAATTCCTTCTGGCTTCCTTGTCTTTTGGAGTTAGGAGAAATTACATGTGTGTTCTCTAAATGGAGAAAGTTACTGACAGGTTAGGGACTATTTTCATTCAGAACAGACATCTCTGATGGCACGAAATGCAGAAAAAGCTCAGGGACTTTACTGAAGGCAAGGCAAGGCAAGAGCAATCATTTCCCTCCACCAGACACACCTCTCTCAGTGGTGCTGCCAGAGAATGCAATCATCAGGTTTCAAAGGAACGAGAAAATTGGAGGAGCCTCACCTGACTTCATATCACAAACATGGTAATACTAAAACTCTCTCCTTTAAGGACTAGTTATTTGGAATTTAGCAAAATGGGTAACATATTTTGCAAGACAACCTTGCTATAAGTCTTCAAGAATCATTTTTGTCGGGCTTCCCTGGTGGCGCAGTGGTTGAGAGTCCGCCTGCCGATGCAGGGGACACAGGTTCGTGCCCCGGTCCGGGAGGATCCCACATGCCGTGGGGCGGCTGGGCCCGTGAGCCATGGCCACTAAGCCTGCGCGTCTGGAGCCTGTGCTCCGCAACGGGAGAGGCCACAACAGTGAGAGGCCCGCGTACCATAAAAAAAAAAAAAAGGATCATTTGTGTCGAATTTTGAATTGAAAATGAAAATTTGTATCAGCTGTGGCCATATTCAATCAATTTTGAACCCTTTACCTTCCAAATACTTTTCTTCCTGCCTTTCACTGTGTACCAGCCTTGTTAGGAACCAAAGGAGAGGCTTGCAGAAAATACTCTCAGTGACCCCAAACTGAAGACCTCAAGAAGGAAGAAAAAGAGGAGGGGCAGAGGGTGGAGAGCTGGATGTCTGGCATCCTGGTCCACAGCTGTTTGGGACCATATACCCCTTGTCTTACCAACCCCCAATGGATGGTTATAGTGGATTCAGTATTTTAAAATTAAATTTAGCCATATGATGTCCCGTTGAAGTTGTAACCTACAGTACATTTCTTTAATTAGCCCATGAAGAAAGCACCACGATTTTTTTTTTTTAAATGGTCTCATCTGGGGTAAGAGTGTGAAGATTTACTAAAGAACAATCAAAGGGAGGTGGCACATTTAGAAAGGAAGCGAGAAAGAGTTTCTGATGAGAAAGGACCTACCAGAAGGAAATCCCAGTGTAGATACAAAATAAGACCTACGCCTTTATTCTGTGTGCTCACATCTACCAGCCCTGATTATGGAAACAGGGACAGATTAACCTCTGAACGTAGCGGGCTGGATGTGACCTCTGCTTAGGAGAATTAAATGCAGTCTCTTTCTAGCGGAGGGGCAGCTAGAGCAACACAACAGTGGAAATTACAATGGGAGACAAGGGGGTCAATGAACGCTTCCGCTGTGTAAAGCCCCGGGAGCTGGGGTAGGCAACTAGCAGCAGAGCTTTAAATAAGGCCTGGGGTAGTACTAAGGCAGAAAATAATGAAGGGTTTTTCTCAACACAGAAAGAAGTGAATTTTAATTCTAAAATAGTGATTGATAATACTGAGTTTAGTGAAGATGGCACCTAGACACGTGTATCCACAGTCCCATATAATGTACTGTAATTTGGATATCATATTGCTTGAGTAGGATTTTGAGACAACAAAAGTGCTCTTATTTAAAATGATATATTCATCTAGAAAAAGACTGAAGGAGTGCAGAATATATTTTCAACAATCATACCTAACGGAAGCTTCTCTGTGGAACTACATGCCCCTCAAGGAGCCTTGCTGGGCGTCCTCAAAGAGTCCTTGGGTGCATCCTGTGGGCCGGACCCTGCCAACCAGGATTTAGAAGCAGAAAGAACCTTGCCCCCGCTTTCAAGGACTGACGCCTAGTAGGGGTGATGGTCCTGAAAGTACATGGCCCAACACAAGGTAAAATTCCTATAATGAAAACGTCTACAGGACGCAGTGGAATCGCGTCACCACGTAGGGCTGGAGTCCTGGAACACAGGGCTTGCGTTCAATGTTGGAGTTCCCCAGGGGGCCAAGGGCAAGAACAGCATTCCAGGGAGGAGATACTTAGTCTCTGCAAAGGCACAGAGCCTTGAGAAAGCGCAGCATGGGCAAAAACTGCAAGTTTTTTAATGGTTAGTTTACAAATTCAGTATGGTTAGGGTACAGAGGGGCTTTTGGGAGGTTTGTTGGGGAGTGGCTAGGGGAGAAGTAAGGCCAGCTAGGCAGGCCTGGTTCAGGGCAACAAAAGGCTAAGCTAGGATAAGAAGAAAG